>NW_016807714.1:1293780-1299319 GCF_001698545.2 Rhinopithecus bieti
TTTTTTTTTTTTTTTTTTTTTTTTTTTTTTTTTTTTTATGAGACAGGGTCTCACTCTGTTACCCAGGCTGCAGTGCAGTGGTGTGATCATGTCTTATTGCAGCCTTAACTTCCCTGGGCTCAGGTGATCCTTCCTCCTCAGCCTCCCAAGTAGCTGGGACCACAGGCATGCACCATCATGCCCATGTATTTTTTTGTAGAGACAGAGCTTCATCATGTTGTCCAGACTGGTCTGGAACTCGCAGGCTCAAGCAATCCTCCCACCTCAGCCTCCCAACATGCTGGGATTACAGGCGTGAGCCACTGCACCCAGCCTAGCGACTACTCTTGTAATGGGACACAGAGTGAGTAGGGAATCTCTTATTAATAGTTACATTTACTATAAAGATACTGTAATCAAAATACTATTGATATAAAAATGGACAACTCCAGGTCAGGCGTGGTGGCTCACACCTGCAATTCCAGCACTTTGGGAGGCCAAGGTGGGCAGATCATATGAGGTCAGGAGTTCAAGACCAGCCCGGCCAACATGGTGAAAACCTGCCTGTACTAAAAGTACAAAAAAAGTTAGCCAGACATGATGGCACACACCTGTAATCCCAGCTACTCAGGAGGCTGAGGCAGGAGAATCACTTGAACCCAGGAGGCGGAGGTTGCAGTGAGCCGAGATCTTGCCATTGCAGTCCAGCCTGGGCAACAAGAGCGAAACTCGATCTCAAAACAAAACAAAACAAAACAAAAAGACAAACAGCAGCGGTACAGAATAGACAATCCAGAAGTACATCCATTTATATCTGGACACTTAATGTACACACAATCAGACATTGCGATTCAGGGGGAAGATATGGTTGACTTAATAAGTGATGCTGGCATAAGAGGCTGCCTGTGCGATCAGCAATGTGAAGGGGTAAGGTGAACGCACCCTGAGGTTGACTCTTTGCATTCAAATCCCAGCTCCACTACCTTTTTTTTTTTTTTTTTTTTGAGACGGAGTCTTGCTCTGCCGCCCAGGCTGGAGTGCTGTGGCCGGCTCTCAGCTCACTGCAAGCTCCGCCTCCCGGGTTCACGCCATTCTCCTGTCTCAGCCTCCCGAGTAGCTGGGACTACAGGCGCCCGCCACGTCGCCCGGCTAGTTTTTTTGTATTTTTTAGTAGAGACGGGGTTTCGGCGTATTAGCCAGGATGGTCTCGATCTCCTGACCTCGTGATCCACCCGTCTCGGCCTCCCAAAGTGCTGGGATTACAGGCTTGAGCCACCGCGCCCGGCCCTCCACTACCTTTTAGCTCAGTGAACTTCAGCAAGTTGCCTAAGTTCTCTAAGCCTCAGGTCCCACATTTCTTTTTTCTTTTTTTTTTTTCAGAGTCTCGCTCTGTCGCCCAGGGTGGAGTGCAGTGGCACAATCTCGGCTCACTGCAACCTCTGCCTCCCGCGTTCAAGTGATTCTCCTGCCTCAGCCCCTCAAGTAGCTGGGATTACAGACATGTGACACCACACCTGGCTAATTTTTTTTTTTTTTTTTTTTTTTTTTTTGTATTTTTAGTAGAGATGGGTTTTCACCATGTTGGCCAGGCTGGTCTTGAACTCCTGACCTCAGATGATCTGCCCACCTTGGCCTCCCAAAGTGCTGGGATTACAGGCGTGAGCCACCGTGCCTGGCCCCAGGTCCCCCATTTCTGAGGGGGGGATAAAAATGCAACGATGCCTCACAAGGCTGTTGTGAGAAATAAATGAATTATATCTACACCATTTAAGAACAGTGCCTAGCACAGAATATACTGATGAAAAAAACGAGGCTGGACTCCTACCTCATGTTATTTACAAAAGTAATTTTCAAATGATTTGAAGATTAGAATGTAAAAAGCAAAAGAATAAATATATCAGAAGACAACATAGAAAATATGTTAACATATTCATAGCACCCAGAGAAAGAAAAGATAGATGTATTTACGGATGTTATTTTATTTATTTATTTATTTTTTTGAGACAGGGTCTCACTCTGTCTGTCGCCCAAGCTAGAGTGCAGTGGTGAGATCTCAGTTCATTGCAACCTCCACCTCCTGGGTTCAAGCGATTCTCGTGCCTCAACCTCCTGAGTAGCTGGGATTTCAGGCACCCGCCACCATGTCTGGCTAATTTTGTATTTTAGTAGAGACGGGGTTTCACCATGTTGGTCAGGCTGGTCTCCAACTCCTGACCTCGTGATCCGCCCACCTCAGCCTCCCAAAGTGCTGAGATTACAGGCATGAGCCACTGCGCTCGACCTGGATTTTTTACACTGTGGCAAAAGATGCTGTAAAATCAAAGACAGAACTCAAAATGATAAAATATTTAAATGTAAAGTGTAAAACTATAAGCATTTTCGAAGAAAATACAAAACAATCTTCCGGACCATCACTCCTGTAGTCCCAGCACTTTGGGAGGCCGAGGCAGGTCGATCACCTGAGGTCAGGAGTTTGAGACTAACCTGGCCAACATGGTGAAACCTCATCTCTACAAAAACAAAAATCGGCTTGAGCTGGGAGATTGAGGCTTCAGTGAGCCATGTCCTTGCCACTGCACTCCAACCTGGGTGACAAAGCTAGACTCTGTCTCTAAAAAAAATAAGAAAAAAGTAAAAATCATCTGGACCTAGAGATTGAATGAGTTCTTAGACTTGACACTAAAAGCACCATTTATAAAAGAAAGAAATCAGTAAATTGGATTTCATCAAATTGAAAAACTTCTGCTCTGTGAAAGACCTTGTTAAGAAGATGAAAAGATAAGCTACAGACTGGCAGGAAATGTTTGCAAACTATCCATCTGAAAAGGGATTAATATGCAGAATATACGAGAAACTCAAACATCTCAACAACAACAAAAAAATCTGATTTAAACGTTATACAAATGAGCTGAATGACATTTCTCAAAAGACATACAGATGGCCAACAAATACATGGAAAAAATGCTCAACATCACTAATCATCAGGGAAATATAAATCAAAACCACAATGAAGTGTTACCTCACCCCAGTTAGGATGGCTATTACCAAAAAGAAGAAAGTAACAAATACTGGTAAGGATAAGAAGAAAACAATGTACTGTTGGAGGGAATGAAAACTGTGATAGCCACCATGGATAGCAGTATGGAGGTTCCTCAAAAACTGCAGATAGAACTACCAGATGATCCAGCAGTTTTACAACTGAGAAATTTATCCAAAGGAAAGCAAATCAGTCTATGGAAGAGATACCTGCGCCCCATGTTTATTGCAGCATTCACAGTAGCCGAGCTATGCAGTCAACCCAGTGTCCAACAATAGATTAATGCACAAAGAAAACGTGGTGCATATATACGATGGAAATACTGTTAAGCCATGAAAAGAATAAAAAACAACGTGGATGGAACTAGAGGACATTATGTTCATGAAATAAGCAAGGAACAGAAAGTTAAACGCTGCATGTTCTCATTCACATGTGAAAGCTAAAAAAAGCTGACCGCGTACAAGTAGAAAGTAGAACAGAGGATACTGAGGCTGGGAAGGGAGGTGGGAAGGAGATAGGGAGAGGTTTGTTAAAGGTTGCAAAATTACAGCTAAATAGGAAGAATGAGTTTTAGCATTCTATACGACTGTAGGATGACTACAGCTGACAATTATATAGTTGCAAAAAGCTAGGAGGAGGATATTGGATATTCCCAACACAAATAAATGACATGATGGATGTGCTAATTACCCTGATCTGATCACTATACATTACATGCATTGAAATATCACTGTGTAGCCTATAGATATAATTACCATTGTAAATTAAAAACCATCCCATTAGAAAATGTATAAGTATCCCAGGACATGGCTCTGCAAGGACAGGGTTGGGGGTCGGGTGACAGATTAACAGCATCTCAAGGCAGGATTTTTCTTAGTACAGAACAAAATGGAGTCTCTTGTGTCTACTTCTTTCTACACAGACACAGTGACAGTCTGATCTCTCTTTCTTTTCCCCACATTTCCCCCTTTTCTTTTCCACAAAACCGCCATCGTCATCATGGCTCGTTCTCGATGGTCTCTCTCTCTTCAGAGCTACTGGGTGCACCCACAGACTAACAACAGACACAACAGGCACACAAGGATTAATATGAAGTTTACAATAGTGGAACTTCCGATGGTCTTAACCCAAGTAACAGGGTGAAGATTTGCGAGGCCATCAGCAGCTCCCGCGATTGCCTCAGTCCCTGGGACCAAATTCAAATGGGCTTTTGACGCTTCACAAATGTGTTCCTTTAATTTGGAAACGTCTAAAGTGACATTATCTTCTCTTCCCTGTAGATGGCGTCTAACCATGTCCCAGTGATGCTCAGACTCATAAACTTGGGGTGTAAAAAAAAATCAGATGTATTCCAGTCACACTGTAACTGGAAACGATGTTCCAAGTTCATGAGCCTATCTCCCATCTAAATGACAGTTTGTCTAAGATCATTAATTTGATTTGCCAATTTTTGATCAATACCAGTTGTGAATTCCACAATCTTATAGAATTATTTTGCCAATCGTTAACAAAGTTTACTGTCTGAACAGAAGAGTGCAATGCAACTCCTGCCACAGCAGCCATAAGCTGTGACCGCAATTAATCCCATACTCACTGCAACTAGAGTAAAAATGAATCTTTTGGATCTATTTAAAACGCCTTTTAATACTTCAGTCAAAATATGGACGGATGGCGAGGCCTCCCAGGGTCAGTCCATGGACACAGGGATCCACACGCCCTCTCTTGCTCTCACTGTCAGAATACGGTGCTGCCAATCAAAAGTGGAATCAATGCAAATAAACAATCTGCAATTTCCACAGGTTTGAGAATCTGGTTTAATGACTATATTTCCTACAACTAGCATGTGAGGGGCTTTACACGACTTCGTAAAGGAACTGTTAGCCTGGCGTCTGCTCTTCCGCCTTTACCATTTTGTTCATCTGTGAGTTGATGGTGCTTGTGTGCGGTGCTTCCATCTCCGTGGAGGCGCTTTTTTTGCATCTCCGCTGGGTTCACTGTAGAACTTCAAACGTCTCGTGGGTATCCAAACAGGAAGCTGATTTTCTCCTGGTGAAACACAAGCAAAACCTCTTCCCCAGGTTCTCACCTTCCCTGTTTCCCATGTCCTGTTTGTGTTGTCTTTCCACCAAATCAGTTTTCCTTCCTGTGGCCTGTTCTTTTTACCAGTAAGATGTTGTTCTGCAGACGTAGTAGTCTGATTTCTATAAATGTTTAAAAAATTTAAAGTATAGAGTGCTAGATTAAGCTGCATCTGAGGAGAGGTACACTCCTTACTGTCTCCCCCTTCTTTTTGTTTAACTGAGTTTTGAGTGTTCTATTAGTTCTTTCAACTATGGCCTGTCCTTGGGAATTATAAGGAATTCCTGTTGTATGTGTGATATTCCACTGATTTAAGAATTTCTGGAAAGCTTTACTACAGTATCCTGGTCCATTGTCAGTTTTAATTTTTCCTGGAACTCCCATGACAGCAAAACAAGATAATAAATGTTTTTTAACATGGGAAGTACTTTCTCCTGTCTGGCA
>NW_016807714.1:1299678-1306390 GCF_001698545.2 Rhinopithecus bieti
AAAAAAAAAAAAAAAAAAAAAAAAAAAGCAGTCCTTGAGATCAATTATAATTAAAGGCCAGTCTTTTGGGATCATGGTCGGAGAGGGCAATCGGGGTTGAAGAGGCCCCGTGGGTTGAACTGTGGCATTTACAGCTCTTAAGTCAGTTAACATACACCATCTGCTGGACTTTTTCTGAATTACAAACACAGGAGAATTCCAGGGCGAGACTGAAGGCTCAATGTGTCCCTTTTCTAATTGTTCCTTTGCTAATAAATGCAAAGCCTCCAGGTTTTGTTTTTGTAGCAGCCACTGATTTACCCATACTGGTTTCTCTGTTTTCCAAGTTAATGGAATGGGTTTAGGAGGCTCTACAGTGGCCGCCCCTAAAAAGGATCCCCTATTTCTTTTCTTTCTTGATTTTCCTCAGTCTCAATTGGGACTTTAATGCCATGTTCATTTTTTCCTAATCCCTTTCCTGGTATATATCCCATCTTAGTCATGATTTTTTGACTCATGGGGCTGTATAATGGAGCGGGCATAATGATTTCTGCACCCCATTGTTGTAACAAATCTCGACCCCATAGATTAACAGGAATTGAAGTAATCATTGGCTGAACAGTACTTTCTTGATTATCTGGCCCTAAACAATGTAAATCATTGTACTCTGATACACTTCTGAGGCTGTGCCTATGCCAAGTCCTGTAACAGCCTTTTGTTTAGGCCAATTATTTGGCCACTGATTTAAAGCCATGACAGAGACATCTGCTCCAGTGTCTACCAACCCTTCAGACTGTTTTCCTTGAATAATGGCCTTACGTCTGCTCTCAGAGACCTGACTTGCCCAATATGCAGCCTTTCCTGCCGGATCAGTGCTTCCAAACCCTCCTGTTCTTTTTATCTCACTGTTTCCAACTTTAATATAAGGTAGGAGTAATAATTGAGCAATCCTGTCTCCTGGACTGGCACTCCAAGGAATTGAGGAACTAATAACCAATTGAATTTCTCCTTTATAGTCTGAATCAACCACACCAGTATGAATTTGAACTCCCTTTGGATTTAGACTTGATCTTCCTAAGATTAGTCCTACAGTCCCCTCAGGCAGTGGGCCGTATACCCCTATGGGGATTTTTTGTGGGGGCTCCCCTGGAAGCAGAGAGACGGCTTGTATAGTACATAAATCTGCTGCACTGCCACTTGTGGCGGGGGATAATTGCTGTATTGTGGTAACTGGCACATTCCCTGAGGCACTCGTGACAGTGGGGGTTGTTGTTCCTGAAAACCCTGAGGAACAAAGGGTTGAATTTGGAACGCCCCAGTTTGTTGCGGGGCCTGAGGCTGGCCCCTCCTCTCGTTTCCCGACAGTGGTTGCCCATTTTTATCAAATTTAGAACGTTGATAGCAAATTTAGTTGATATCAAATTTAGACATTGATTAGCCCAATGTTTTCCCTTTTTACATCTTGGACATAGGCCAGGTGGCTCTTTATCTGTTGTTGTAGTAGCTTGAGTAGTTATATTTTATTTGAGACTGGGCAATTCTTTTTTAGATGACCAATTTGACCACAATTATAATATTTTCCCCCAAATGTTCTAACTTGTCCTCCTAAAGCAACTCCTGTGATTGCTTCAGCCATAAGCACAGCTTTATGCATAGCTCCTCCAGTTCCATCACAGGCTTTACATACTCTGAGATTACATCTGACCTTTCCCCTGGGACCTTTCCTTTTAATGGCTTAATGGTTGATTGACAATCAGGATTGGTGTTTTTTATATGCCATCAACACCACTATGACCTTACAGGCATTCTCATCGGTAATTGACTTTTGAGCAGCATCTTGCAGCCTCCCCACAAAATCAAGGTAGGGCTCTTTAGAGCCTTGTCTTATTGTATTGAATGAGGGGCCGGCAGTTCCTGGGTCTTGGATTTTCTCCCAGGCCCTAAGGCAGATAGCTCTAACTTGCTCAATGGCCTCATTTTGCATTATTGCTTGTTGATTAGTAGTGCTCCAATTTTGACCTGTTCCTAATAGTTGATCTGCATCTATGTTAACTGGAGGATTGGCAGCCCTATTTCTTCGGACCTGTTCTTGTGCCCCATCAATCCACCAAGTCTTAAATTGTAAAAATTGAGAGGGTGAAAGTGATGATTTTTCCAGAATGTCCCAATCATAAGGAATGAGTCTACGTCTATGAGCAATGGAATCTAATAACGTTCTCATGTAAGGAGAGTTGGATCCATATTGTTTTATTCCTCTTTCATATATTTTAGCATTTTTATAGAAAAGGACTCATATCTGGCCTCAGCTGTGGGAGGCTCTCCCTCTTGGGCCCCTTCTCCAGGTGGTCTTGCTTCTAATATTACTGGGAATTGCCACGCCTCAATATCTCCTTGTTTTCTTGCCTTATCAATAATTTTATGTAATGCATGACCCTGTCCACTACGCGGTGCTGTAGGATTAAGTCTCATGGTGGGCGGCTATGTCTATAGCACCCTGCCGTGTGGCGCTGGAAACATTCCTGGCTGTCCATACTGATATTCTCGGGTTGGCTGATACCGAAGTTTGGCTGGCGGCCAGTATTGATAGGGCTACTGGCGGCTGGGTCTTATTTTCTACGGGCTGATATTGTGGACACTGTATTTG
The DNA here is from genome assembly GCF_001698545.2 of Rhinopithecus bieti. Lineage (NCBI taxonomy): Eukaryota > Metazoa > Chordata > Mammalia > Primates > Cercopithecidae > Rhinopithecus > Rhinopithecus bieti. The sequence continues at coordinate 1,302,302 of NW_016807714.1, forward strand.
GATTGGCATTGCCATGGCAGAGACTCTTTTTCGATTTGATCTTCTTTTGGAGTTTGTACTTGTTTAACCTGCATTTGAGGTTGTGATGTTACAGGCATCTGAGCTGCTGAAAGAGGAGTTGGCCATCATGGTTTAGACTCTGATGGCCCCAATAATTCTGGACCTTTTTCTTCTAATTTTAACGTTTCAGGATGTATCACCTCCTGTAATTATCGTCAACATTTTGCGTTGACCGAGCCATTACTGGCTCTGCTATACATTTACAATGTGAACTTTCCGTTCCTTTCTGGGATTCTATCCCTGTCTCTTCTTCACAATCTATTACACAGCTTTCAGGGGCATCAGAAACTGAAACGCTATCTTCCTCTGTTTGAAATAGTTCTAAAGCTACTTTAATAATGACTCAATCATTCCATACTGTTAAGTGGGATGATTTTACCCTCCCTATTTGCTTGTTTTAATTCTTTGCCAATTTTTTCCTTTTAATGGCTTAATGGTTGATTGACAATCAGGATTGGTGTTTTTTATATGCCATCAACACCACTATGACCTTACGGGCATTCTCATCGGTAATTGACTTTTAGATCTAAAATCTTTTAGATCTAAAGTTCTCTGTTCTAGAAACCATGGGCAGAATTGTTCTATTGCTTGAAACAGCGTAATTAGATCTTTTGTAGAGACTCTAGCTCCCCCTCTTTTTAAAATAATTTTAATAAAGCTGTGATAAGAGGCATATTTACTTTTAGTTTGCCCCATTGTTACTCTAGGTTATTCCGAGCGCACAAGCTTACCGCAAGGCTGACCGTAGATGTACTCAGGAGTGTCTTGTCGACTTGTCCTCAATGACCACGCTCAAGCGTACCTTCGCCATAGAGAAAAGCACCTATGTTGGGCACCAGATGAAGGGGTGGCTTGCCCCTCCACATGTGTGGGCATTTCTCGTCAGGTGGAACAAGAGACTTGAGAAAAGAAAGAGACACAGAGACAAAGTACAGAGAAAGGAAAGTGGGCCCAGGGGACCGGCGCTCAGCATACAGAGGACCCGCCCACACCGGTCTCTGAGTTCCCTCAGTATTTATTGATTCATGATCAATAAATACTGGGATTACAGCATACGTCACCACACCTGTCTAACGTTTGTATTTTTAGTAGAGACAGGGTTTCACCATGTTGGCCAGTCTGGTCTGAAACTCCTGACCTCAAGTGATCTGCCCACCTTGGCCTTCCAGAGCACTGGGATTATAGGTGTGAGCCACTGTGCCCAGCCCTATTTTGTCTTTCATTTTGGATATACTCTCAACTTTAAGTTGTCAAACACTTATTCAATCTTCAGCTATATTCAATCTTCCACTGGTTTTGTTGTGTTGTGTTGTGTTGTGTTGTATTGCATTGCTTTGCATTGCATTTATTTTGAGACAATGTTTCACTCTGCCCCCAGGTTGCAATGCAGTGGTACCATCTTGGTTCACTGCAACCTCCACCACCTTCCAGGTTCAAACAATTCTCCTGCCTCAGCCTCCCAAGCAGCAGGGATTACAGGCACACGACACTGTGCCTGGCTAATTTCCTGTATTTTTAGTAGAGACAGGGTTTCACCACATTGGCCAGGCTGGTCTTGAACTCCTGACATCATGATCTGCCCACCTCGGCCTCCCAAAGTGCTGTGTTACCTCTGTAAATAAGTATATGCCTTTGGTTTACTTAATATCTACTCATTCTTGGTTTTTGTTCACATTCATTAGTGACATCAGTTGATCAATTTGGGTGACATCACGGGTTTCCTCAGTATTCAGGAAGGTATTTTTCTGCAGCAGTTCTCTTTCCTAAACAGAGTTGCCTGTGGGCTCATGGGTGAGTGCCAGAAAACCGATAGGCTGCAAATAGGGTTGCCAGATAAAATACAGGGTACTCAGTTAAATTCAAATAGAAGATACAGTATTTACTGTTTGTCTGGAATTCAAAATTTACTGTACAGGATACAGTTAAATTTGAATTTCAGACAAACAGGATACAGTTAAATTTGAATTTCAGACAAACAACAAATACTTTTTGGTATCAATGTGTCCCAACTGTTACATGGGTGCCCTCTTTTTTAACAGATTTGAGATACAGTTTAAATACAATCAACCCATTTAAAGTGTACAATTTAAATGTTTTTAGTATGTTCACAGTTATGCAACTACCATCATAATCTAATTTTAGAATATTTTCAACATCCAAAAAAGAAAGCCCATATCTATTGTCTCAGTTCAGGTTGCCATAACAAAATACCATAGACTGAGTGGTTTAAACAATAGAAATTTATTTATTTATTTTTATTTTTTTATTTTTTGAGACGGAGTCTCGCTCTGTCTCCCAGGCTAGAGTGCAGTGGCGCGATCTCGGCTCACTGCAAGTTCCACCTCCAGGGTTCATGCCATTCTTCTGCCTCAGCCTCCCATGTCACTGGGACTACAGGTGCCCGCCACCACGCCCAGCTAATTTTTTTGTATTTTTAGTAGAGACGGGGTTTCACCATGTTGGCCAGGATGGTCTCAAACTCCTGACCTCAGGTGATCTACCCTCCTCGGCCTCCCAAAATGCTGGGGTTACAGGCATGAGCTACCGCACCTGGCCTAAGTACTGCTATCTTGAAGGAGGCGGACAGAAACCAAGCAGTCATGGGTGGTGGGTGGGCTGAGTCTCTGTAAGTTGCCCAGGGAAGACAGCTCTGACAAATAATTAGAAGTTGCCAGCCTTGTGTACAGCTGAGGAGAGAGCATTCCAGGCAGAAGAGACAGCAAGTGCAAAGACCCGGAGGCCAGGAAGGCCACCAAAGTTGTTTGGTTCCGTGTCCTGAGCTACCAGCCTGGCAGATGGCAGGTGCCCAAACACTGCTGGAGGGAATGCCCTTCTTTTGCCCTCCCTTCCTCCCCAGTCTGTGTGTCTCTGGAAGGTTGCTGCTCCGCCCACAGTGGAGGACACGTGAAGACCTGGAGTCCTTTCCTGGGGCAGACTCCAATACTGGGAGAAACTCTTCTGCCAGGACCATGGAACTGGGAGGTCCCAGTGTCTTTCTTTCCCAGCTGCTCTGAGAAAATCGGCCAGTGGCAGGTGGAGATGATACGGAGCCACAGAGCAGCAGGGTGGCAGAGAGGGAGAGTGATGGTAGGGTAGACAGTACAAGGCTCCAGAGAGCCCCTGGATGCAGCAGTGCCTGAAGCTGGAGCCCTCCAAACCTCTATTTACAAATTTTCTCTTCGTGCAAGTCAGTTTGAGTTGGGTTTGTCACTTGCGACTGAAGACATCCTGACAAATGCCCCAAAGCTACCCGCTCAGAGATGGCCAGAGGCCTCTCCAAAGCTGCCTCCTCAGGTCCCCACTGGGGCCCTGTGTTGTCCCGTCCCTGGACGGCCCGAGCTTCTCGGTGGCTGCGCCAGCCTGGACAAGAGCAGGCCTTCCTTCCGACAGGCCCGTGACCACTCCTCCATTCAGCCCTTCTCTGACCCGACAGCCTGGTCTAGGAGCCGGGGCGCCGGCCTCAGACCCTCAGGGCCCACGAGAGGCCAGGGCTGGCTGACTAGGTTAGGCGTGGCCAGTGCCCAGTGGGACGCACTGGCCGACCTAGCCGAGACCATACGAAGGTTTCCAGCGAGTGTGGACGCCGGAGGCGGCCAAATCGCGCCGGGCCTCGACCCCCCGGGCTCGGGACCTCCAGCGCTCCGTCGCCGACCTCCTCAGCTTCCGGCCAGACACCGAGACCCATAACACCCCGCGCGCGGCCTGGCCCCGCCCCCGCACGCCGTTCCCGCCCCTTGAGCCCAGTGCGCAGCCTCGGATTGGCCGGGGCGGCTTTCGCTCCTCTGGTGGGCGGAGCTGCGGGCCACACAGCGGACCCCCAAGGGGACCGGTGGGACCCGTCCGTTGGCAGCCGAGTGTTGCTCGACATGGGGGAGGCCGGGGCTGGCGCTGGCGCGCCAGGAGGGCCGGAGGCAAGCCCGGAGGCGGAGGTGGTGAAGCTGCTGCCCTTCCTGGCGCCGGGCGCGCGGGCGGACCTGCAGGCGGCCGCGGTGCGGCACGTGCTGGCGTTGACCGGCTCCGGGCCCGGCC
>NW_016807714.1:1306992-1322298 GCF_001698545.2 Rhinopithecus bieti
GGGGGGGGCGTCGCCAGGGGTGGGGACTGGACTCCGGGCTGCTCTGGACCAGTCTCCATTCCTGTCTTCCTACCCTCACCGTCCCTCAGGACATCACGAGTGGTTGCTTGGACCTGAGGTGGACATTCTCCCCTTTTTGCTCCTGCCCTTGGCTGGGCCTGAGGATTTCTCCGAGGAAGAGATGGAACGTGAGTGGCTAGTGTGGAGCCTCAGACTTGGCCAGAGAGGAGGGAGGCCAGTGGAGGGAGAGAGAGGTGTCCAGGCCACAGGCTCCTTCTGAAACCTTGCAGCAGTGAGTTTGCTGAGCACAGGTGGGACTTACACAGGCAGAGCCTGGCCCAGCTGCCCAGCTCAGGGACACAGTGGCTCCCACACACTCACCCCTAGGGCTGCCTGTGGACTTACAGTACCTGCCACCAGACAAGCAGCGAGAACCTGATGCAGACATCCGCAAGATGCTTGTTGAAGCCATCATGCTGGTGAGCAGGAGCCCTGCTGCAATAAGCACCATCCCTGACACACACACACACATGAGCATGCTGACATCTGGGTAACCTCTTCCATCTCCTCAGCTGACAGCCACAGCACCAGGTCGGCAGCAGGTGCGGGACCAGGGAGCTTACCTGATCCTTCGAGAGCTGCACAGCTGGGAGCCAGAGCCCGATGTGCGGGCGGCTTGTGAGAAGCTCATCCAGGTTGGTGCAGGGTTGGAGAGGCTGGGGAAGGGGTGTCTGTAGCTGGCCAGCTGCTCACCTGCCTCCCGTCTGGCAGGTGCTTATTGGGGATGAGCCTGAACGTGGCATGGAAAACCTGCTGGAGGTGCAGGTGCCTGAGGATGTGGAGCAGCAGCTGCAGCAGCTGGATTGCCGGGAGCAGGAGCAGTTGGAGCGGGAGCGGGAGCGGGAGCTGGAGCTGGCCCCAGAGCCATGGGTGGAGAGGGCAACACCCACCTGAGGCCCCTGCAGCTGGACACCAGCTCCAGGGTCCCCTTTGCCAGGCTTTCTCAGACCAGGCCTTCCTGCAGCTGCCTACAGGCCCCTTGAGTCCCCTTGCTCAGAGACTGTGCCCTGCTGAGAAGCAGAGCTACTTAGGCTCCAGTAAGAATTGGAGGCACTTCCCAGCTCTGTGCAGTGTTGCTACCACCAAGAATGAAGGTTGCGCACAGCAGTACTGTGGACCAGGCACCGTGACTCGCCTGCCTGTGCAGAAGGTGAAGGTGGCAGGCAGATAGCCAGGGAGCCATGAGAAGACTTCCTGGGCACAGCATGGGGACTGGACAGAAAACTACTGCAAGCCCCAAGGAGCCAGCTGAAGCTTCCAAGTCCCCAGGGCACTGCAGGGTCTGGACAGAGGTATAAGTGCTGCTTTGTCAGCCCCACTCCCTGCGGCTCTCAGCTCCCTGTTCTCTGAGACCTGGCCTCAAAGGGCTGACCCAGCCATACCTAGATCCTGGGGTCTTTCTAGGACTGTGCCTCCCTGCTTGACCTATGCTCCAGGACCCTACGCTCAACCCTTGTCAACTCCCTATGTCTTCCTGTTTCCCAGTCTCAGATTGGATGGGTGCTCTCACTGGCCTCTCTAGCTAGGCCATCTCCCTGGTCAGCTTCCTTGAGCCTGGGCCACTCCTCCCTGGCCTTCCTACCTCTACCAAGAGCCTCCAGATGAGCCTGCAGCCTGGCCCCTGTCCAAGCCTCTCCCCCAGCCACCCTCTGCCCCTGTGGTAGAGCCCACTATGGGCCCAGGGATCTTACTTGCTTCTCCCTTGGACCTGTGTGCATCCCCCCACCTGCCAGGTCTGTGGCTGCCAAGCCCCACAGGGGCTTGCCACACTCTTCCCTTCCTGAGCCGATCTGACCTCACTGCCACCTCTTGCATTGGGCTCCTGAGGGCTGGCCCCTTCTCACTGATGGGCCCTCCCAGGTCCCTTGAACCTGGTGAAGGAGCTTAACTTGTTTTCTTGAGCGTTCACAATGCCTCACTCCACACCCTAAACCTGGAGGCTCGGGTGCCAGGCGTCTCCCGCCTCCAGGATCTCCTCTCACCTGCCCCCAATAAAGCTCTGCCACTCGTGCAGGCATGTGTGGACCATGTTTTCCCCTGACCAGAGCCCCCGCCTGCCACTGGAAGCCACTTGCCCTCTCAGCACTCAGACATCTGTACTCTCTTCACAGAATAAATGCTTTATTTGGCCTTGCCCCCTCCCCTCAGTTTACTGGAGTGCCTCCTGGAGGCACTCACTCCTAGGCTGGCTGCCACAGCGCTCTAGAGCACCAGCTGGGCAGAACCCACCCCTCTTCTGGGGTGTGCTTCTGGAGGCCTGAGCTCAGGGCCCGCGTTCTCCTTGGGGATGCCCTGCTGTTGGGGGCAGTGCAGCTACAGGACTGGCCATTGGCACTCTGAGTCTGTGCCAGGCTCCAGGTCATCCATGGATGCTGGGAATTGGGACTGCACCTGCTTCTCTGCAAGGGACCACAGTGGGGTCAGGTGGAGTGCAGAGGGACCACGTGCCGCTCAGTTGCTCACCCACAGGGCCACACCACACCTGGCACAGCACTGAGGAAGAGCATGTTCGCTGCAGGCCACGGCATGTGTTTGGACGCAGCTGCAGCAGCCCCCAAATCAGGTCCTGGCACTGTGGGCGAGGGCTCATGGCTGCAGCCTCTCACCACTCCAGCACCCACCCTCACCCCATGCACGTCACTGCCAATGGTGGCAGCAGCTTAGAGGAGTCAGTCCTGTCGCCAGTGGGGAGACTGAGGCATAGAGAGGCAAGGCAGTGTGCCCTGGGCTAGTGCAGAGCTCAGGTTTGCAGCCACAGCCTTTCCTGAATTGCATTTTGAGTCAGGTCCTCCACCAGTCCAGCTTCCCCAGAACTTGTCACTGCCGTGCACGGACCAAACGCTTCCCAGCCTAAGCGGGGAGGATGCCAGGTTCGGTCTCTTCCGCCACGCAGGACTACCCTCTTGGGAGTCCAGGTCTCCCTCACTGCCGCTCTCTAGGCCTGAGCTAGGTATGGGAAGGTCATGGGGTGGTGCTTACCTGGGAACAGACCTGGCCAGAAGGTGGGACCGCAGTGCATGAGGTGCAGCATGCAGTGGGGCTGGGGCTCCTTGAATGGCAGCTTCTTACCATGGCATAGAGGATGACACCTCTAGGGATACGAGCTCCTAAGGGTGTGGCCTCTCCCCAGCCCTCCTGTGGGCCCTGGCCACAGGGTTGGGGTGCCCTGGGGGCACTCAGACTCCACAGGTTGCCCTATTGCCTGGGGTCAGGGCTCCCTGGGAGGCACTCACAGGCTCCACAGGTCGGCCTGCTCCCTGCTATACTTGCTGCTCACGAGGATCTCGGGCTGTGTAGACTGGGGAGCCGCAGAAAGTGCTGAGCAGTGAGTTCCTGGGCCCCACGCAGCCGATGAAGCCAAAATCTGTACCAGGTGCATGGGGAGGGTGGCACTGTGAGTGAGGGTCGGCTGCAGGATGCCAGTCTGCAGGGATGGCTGTGGAGGCTTGCGGGGTTGCATGCAGTGTGTGGCCGACAGCGAGAGTGTGGGTGTGGATGAGGTGGGCCTGGTCTGGGGGCATACGTAGGGGTTAGGCCAGTGGCCTCAGGCCCCTGGGTAAGGGTGGCCTGCAGGCCTTCTGGGAGAGCTGAAGGCAGGGGCCTGGCTGGGACAAGCGTGGGGTGTGGGCCCCTGCAGGTGGAGGCATTCAACCCCGGGCTGGGGGTCAGGGCGGGGGCTGTGGGCTCACCGGTCAGCTTGAGAAGGCCGTGGTCGTCCAGCAGGATGTTCTCGCACTTCAGGTCCCTGCATGGGAGAGGGGAGGCAGGAGGTAGGGCTGGCTTGGGCTCAAGTGGGCCTCTCTGTGCCTGTGGGCAGATGATCGACCCAGGTGCCGCCCTCTCTGGTACACGATGCCCACGCTGTGGTAGTGTGCCATGGCACTGACCAGCTGCCAGAACAGTCCAAGGACTTCCTTCTCCTCCAGCCCTGGGTGGTAGAGGGGGTCCAATGCAGCGTTGATGTGCTCCAGCAGGTTGCCCTGGGCCACCAGCTCCAGCACCAGCTGGCTGCTCTGATAGGTCTCATACAGCTGCACCTGCAGCCCACACACCTGCCATCACCCTGGGGCAGGGCCAAGGGTGTGCTGGAACTGTCAAGGGTACCAGATCCAGGTTCCAGGCCTGGGGCGAAAGGGAGGTCCAAGGTGGGGGGAGGGGGCAATAGGCCTGGGGCAGGCAGCTGGCTGGGGAGAGCTACCCTTGGCGGGGAAGGGGAGGGTGGGGACAGGCTGTGTCCAGGCTTCTGCCCACCACGTTCAGGTGCTTGTAGGTCGTGTTGAGTGACGGAGATCTCACGGGGCAGGAGCTTGCGGGAAAACTCCACCGGGGCCTTGGTTGTGGAGACGATCTTGACAGCTATCTGTAGGGTGGACGGCACTTGCTGTGTGAGACTTGGCCCCTGAGGGGCTGGCTGTGGTAAGGCAGGCCCCTGTCCTTTATACACTTTGCTGGAATCCTCGGGGGGATGCTGGGTGAGCAGTGCCCTTGGAGGGCAGCGATGACCTCCCCACTCCCTCCTGTGCCAAGTACTCTGTGTTCAAGGGGTTTGGGAACAGGGGATGGTCAGCCTGCAGGAGCCCCAGAGAGGCCTCTGGGGAGGAAATGGGACTGGGGAGAGTCTCAGGCAGAGGAAGCTGGAGCAGCTGGATGGTGCCTGAGTGGGTTTGGGACACGGAGGGGCCTGCTGGGGCCAGGCTGGGGGGCACTGGAGCCCCTTGGGGAGGGAGGTAAGCCTGCCTTACCATTGTGTGGCGCTTGCCCTGCAGATCGGAGGACAGCTTGGGGTTGTGGTGGATGCACTCGTGAGTGGCATCAGCCAAGTACACCTTGGAGAAGGCCCCAGAAGCGATCTTCTTGGAGAACAGGTAGCCATTGTCCTTGCCCTCATGTACCTGCTCTGTGGAGATTCTCTGATCCAGCTTCTGCCTGCTGCTGCCCTTCACGGAGGGCAGTGCATGGGAGGGGGTGTGGTGGTCCAGTTTCACCAGTCTTGGGGGGCACGACTGAGGCTGACTTGTGTCGGAGGGCAGGGGCCAGGGTGGTGGGGGGCGCTGGGTGGGAACTGCGTCCCTCTTGAGGCAGCAGCCACGCTTCTGAAGACTTGCTGGGACTGCGGCAGAGGCAGGGAGTGATGGGGCTGCGAGCTCAGGGTGGGGGCTGGCACAGCCCTGGACTGGGCAGGGGGAGGGCTAGCTTGGGGAGAGGAGGGGCAGGTTCTAGAATGGAGAATTCTAGACCTGTACCTGCATTGTGCCCTCGAAGCATACGTCTTCTTGTTTTGGGGACCTGCCCGTTCTGAGGACATCTTGTGGGACCAGTCCTGCCCACATGGGGCCCACTCTCTGTGAGGTGAAAACCCAATTCAAGGGCTACAGCCAGGGTGAGGCCTCTGTGGACCCCTCTTGACGTGGCTGGCCACAGAAAGCCATTAAAGAAATGAGGGGCCGGGCGCGGTGGCTCAAGCCTGTAATCCCAGCACTTTGGGAGGCCGAGACGGGCGGATCACGAGGTCAGGAGATCGAGACCATCCTGGCTAACACGGTGAAACCCCGTCTCTACTAAAAATACAAAAACTAGCCGGGCGAGGTGGCGGGCGCCTGTAGTCCCAGAGATTCGGCCAGTGCACTCCAGTCCGGGCAACAGAGCGAGACTCCGCCTCAAAAAAAAAAAAAAAAGAAAAAAAGAAATGAGGGTGGGGATTTCTGGGGCATAAAGACAGGAAAAGGGACACATACGTGCCAACCACCATTTCAACTGCACCCCTTTCACCTTCGAGAGGATACCACGGCCACACTCAGCTGGGCCCTAAGGTGGGCTGAGCCAGAGGAAGGCAGGCAGGAGCCCTGTCTGTCTCCCAGCCTTCTCCACTGGAGCCTGAAGCACCTCCTGCCCAGGCCAGCAGGGTGCAGGAAGCCTCCCACCTAGAGACCTCTGCGGACTTGACCACACACCCCAGGGCAAGCAAGGGCCCCACCCCTGAGCCCACCTCTGATCCTACAGCTCCAAGAGACAGAAGCCAACTTCGCCCTTCCCTTCTGGACCACAGAGTGCGCTGTGGGCACTATTACTGCTAACGTTTGTGTGCCAGCTGTGTGCTGGGTGCCATTCTGGGCAGTCGCACCAGCTACAACTACCACCTGTAGCAGTCCTGCCCCCATTCACAGAACACATTCAGGTGCCCGGCCCATGGGGGCAGTTCACATCCAGGATCTCAAGTCCTAACACAACCAAGCAATCCTCGCTTTACAATGATGAAATCAAGGCCCCATGGTGGGGAAGCCCAACCCAAATGTGTCATCTCTGCTGTGAGCTGGACAGCACAGTGGCTGTGAGCCTGCAGGGCAGGGCTGCCTGATGGGCAGCCATCCTGGGAATGTCTGCAAGGGGCCAGTGCTTGGTACAGGCCAGTGAGTCTGGGGAATTGGAGTCTCCCCTACCGAGATCTGTGGGTGCACGTGGCATGTTTGCTGCAGAAAAGGCCCTGGAACGGGCTGGCTTGAACTGGAAAAATACACTTTTTCATCCCTTTTGGACCATGAGCTTCTTGAGAGCAAGACATGTGTTTGATATTCCTTTGCTCACCCTCATCCCTTGTTTGGCAAATTGCCTGGGACACAGGAAATAAGGACAAGATCTGGGTGCAGTGCCTCATGCCTGTAATCCCAGCACTTTGGGTGACCAAGGCAGGAGGATCTCTTGAGTCCAGGAGTTTCAGACCAGCCTGGGTAACATAGTGAGACCTTGTCTCTGCAACAAAACTTAAAAATTAGCCAGACTTGGTGGTGCCCACCTGTAGTCCCAGCTATTTGGAAGGCTGAGGCAAGAGGATCACTTGAGCGCAGGAATTTAAGGCTGCTGAGCTGTGATCGTGCCACTGCACTCCAGCCTGGGTAAACAGTGAGAGGCCTCATTTCAACAATAAAACCTAGCTTGGGCCGAGTGCAGTGGCTCATGCCTGTAATCCCAGAACTTTGGGAAGCCAAGACTGGCAGATCACGAGGTCAAGAGATCAAGACCATCCTAGTTAACATGGTGAAACCCCATCTCCACTATAAATACAAAAAAAAGTAGCCTCGTGTGGTGGCGGGCACCTGTAGTCCCAGCTACTCGGGAGGCTGAGGTGGGAGAATGGTGTGAACCCGGGAGGCAGAGGTTGCAGTGAGCAGAGATTGCACCACTGCACTCCAGCCCGGACGACAGAGCGAGACTCCATCTCAGAAAACAAAAACAAAAAAACCCAGCTTGGGCAACATAGTGAGACCCTGTCTCTTCAAAACATTTTAATCAGTCAGGTGTGGTGGTGTGTCCTGTGGTCCCAGCTACTCCAGAGGCTGAGGTGGGAGAATCACCTGAGCCCGGGGAGGTTGAGGTTGCAGTGAGCACCACTGCATTCCAGCCTGGGTGACCTCAGAAAAAAACAAACTGGTTTGTGGTTGACCTGGGGGTGAGGAAAAAAGAGAAACTGCTCCAGGCAATTTAAGCAGGTGGGATTGGTTGGTCAAGCGTTAGAAGGGCTGGAGAGGCACGGGGGCAGGGTGGAGTTCCTCAAAGGCGGGGGCTGCAAGAAACGGCCACTCTAGAACCGGAGCCAGGTGGTCCCGACCCAGGGTAGCTGAGCCTCTGGGCTCTGCAGCGCAGCCTGGGAGCCTGCGCCCCCTGCGGCGCACCTCCCCTCCCTCCCGGCTCCCACCAGTGCCAGGACGCGGCCGGAAGCCCGCGAGTGTCAAGCCAACTGATGACTGCAGGATCAGAACGGCCATTGGCTCTGTCCACCCTCCCTTTGCAGTCTCGATTATCCGCGTCATTGCCTGCACTTGAATTCATTCCCGGGGCTTCACTGGGCAGCCATCCCGTGCTGGGCTTTGTGTGGAGCCCTAGGGAGCAAAATGCAGACTCAGGCCTGCCCCCTGGCGGAGGGCCTGGCGTTTGTTTGTGGTCAGAGTGAGAGCGGGATTGTGCTGCGCGCACAGCTGTGTGCGTGGCGCGGCGGCGACTCCGAGACCGGGAGGGGACAGGGCCACAGGCGCGTGGAAAGTCGCCGCAGGGGCCGCGCCCACATCCGCGAAGGGTCCTGCGCTCTCCTGGGCGCCGTCCCCACAGCGGGAGACCAGTCCCTCCGGCCTGGAGTGGACATCCTGCCTGCGCTGCTCCCGCCGCCTCCGCCTCTGTCGACGCCCAGCTTGGACGCGCTGCGGGCGCTTTCCTTCCTCACATCGCTCTTATCGCGTCCCGAGCTCCCGGGACCCCGCTGGCCGCCTCTTTCCCAGCGAGCGCAGGGCCCCGCGAGTCCTGCCCCCCTCCCGGTGCCTCGGCCTCCAGCGGGCGCTTCCGGGCAGACAGGGCGGGCGTGTGCTTGCGAGCGGCCGCAACGCCACGGCGAACCCGCGTCCCCGGCGTCTGGGAGCGGAGGTCGCCAGGGCTGTGTGCGTCCGACAGGGGCACGGGGACGGCTGGCGTAGCTGTCACGAGCCTGAAGGCCGCGCCTGCGCAGTGGCGGCCGCGCTGGCGCTCAACAGACAGAGGCGGTGGCCCAGGAGCGGCTGGGGGCGGGGCCGAGCGAAAGCCGAGTCTGCGCACTCTTGCTTTGCAAATGGAGGTGGGCGGGGTGGAGCGAGCGTGAGAGACGGGCACCTGACCAATAAGTGCAGAGATCGCTCGGGGGCGGGGACCTACTGCCGCGCTCCGGGCTGCGGTTGGCCAGAAGGCAGCGAGGGCGGGCTCGGCGCGCGCGGCTCCGCCCACTCCGGGTCCCTGCTGGGCGGGAAGGCGGCGCCCCGGCGGAGGTGGCGGCGGCTCCTCAGGTAAACGGCGGGTGGGGATGAGCCTTCGGCGGCGCTGGGGAAGTCTGGACTGGAGAGCCTGAGGCCGCTCCCTTGGCGGGGCTGCGGAGGAAGCCGAGTCAGGAGGCGCCTCCCCAAGGTCACAGGGCGAGAGCTGGGTGGGTCCTGGGTGTCGCGGGGACCTTGGCTCAGGTGTGCGCCGCGCCACAGCCCGGAAGAGAGGCCGGAGCTGTGCGGCTGTGCTCCTCCCCCGCGCCGCCAAGTGGTCTCGGCCGCGCGACCGCCCCCTCTCGGGGAGCGCGGTGGTCCCCGGTGCCCGGCCCTCCCGGGAGCGCGGTGGTCCCCGGTGCCCGCCCCTGCCGGGAGCCCGGTAGTCCCCGGTGCCCGGCCCTCCCCGGGAGCGCGGTGGTCCCCGGCCCTTCTCCCCCAAGCGGGGCCACCGGGGGTCCTCTCTCCGGGAAGCCAAGCATACGCCTGGAGCCTGCAAAGCCGGCGTGCCCCGGCCTCCTTATGCCTTCCGTATTCTCTGACGATCGCGAGCAGGAAGGTGATTTGTCCCTAGTCACGGGGATGACTGGTCATAACGTGCAGGGCATAGAGCTGGCAGGGCCGCGGGGAGCCAGCCCTCACTCAGCCAAGGTGAGACTTAGGGGCTGCCGGGCAGGAGCTGACCGGCCGATTTGGGGTCGGGTTTTCGGGCAGTGTCAGTGCAGCTGCAGTGTTAGGGTCAGAGGAAACCACTCCGCGGGCGCTGGTGGCTCGGTCCTGCACACTCTGGGGAGGGGCTCCTTTGCCTGCTCAGGTGGGGAAGGGACAGACCCATAAACTCAAGTGCAGTGAGGTAAGCAGAAAGGGGTACGGGGGTGTGGCCGAACTCAGGGATGTGAGCAGAGTTGGGTCGGGGACAGCCCCGTAGGCAGGAACCACTTTGGAAGGGGATGGTGGTGAACGCACACTTTGCGGTAAGAGGCAGGCAGGGTAGGGCCGGTGATAAGTCAGGTGAGGGTGATGAGTTTAGAGCTATTGGGTCTCAGTGCGATGACCATGGATGGAGATGCGTGTGGGAATCTTTCTTTGCGGCATGTTTCATCGGTGGTACGTGTTTGTGACGTGGCTGCATGGACAGTCTGGGCACCCTGGGGTGCTGCTGTCAGCAGGATCTTCACTGCTTAGTCTCAGGCTCCCAAGGTCCTCGTGAACAGGTGTCTCTGGTCTCTCTTTGATGTCAGAGTGGAATGACCTGAGGTTGAGCTGTCTTTGTTAACTTGAAACTGACATGCTCTCTGTGGCTTGTGGACACCTGCACCTCATCATTTCCCACTGGCTGGTGTTGATTGCTGACTGCTGCAGGACACCAGGGGATCAGAGGTGGAGGATGTGGGGCGTGTGTTTGCCTGAGTTTGTGGCTGTCGCCTGTGTCAGGAAACAGGTGCCTGTGCTTAGTTTTCTTTCCCAGGGTCCACAGAGGCCCAGGAGAGAAGCCTGGTTGCTGCCCTCTGTCCCATAGCCCCCTTTCACAGAGCTGGTTATTCGGGGTAGAGACATCCTGTCTGTGCCAGTCCACACAGCTTGGTCTCTTTGGGGTAGGAGCACCAGGAAAGGCTCCCGTGGCTCTTGCGAGCTCCTAGTCAGTGCTCAGAGAACACGGACTGCTGCCCATCATGAGAAATGTGCTTTCTTCACTGAGCTGGAGGGGCCACCTGGTTTTGGGGGTTTGCACGCACACCAGTGACACAGCTTGGTGTGGCCTGTATTGAGGAACCATGTTCTCAGTGGACTGTGAGCAGTGGGCTGTGGGATTGCATTTCCCTGGGTCATCAGCCCAGGCCTTGTTGGTGACTTTGGAGGTTGATTCTGTGGCTGCTGTGCTAGGAGAGAAGGTTCCTTGGACCTGACGCATGGGTGGGGCATTCTGTGACCTCCTATTCTCCCTGCACACACCCAGCCCCGCAGGCTGGCTCACCACTGCTTCTGGGCTATGGTTCCTGTGGCCTGCACAGCCTCGCACACCCCCACCTAACCCCTTCGGACCCAGCGCAGTGCCTCTGTTGTTTGCACGGGTGTGGCAGCCATACTGTTTGTGGCCGGAGGGCTTTCAAGACAGGAACTCTGGGCCTGTGATGGTGACTGGTGGGTGTTTACCAAATGTGGCTGAATAAAATGAAAAGGAAGCAGCTCTTTCATTCACACAGAAATGTGTGCTATGTAGGGAGAGAAGACCTTATCAAACCTGCCTGCCACCTTCTGCCCTTCGTTTGCTTTTTATTAATTTAACCAGAGCCCTGATTAGCATTTGTGGTTTTTTTCTGACATCCCTGTTACATACATGTCTGTGTACTAGTGTTAGGGCATCTGTAGGTAGATGTGGAAAAGTGGAAATTTAGCCACAGAGGCTTGTTGCAACTGTTCTTCAGGCTCTGCTACTGGCACCAGCACCCGAGTGGCCCCTGTCCTCAGCACGTCAGATGCTCTTGGTGTTCAACTGTGTGCTGGCCTCACTGCAAGTCTTTTGACTTGTGATACTTTTTGCCATGTAGCCTACAAATAGAGGTACTGGTCATCACTGATCATCACCTTTTATAGGTGGTGGGACAGGACACAGGGATTTTCCGTGCCTGCTCATGGCGTACTGGCTCTGCCACTGAGCTCTTATCCAGCCGCTGATATGGGAGTGCTAGGAAGAGAAGAGCGTGGTCCCTTATGGAATGGGGGAAGCGAAGTGCTGGGTAGAGTAGGGCATGGTCCCTGGCTAGGGCTCCACCCCCACGGACCTAGGTGAGGAGAGGCACTCCTGCCTTCCTGCCCAGATGTTGCATTTCCCAAGACCACCCTGGCCTGCCATACCCTCCTCCTGTGCCTATAAAAACCTGAGACCCAGGCGGAGGGTGATGGCTCATGCCTGTAATCCTGGCACTTTTGGGAGGCCCAGGCAGGTGGATCAGGAGTTTGAGACCAGCCTAGCCAACATGGTGAAACCCTGTCTCCACTAAAAATACAAAAATTAGTCGAGCATGGTGGTGGGCACCTGTAATCCCAGCTACTCAGGAGGCTGAGGCAAGAGAATCTCTTGAACCTGGGAGGCGGAGGTTGCAGTGAGCCGAGATCGCGCCGTTGCATTCCAGCCTGGGTGACAGAGCAAGATTCTGTCTCAAAAAAACAAAACAAAACAAAACAAAAAAAATCCAAGACGCTAGCAAGGCAGGGACACAGGCAGCTGGACATGGAGAGGAGCAGATTGACGGAAGAAGACACAAGCAGCTGGACCTTGAGGGGAGCACACCAGTGGAAGAGAACACCAACAGATGCCAGCACGCTGGCAGGCCATCGACTGGCTGGACAAGGCGGAGTTTGGCCAGGATGGTCGGTCAGAGGAGAGCCGGGGCCGCCAAGCGGCCCAACTCCAGGGGAAGACCATCTGCCTTCGGGCTCCCCCATTGGCTTAGAGCTACTTCCACTCAATAACACTTTACACTCATTCTCCAAGCCCAGGTGTGATCCGATTCTTCCATTACACCAAGGGGCAAGAACCTGGGATACAGAAAGCCCTCTGTCCTTGTGAGAAGTAAAGGGTATAATTGAGCTGGCTCACACAAGCTGCCTGCAACTAAAAGAGCACCCTGGAACACACGCCCACTGGGACTTCAGCTGTAGACATTCACCCCTAGATACAGCCTGTGCGTCTCCGTGCTCCCCTAGAGGTTTGGGCAGCGGGGCACTGAAGAAGCAGTTCACACCCACATCACACGCCCTGCGACGGGGACAAGGGAACATTTCCGCAGCACCGAGTCGCACTGCTGTCGGTCCGCTCTGGAAGGGCAGCTGAGTGCCTCTGTTCATCCTAGGTGCAGTCAGCACAGTCCCCATATGTCTGCCGGCGATCTCTCTGTCTTCTGAGAATTGCAGGTCCTTTGCTCTCTTTCCTGTTTATCTCAGGGATGTGCACAAGCTCCTTTGCATACACAGTAGTTCTTCCCTCTCCACAGGGCTACGTCTCATACCTATATATCCATGATAAAGTGTAACTATAAATGAAACACAGCAAGAGACTGACAACAAATAATAAAATAGAACAATTTATGACAATACTCAGGGCAGCGTGCAATTTAAAACGTGAGTTCATTTCTGGAATTTTCTATTTAATATTTTGGACTGTGTTTGATTATGGGTAGCTGAAACCAAGGAAAGTAAAACAGGATAAGAGATAAGAGGGGACTACTATGTTATTATTAGGCAAGTTATCTTCTCATATATTATGATTCGTTTATCATAATTGCCTTGTGTTTTGATTTAAAAAAATTTTTTTTTTTTTGAGACGGAGTCTCACTCTGTTGCCAGACTGGAGTGCAGTGGCACGATTTTGGCTCACTGCAACCTCCGCCTCCTGGGTTCAAGCCATTCTCCTGCCTCAGCCTCCCGAGTAGCTGGGACTACTGGCACCTGCCACCTCGCCCGGCTAGTTTTTTGTATTGTTTAGTAGACACGGGGTTTTACCATGTTAGCCAGGATGGTCTCGATCTCCTGACCTTGTGATCTGCCTGCCTTGGCCTCCCAAAGTGCTGGGATTACAGGCGTGAGCCACCGCCCCCGGCCATGACCTCATGTACTTTCTACTCATGCTGAGAGCACTTAAAATCTACTGTCAGCAATTTTCAAGTATATATCACGTTGTTAACTCTAGTCATCTATGTTGTGCAATAGATCCCTTGAATTTATTCTTCCTGTCTAACTGAAGCATTGACCCTGCGACCAACATCTCCTCAGTCCTCCGCCTCTGCCAGCCCCTGGTAACCACAGTTCTACTCTGCTTCTAGGGGTTCAACTTTTCGTAGAAGTTGGGATTCCACGTGTGAGAGATCATGTGGTTGTCGTTCTGTTCCTGGCTTATTTTACTTTACATAACATTCTTCAGTTCATCCCATTTCTTGCAAATGACAGGAATTCTTCCTTCTTCTTCTTCTTCTTCTTCCTCCTCCTCCTCTTCTTCTTCTTCTTTTTTTTTTTTTTTTTTTGAGACAGAGTTTCGCTTTTGTTGCCCAGGCTGGAGTGTAATGGCTTGATCTTGGCTCACTGCAACCTCTGCCTCCTGGGTTCAAGCAATTCACTCGCCTCGGCCTCCTGACTAGCTGGGATTACATGTGCTCACCACCACACCTGGCTAATTTTTGTGTTTTTAGTAGAGATGGGGTTTCACCATATTGGCCAATCTGGTCTCGAACTCCTGACCTCAGGTGATCCACCTGCTTCGGCCTCCCAAAGTGCGGGATTACAGGTGTGAGCCACTGTGCCCGGCCTCCTTTTTTAAGACTGAATAATACTCCATTGTGATATATACCACATTTTCTTTGTTTTATTTTTATTTTGTTCTTTCTTTAAATAAATACCACATTTTCTTTATTCATTCATCCATTGGCACACACTTCGGCTGATTCCATATCTTGGCTTTTGTGAATGGTGCTGCAGTAACCGTGGCAGTGCAGATGTCTTTTTTGAGATCCTAATTTCATTTCCTCTGGATACGTACTCAGGATCATTGGATGATATGGCAGTTCTGTTTTTATTTATTTATTTATTTTGAGACAGAGTCTTGCTCTGTCGCCCAGGCTGGAGTGCAGTGGTGCGATCTCAGCTCACTACAACCTCTGCCTCCCGGGTTCAAGCGATTCTCCTGCCTCAGCCTGCTGAGTAGCTGGGACTACAGGCACCCACCACCATACCTGGCTAATTTTTTGTATTTTTAGTAGAGATGGGGTTTTACCGTGTTAGCCAGGATGGCCTGGATCTCCTGACCGGGTGATCTGCCCGCCTTGGCCTCCCAAAGTGCTGGGATTACAGGTGTGAGCCAAAGTGCCTGCCCTTTTTTTTTTTTTTTTTTTTTTTTTTTGAGATGGGGCCTGGCTCTGTTGCCCAGGCTGGAGTGCAGTGGCACAGTCTGGGCTCACTGTAATCTCCGCCTCCTAGGTTCAAGCCATTCTCCTGCCTCAGCCTTCTGAGTAGCTGGGATTACAGGCACGTGCCAACACGCCTGGCTAATTTTAAAAAAAATTTTTAGTAGAGATGAGGTTTTACCATGTTGGTCAGGCTGGTCTCAAACTCCTGACCTCAAGTGATCCACAGCTGTAGACCTCAGTCGATGATACAAACCAGGCAATTCAACTTGTTCTTGTAAAGTCATAGCTTTCTTCTGCTTGTGGGGAACACTTCCAGCACCACTACTGGCGCTTTGTACGGGTCCCTTGGTGTCACTCAAAGCACTGACTAAACATGTTGAAAAATGTGGGAGAACCACGGGCTTTACTGCAAACTGCTCACGTGGGGGTGATGGCGTCCCATGGTGTGTTAAGCAGATACACTCAATGCCTGAGGTCACTGCAGTAGCAATGAGAGGTGGCTATGGAAATACCACAATACTACAGTATGTGCTACACTTAATTGTGTGTAGTTGTGATTCAATACTGCATCTTTTTTT
>NW_016807714.1:1322317-1326322 GCF_001698545.2 Rhinopithecus bieti
TTTTTTTTTTTTTTTTTTTGAGATGGGGCCTGGCTCTGTTGCCCAGGCTGGAGTGCAGTGGCACAGTCTGGGCTCACTGTAATCTCCGCCTCCTAGGTTCAAGCCATTCTCCTGCCTCAGCCTTCTGAGTAGCTGGGATTACAGGCACGTGCCAACACGCCTGGCTAATTTTAAAAAAAATTTTAGTAGAGATGAGGTTTTACCATGTTGGTCAGGCTGGTCTCAAACTCCTGACCTCAAGTGATCCACAGCTGTAGACCTCAGTCGATGATACAAACCAGGCAATTCAACTTGTTCTTGTAAAGTCATAGCTTTCTTCTGCTTGTGGGGAACACTTCCAGCACCACTACTGGCGCTTTGTACGGGTCCCTTGGTGTCACTCAAAGCACTGACTAAACATGTTGAAAATGTGGGAGAACCACGGGCTTTACTGCAAACTGCTCACGTGGGGTGATGGCGTCCCATGGTGTGTTAAGCAGATACACTCAATGCCTGAGGTCACTGCAGTAGCAATGAGAGGTGGCTATGGAAATACCACAATACTACAGTATGTGCTACACTTAATTGTGTGTAGTTGTGATTCAATACTGCATCTTTTTTTTTTTTTTTTTTTTTGAGGCGGAGTTTCCCTCTTGTCGCCCAGACTGGCGTACAGTGGCGTGATCTCAGCTTACTGCAACCTCCACCTCCTGGGTTCCAGCGATTCTCCTGCCTCAGCCTCCCGAGTAGCTGGGATTACCGGCATGCACCACCATGCCCAGCTAATTTTTTTTTTTTCTTAGACAGAGTCTTGTTCTGTGGCCCAGGCTGGAGTGCAGTGGTGCGATCTCGGCTCACTGCAATCTCTGCCTCCTGGGTTCCAGCAATTCTCTTCCTCAGCCTCCCGAGTAGCTGGGATTACAGGCACCCACCACCATGCCCGGCTAATTTTTGTATTTTTAGTAGAGACAGGATTTCACCCTGCTGGCCAGGCTGGTCTTGAATCCTGACCTCGTGAGCCACCCACCTCAACCTCCCAAAGTTCTGGGATTACAGTTGTGAGCCACCGCGCCCAGCCTAATTTTGTATTTTTAGTAGAGACGGGGTTTCTCCATGTTGGTCAGGCTGGTCTCAAACTCGCGACCTCAGTTAATCCGCCTGCTTTGCCCTCCCAAAGTGCTGGGATTACAGGCGTGAGCCACTGCGCTCGGCCTGTCAATACTGTGTCTTTATGTTTGTTTAGATTTCTCTTGACTGCAGATGGCAGCATGTAGGGTCTGTAAGTGTACATGTATATTTTGATAAATTTTAACTTCTTGTAACATATTTGTGTATATTTCATGGTAGTAAATGATAAAATAGACTAGTGTCTACATATATTTTATGCATTCATGACATATTTCACATTTTCTTAAATTTTTTTGATCTCTCTAGACTATGTTTGTCTGTAAGTTTTTTCAACATGTCACAAATCTCCAGAAAGTTTTCCAATATATTTATTGACACAACACTGTGTATAAGTGAACCCATGCAGTCGAAACTTGTGTTGTTCAAGGGCCAGTTGTATGATGTTAACTACAGGTTTTTCTTAGGTGTTTTTCTTTTTTTTTTTTTTTGAGACGGAGTCTGGCTCTGTCACCCGGGCCAGAATGCGTGATCTCAGCTCACTGCAACCCCTGCTTCCTGGGTTCAAGCGATTCTCCTGCCTCAGCCTCCTGAGTAGCTGGGACTACAGGCGCCCACCACCACTCAGGCTAATTTTTGTATTTTTAGTAGAGGTGGGGTTTCACCATGTTGGCCACACTGGTCTCGAACTCCTGACCTCAAGTGATCCACCTGCCTCGGCCTCCTGGAGTGCTGGGATCACAGGCGGGAGCCACCGCACCCAGCCAGTTTATCTTAAGTAACAAGTTGAGCAGGTTTCCTTCTCTTCCTAGTTGAGGAAGTTCCCTTCTCTTCTTGAGAATCTTTATCATAAGTGAACGCTGGATTGTGACAAATGCTTTTTCTGCATTTATTGAGATGATCATATGGTTGTTCTTTCTTAGTTTATTAGTGATGTGAATTATATCAGCTGAATTTAAAAATATTAAACCGGCCAGGCACGGTGGCTCACGCCTGTAATCCCAGCACTTTGGGAGGCCAAGGCCAGCAGATTGCCTGAGCTCAGGGGTTTGAGACCAGCCTGGCCAACATGGTGAAACACCATCTCTCCTAAAAAAATACAAAAATTAGCTGGGTATGATGGTGCGTGCCTGTAGTCCCGTCTACTCAGGAGGCTGAGGCAGAAGAATCGCTTGAACCTGGGAGGCAGAGGTTGCAGTGAGCCGAGATTGCGCCATTGCACTCCAGCCTGGGCGACAGGGCAAGACTCTGTCTCAAAAAAAAAAAAAAAAGAATTTGCACATCTGTGTCTATAAGGAATATTGGTTTGTAGTTTTCTTTCTTTTTCTTGAGACAGAGTCTTGTTCTGTCTCCAGACTTGAGTGCAATGGTGCTATATCGGCTCACTGCAAACTCTGCCTCCTGGGTTCAAGCAATTCTCTTGCCTCAGCCTCCTGAGTAGCTGGGATTACAGCGCACACCACCACACCTGGCTCATTTTTGTATTTTTTTTTTTAGATGGACCCTTGCTGTGTTGCCCAGGCTGGAGTGCAGTGGCGTGATCTCAGCTCACTGCAACCTCCGCCTCCCGGGTTCAAGGGATTCTCCTGCCTCAGCCTCCTGAGTAGCCAGGATTACAGGTGTGCGCCACCACGTCCAGCTAATTTTTTTGTATTTTTAGGAGAGACGGGGTTTCATCATGTTGGTCAGGCTGGTCTCAAACTCCTGACCTCATGATCTGCCCGCCTCGGCCTCCCAAAGTGCTAGTGTGAGCTACCACGCCCAGTCTAATTTTTGTATTTTTAGTAGAGATGGAGTTTCGCCATGTTGGCCAGGCTGGTCTCGAACTCCTGACCTCGTGATCCGCCTACCTTGGCCTTCCAAGGTAGTGGGATTACAGGTGTGAGTCACCACGCCCAGCCAGTTTTCTCTCTTTTTTTTTTTTTTTTTTAAGATGGAGTCTCAGTCTGTTGCCCAGGCTGGCGTGTAGTGGTGTGATCTCCGCCCACTATAACTTCCACCTCCCAGGTTCAAGTGATTCTTGTGCCTCAGCCTCCCAAGTAGCTGGGATTACAGGCACGTGCCACCATGCCCAGCTAACTTTTGTATTTTTAGTAGAGACGGGGCTTCATCATGTTGGCCAGGCTGCTGTCGAACACCTGACATCAAGTTATCCACCCACCTCAGCCTCACAAAGTGCTGGGATTATAGGCATGAGCCTGTATAGCTTTCTTACAAGGTCTTTGGGTTTGCTATGAGAGTAATGCTCAGAAAATCAGTTGGGAAGTAGTCTCTTCTGTTTAGTTTTTTCAGGAAGAATTTGTGTATAGTTGGTATTATTTCTTCCTTACATGCTTGGTAGGATTCCCCAGGGAAACCATCTAGGTTCTGTGGGAAGGTTTTTTTACTGTAAGTTCAATTTATTTTTAGCTATGGGACTATTTAGGTTATCTCTTTGTGAGTGAGTTTTGATAGCTTGTAGCTTGTGTCTTTTTTTTTTTTTGAGACGGAGTGTTGCTCTGTCCCCAGGCTGGAGTGCAGTGGCCGGATCTCAGCTCACTGCAAGCTCCGCCTCCCGGGTTCACACCATTCTCCTGCCTCAGCCTCCCAAGTAGCTGGGACTACAGGCCCCCGCCACCTCGTCCCGCTAGTTTTTGTATTTTTTTTTTAGTAGAGACGGGGTTTCACCGTGTTAGCCAGGATGGTCTCGATCTCCTGACCTCGTGATCCACCCGTCTCAGCCTCCCAAAGTGCTGGGATTACAGGCTTGAGCCACCGCGCCTGGCTGCTTGTGTGTTTTAAGGGATTTGCCTATTTCTTTTCTATTCTTTTTTTTTTTTTTTTTTTGAGAAAGGGTCTTTCTGTCACCCAGGCTGGAGTGCAGTGGTGCAGTCTTGGCTCACTGCTACCTCTGTTTCCCAG
>NW_016807714.1:1329087-1361187 GCF_001698545.2 Rhinopithecus bieti
TTTTTTTTTTTTTTTTGAGAAAGGGTCTTTCTGTCACCCAGGCTGGAGTGCAGTGGTGCAGTCTTGGCTCACTGCTACCTCTGTTTCCCAGGCTCAAGTGATCCTTCCACCTTAGCCTCCTGAGTAGCTGGGACTGCAGGCATATGCCACCATGTCCAGCTAATTTTTATACTTTTGGTAGAGGTGGGGTTTCGCCATATTGCCCAGGTAGTCTTGAACACCTGAGCTCAAGTGATCCACCTGCCTTGGCCTACCAAAGTGCTGGGATTACAGGTATGAGCCACCGCGCCTGGCCATCTATTTCTTTTTTTTAATTAATTAATTTATTATTATTATTATTTTTTGAGACGGACTCTCGCTCTGTGGCCCAGATTGGAATGCAGTGGTGCTATCTTGGCTCACTGCAACCTCCACCCCCTGTCTCAAGCAATTCTCCTATCTCAGCCTCCCAAGTAGCTGGGAAAACAGGCGCACACCACCACGCCCAGCTAATTTTTGTATTTTCAGTAGAGATGGGGTTTCACCATACTGGCCAGGCTGGTCTTGAACTCCTGACCTCAGGTGATCCATGTGCTTCGGCCTCCCAAAGTGCTGGGATTACAGGTATGAGCCACCACGCCTGGCCAATTTTTCTATTTTTAGTAGAGGTGGGGTTTCACTGTGTTGGCCAGGCTGGTCTCGAACTGACCTCAAGTGATCCATCCACCTTGCCCTCCCAAAGTGCTAGGATTACAGGCGTGAGCCAGCCCACCTTGCCCGGCCTCTAGTTTCTTCAGGTAGAAGTTGAACTCATTCTTTTTTTCCTGCACATTCTCTGTATACTTTAGTCATTCTTCTTTTCTAAAAAGACATTTAATGCTGTAAGTTTCCACAAATTTTGATATGTCGTTTCATTTTCTTTCACTTCAGCATGCTTTGTAATTTCACTTTTGATTCCTTTTTAGACCCATGCATTATTTCAAAGCATATTAAATAGTTTTGAAACTCTTGGGGATTTCTCAGATATCGTTCTCTTATTGATATATTTAATTACATTGTGGTCAGAGAACATACTTTGTATGCCTTGAATTCTTTTACACTTTTTTTTTTTTTTTTTTTTGCGAGAGGGTCTCCCTCCTGTCGCTGAGGCTGGAGTGTGGTGGTGTGATCTCTGCTCACTGCAGCATTGACCTCCTGGGCTCAAGTGATCCTCCGGCCTCCAGAGTGGCTGGGATCACAGACATGCGCCACCACACCCAGCTAATTTTTGTATTTTTTGTAAAGACAGGGCTTCGCTGTGTTACCCAGGCTGGTTTTGAACTCCTGAGCTCAAGCAATCAATCTGCCTCTCAGCCTCCCAGAGTGCCAAGATTACAGGGTGTGAGCCACTCTGCCTGGCCGAATTTTCTGTTCACTTGTTCTAACAGAGACAGAGGGCTGGGCATGGTGGCTCACACCTGTAATCCCAGCACTTTGGGAGGCCGAGGTGGGTGGATCACTTGAGGTCAGGAGTTCGAGACCAGCCTGGCCAACGTGGTGAAACCCCGTCTCTACTAAAAATACAAAAATTAGCCAGGCATGGTGGCGCGTGCCTGTAGTCCCAGCTCCTGGGCAGGCTGAGGCAGGAGAATCAATTAAATCTGGGAGGCGGAGGTTGTAGTGAGCCGAGATCCTGCCACTGTACTCCAGCCTGGGTGACAAAAGCAAAACTCCATGTCAAAAAGAAAAGGAGAGAGAGATGTTGAAATTTACACTGGAATTTGAATTTGTCTATTTTCCTTGCATTTTATTAGTTTTGGCTTTGTGTATTTTGAAGCTCTGTTACCAGGTAAAAGTGTTTAGGATAGTTAGTATTTCTGAAATCTAGTTTGTCTAATGTGACTCCAGCTTTCTTGTAACTAATGTCAGCCATGTTTTTCTTTGCCCATCCTTTTGACATTAACCTCCTAGTGTTAACATATTTAATCTTTCCTGTAGTTTCTCAAATATATGATATAGTTTTAACAACTAATGTCTGTGTCTCTGAACTCTTTCGTTTGTGTTATTTCTGGGTCAGGATGGTTGGTTCATCCTCACAATGGGTTGAATTTTCTTGCTTTGCACGCCTGGTAATTTTTTTTTTTTTTTGAGACAGAGTCTCGCTCTGTCGCCCAGGCTGGAGTGCAGTGGCGCGATCTCGGCTCACTGCACGCTCCGCCTCCCGGGTTCACGCCATTCTCCTGCCTCAGCCTCCCGAGTAGCTGGGACTACAGGCGCCCCCCACCACGCCCGGCTAATTTTTTGTATTTTTAGTAGAGACAGGGTTTCACCGTGTTAGCCAGGATCGTCTGGATCTCCTGACCTCGTGATCCTCCCGCCTTGGCCTCCCAAAGTGCTGGGATTACAGGCATGAGCCACCGCACCCGGCCCACACCTGGTAATTTTTGTTTGGATGCCAGGCATTGCTTTTGCCTTGGTGGTGCTGGATATTTTTGTGTTCCTGTTAGTATTCATGAGCTTTGTGCTGGGAGCTGGCGAAGTTACTTGGGAACAGTTTGATCTTGTCGGGCCTTTCTTTCAGCTTTGTTAGGTGAGACCGGAATGACGTTTAGTCTAGGACTGATTTGGTTGATGACTGGGGTGGAATCCTGAGCACTCTGCCTGGTGCTCCATGAGTCATGACACTGTCCACTCCAGCTGCTGGGAGCAGGCCCCATTCCTGGCCCTGTGGAAACCCTGGATGTTGCTTCTCCTAATCCCCTTGTGTGGCTCTTTCTGCAGCCTTGGATAGTTTGTTCTCATACAAGGCATTTGTGTTAGTTTTCTAAGGCTAATGCAACACGTTACCACAAACGTAGTGCCTTAAGCAACACAAATTTATTACCTTAAAGTTCTTGGAGTGAGAAGTCTACCAAGGGTCTCACCAGCCCGAACCCAGGCGCGGGGGACTGCTTCCCTTCCTGGTGCCCCTGGGAAGGATTGCTTCTGCTGTCTCAGGTTCCTGGCAGAATTTGGTTCTTTGCATCTGCAGGACGGAAGCCCCTGTTTTCTTGTCAGCTGCCAGCTGAGGGCCATTCACAGCTTCTCCAGGCCACCTGCATTCCTCGTCTCAGAGCCTCCCTCCTGCATCCTCCAAGCCAGCAGTTGTGGGGTGAATCCTTCTTATGCTTCAAATTTCTCCTCCCCGCTCTTCCGTCTCTTCTCTTTGACCCACCCAGGAAAGGTTCTTTGCTTTTAAGGACTCATGTGATTAGGTTGGTCTCACCCAGGTAATCCGGGATAATCTCCCTGTCTCAGGGCCTGTACCCTTAATCTCATCTACTGAATCCCTTTGCCGTGTAAGGGTTCATACACACAGGTTCTGGGGATTAGGGTGTGGGCAGCTTAGGGGCTATTATTCTGTTGACCAGTAACTTGCTGAGCGCCCAGGGAACCCGCTGCAGGTCTCTAAAGTTCTCTCTGGGCAACACTTTCTCTGGTACAAGAGACTGCAGACTCTAGCCACTTTGGTATCGGCCGGCACTACCCGTTCTGTCTCTTCAGCCTAGGTGTTTTGCTGGGCCCTAAGCCTGGGTCCTCTCTCCAGGCAGTGAGCTGGGCTCTTGGGGCTATGCCTCATTTCCTACCTCTCAGGCCTCACTGTCCTTCATATTCTGATGTCCCTTGTCCTGAGAAATGGTGATGTCTTGTGTTTCGTCCAGTTTTTTTTTTTTTTTTTTTTTGAGACGGAGTCTCGCTCTGTCGCCCAGGCTGGAGTGCAGTGGCCGATCTCAGCTCACTGCAAGCTCCGCCTCCCGGGTTTACGCCATTTTCCCACCTCAGCCTCCCAAGTAACTGGGACTACAGGCGCCCGCCACCTTGCCCGGCTAGTTTTTTTTTTGTATTTTTTAGTAGAGACGGGGTTTCACCATGTTAGCCAGGATGGTCTCGATCTCCTGACCTCGTGATCCGCCCGTCTCGGCCTCCCAAAGTGCTGGGATTACAGGCTTGAGCCACCGTGCCCGGCCGTTTTGTCCGGTTTTTTAGTTGTCCTGTGTTTCTCGCCTGGGCCTGGAGCAGACAAGTCCAAGCCCGTGTGCTCATTTGTTTTGTTAGCTCCTGTTTGAGTTGGGTGAACGTGGCTGCTGCACTGGAAGGGGTGCTGCACAGTCGTGGACTGGCATTGGTTCCACTGGTTTCTTCCTGGACGGTGGAGCTGAGCAGTGCTGGCTACCTGCAGGGCACAGCCACTGGTCCCAGATCCCAGCCGCTCAGCCCAGCTCCTCCGCCTCTCCAGCTCAGCTCAGGCCTGGGAACTCTGGCTTCTGATGCTCCACGTCAGACGTGCCCTTGTCTCTGGGAAGTGTGTGCTGTGGGCACTTTCATGGGTTTTCTGCCCTGCCTGAGAGTCACTGCCCTCCTCAGCTCTTAACACTTCCACAGCTTGGGATCTCTATGGAATATGTTTTTTTGTTTTTCTTTTTTGGTTTTTTGTTTTGTTTTGTTTTGTTTTGTTTTTTTAGACAGAGTCTCACTCTGTTGCCCAGGCTGGAGTGCAGTGGCATGATCTCAGCTCACTGCAACCTCTGCCTCACAGGTTCAAGTGATTCTTCTGCCTCAGCCTCTTGAGTAGCTGGCGTTATGGGCACGCGCCACCACCCCCAGCTAATTTTTGTATTTTTTTAGGAACGATGGGATTTCACCATGTTGGCCAGGCTGGTCTTGAACTCCTGACCTCAGATGATCCACCCGCCTCAGCTTCCCAAAGTGCTGGGATTACAGATGTGAACCACTGTGCCTGGCCCTGTTTTTCTTTTCTTTTTTTTGAGGCAGGGCTTGCTGTGTTGCCTAGGCCGGAGTGCAGTGCAGTGGTACAATCTCAGCTCACTGCAACCTCTGCCTTCCAGGTTCAAGCAATTCTCCCACCTCAGCCCCCTGAGTAGCTGGGATTACAGGCGGGAGCCACCACACTGGCTAATTTTTTTGTATTTTTAGTAGAGATGGTGTTTCACTATGTTGGCGAGGCTTGTTTCAAACTCCTGGCCTCAAGTGATCCACCTGCCTCAGCCTCCCAAAGTGCTAGAACTTTTATTTTATTTTTCTGAGACAGGGTCTCATTCTGTCGCCCAGGCTGCAGTGCAGTGGTGTGTTCTTGGCTCACTGTGACCTCTGCCTCCCAGGTTCAAGCGATTCTCATGCCTCAGCCTCCTGAGTAGCTGGGACTAAAGGTGCCCGCCACCACGCCCAGCTAATTTTTGTGTGTTTAGTAGAGACAGAGTTTCATCATATTGGCCAGGCTGGTCTTGAACTCCTGACCTCAAACGATCCGCCCACCTTGGCCTCCCAAAGTGCTGGATTACAGGCATGAGCGATCGC
The DNA here is from genome assembly GCF_001698545.2 of Rhinopithecus bieti. NCBI lineage: Eukaryota > Metazoa > Chordata > Mammalia > Primates > Cercopithecidae > Rhinopithecus > Rhinopithecus bieti. The sequence goes on from NW_016807714.1 coordinate 1,334,401, forward strand.
TCTCGGCCAAGATTTCCATGATTTCTTACCTCATCTCCAACCCATGTGTGCACAGCACAGGGAGGTGTCCTGGCTGGTCAGGGGTGGGTCATGGCGTCTCTCCTTCGTTTTTCTCTGGAGTATGTTAGGAAGGAATGGTAGACAGGAGGTGATCGAGGGAATGAAGGGGCTGGTGGGAGCTCAGAGAACAGAGAATGTGAGTTGTTAGGATGCTGGCTGCCACGCTCATGGTGGGCCTGCAGCCCCTCTGATGACCCAGGTCCTCAGAAAGCATGATGCAGGACTTGAGTGTGTGCCCGTGGTGAAGAGGCAGAAGGAACTTGGACACTTGCTGGACCCGATTCTTTGGGACCATCGTCGCATGCCGTGGTGCATGGCATGCAGTGTGTGAAAGCGGTGTGGCCGTGCTCAGTTCCTCGGTGTGGAGGAGGATGCTCTAGATGGAGATGCGTCTACTCCTGCTGGGGCTGATGGTGGCGAGGCGCCTGTGGGCCAGCTGTGGACAAGCCTGTGCAGGCCTGTGAGGCGCTGGCAGGACTGATGGTTGCTCAGGGATGGAGGAGTGTTGGAAACTGCTGAGGATCATGGTGCCTTTTGCCCTCCCTGAATGGCTCAAAGAAAATGTGACAGAGATGTTTCCCCCAGAACAAATTAAATTAAATTGTGTGTTTTACACGGAAATGGTAATTGCCCTCAGATATCGTTGAGGCTTAAACTCAGATATCGTCGAGGCTTATGAATTAAATCTCGTGATTTTGGTTATTCCAGATTGGAGAAGAAGTTGTCCATGTTCACACTGGGTGAAGGAAGCTGAAACCACAGACATGGCTGAGTCCTCCATAAAGAGTGAGTGCATGGGGCTTGGGGGTGGCCGTGTGTGAGGCCTCTCTTGCCTCTGGGTCAGGGCAGGCCAAGGCTCTTACCAGCTCCAATGGTGCCTGGAGTTCCACCCTACACTTGGGAGCCAGCGTGGGTTCTGGGCAGTTTAGGTGATGTGGCAGGTGTAGACCTCCCCAACACTAGCCTTGAGTTTGGGACTCAGAAAAGCATATGGCATTCAGGATGTGATCTGAAGGTTTTGTTTGACTTTTTTTTTTTTTTAAGACAGGGTCAACTGGGCACTGTGGCTCACACTTAAAATCCCAGCACTTTGGGAGGCCGAGGCGGGTGGATCACCTGAGGTCAGGAGTTCGAGACCAGCCTGACCAACATGGCGAAACCCCATCTCTACTAAAAAATAAAAAATTAGCCAGGTGTAGTGGCATGTGCCTATAGTCCCAGCTACTCGGGAGTCTGAGATAGGACAATCGCTTGAACCCAGGAGGTGGAGGTTGCAGTGAGCTGAGATCGTGCCCCTGCACTCCAGTCTGGGCGATGGAGCGAGACTCCATCTCAAAAAAAAAAAAGACAGGGTCTCCCACTATCACCCAGGGTGGAGTACAGTGGTGCAATCATGGCTCACTGCAGCCTCAAACTCCTGAGCTCAGGTGATCCTCCTACCTCAGCCTCCTGAGTAGCTGGGACTACAGGTGCACGCCACCACACCCAGAAGTATTTTTCATAGAGATGAGAGTTTGTCGTGTTGCCCAGGCTGGTCTTGAACTTCTGGACTCAAGTTGATCCACCCGCCTCAGCCTCCCAAAGTGCTGGGAATACAGGCGTGAGCCACCGCGCCCAGCCTGGAGTGACTGCTGAATGAACATGCTTTCTCCAGATGTTCATCAGAAAAAAAAAAAATTAGCAGTCTTCAAAGGCTGTTCAGGCTGCTGCAACAAAATATCTTAGATTGGGTAATTAATGAATAATAGGAATGTATTTCTCACAGTACTGGCGGTTGGGAAGTCCCAGATAAAGGCGCCGGCAGATTCGATGTCTGGAGGGCTGTTCTCTGACTCATAGATGGAGTCTCTTGCTGTGTCATCTCATGACTGGAGGTGCTGAAGGGACTAGGGTGTCCTGTAAGCCTTTGTTTGTTTGTTTGTTTGTTGAGACAGGGTCTCACTTTGTTGCCCAGGCTAGAGTGCAGTGACCTCCTGGGCTCAAGCCATCCTCCCACCTCAGCCTCCCAAGTAGCTGAGATTACAGGCATGTGCCATCACACCCAGCTAATTTATTTTTCTTTTTTTTGAGATGGAGTCTGGCTCTGTCACCAAGGCTGGAGTGCAGTGGATCTCAGCTCACTGCAACCTCCACCTCCCATGTTCAAGTGATTCTCCTTGCCTCAGCCTCCCGAGCAGCTGGGATTACAGGTGCCCCCCACCACACCTGACTAATTTTTGTATTTTTAGTAGAGACAGGGTTTCACTAGGTGTGCCAGGCTGGTCTCGAACTCCTGACCTCAGGTGATCCATCCCCCTTGGCCTCCCAAAGTGCTGAGATTACAGGTGTGAGCCACCGCACCCAGCCCACACCCAGCCTATTTTTTAAAGTTAGTTTTTGTAGAGATGAGGTCTAGCTGTGTTGCTGAGGGTGGTCTTGAACACTTGGCTTCAAATCATTCTCCTGCCTCATCTTCACAAAGCACTGGGACTACAGTATGAGCCACTATGCAGGGCCTCAATCTTTTCTTTTGTTTTTTTTGAGACTGGGTCTTTTTTTTTTGAGACGGAGTCTCGCTCTATCGCCCAGGCTGGAGTGCAGTGGCCGGATCTCAGCTCACTGCAAGCTCCGCCTCCCGGGTTTACACCATTCTCCTGCCTCAGCCTCCCGAGTAGCTGGGACTACAGGCGCCCGCCACCTCGCCCGGCTAGTTTTTTGTATTTTTTAGTAGAGACGGGGTTTCACGGTGTTAGCCAGGATGGTCTTGATCTCCTGACCTCGTGATCTGCCCGTCTCGGCCTCCCAAAGTGCTGGGATTACAGGCTTGAGCCACCGCGCCCGGCGAGACTGGGTCTTGTTCTGTCGCTTATGCTGGAGTGTGATGGTGCTCTCAGCTCATTGCAACCTCTGTCTCCTGTCCTCAAGGGATCCTCCCACCTCAGCCTCCTGAGTAACTGGGACTACAGGTGCATGCCACTACGCTGTACTTTTTGTATTTTTTTCTTTTTTTTTTGTAGAGACAGGGTTTCAACGTGTTGGCCAGGCTGGTCTCAAACTCCTCGACTCAAGTGATCCACCAGCCTCGGCCTCCCAAAGTGCTGGGATTACCGGCGGGAGCCACTGTGCCTGGCTGTCAAGCCTTTTTTTTTTCCCCTCGAGATGGAGTCTCTCTCTGTCACCCAGGCTGTAGTGCAGTGGCGTGATCTTGGCTCATGCAGTCTCTGCCTCTGAGGTTCAAGCAATTCTCCTGCCTCAGCCTTCTGAGTAGCTGGGACTATAGGCACCTGCCATCACACCTGGCTAATTTTTATATTTTTAGTAGAGATATGGTTTCACCATGTTGGCCAGACTGGTCTTGAACGCCTGACCTCAGGTGATCCACCCACCTTGTTCTCCCAAAGTGCTAGGATTACAGGCGTGAGCCACTGTGCCCGACCCCATCAAGCGTTTTTATAAGGCACCGATCCTGTCCACGAAGGTGGAGCCCAAAGGCTCCACTCTTAATGCCATCACACGGGGTTAAGTTCCAACAGGTGGATTTGGAGGGACATGGCATTGAGGTTGTGGCAGCGTTGCCGCTGGATCTTAATGCTGTCACACGGGGTTAAGTTCCAACAGGTGTATTTGGAGGGACATGACATTGAGGTTGTAACAGCGTTGCCGCTGGATCTTAACGCCGTCACACGGGGTGAAGTTCCAACAGGGTTTCCACAAGGTGTGATTTGGAGGGACATGGCATTGAGGCTTGTGGCAGCGTTGCCGCTTGGATGTCTCTAACGACGCGGTCCACACCCGGCGGTGAAGTTCCAGGACCAGTGTTATTTTGGACCCGGACATGGCATTCGCAGGTTTGTGGCCAGCGTCCTGCTCGTGCTGGGATCTTACAACGCCGTCCCCACCTGGGCGTGAAGTTCCAAGCAGGTGGTATTTGAGGACCATGGCATTGAGGTCTGTGGCCAGCGGTTGCCCCGCTGGATCTAACGCCCATCACCCACACGGGTGAAGTTCCAACAGTCGACCTTTGGAGGACATGGCCTTGAGGTCTGTTGCCCGCTGGAGTAGGAGCCAGATTTGCCCAGAGGCCTCAGTTCAGCCTGCTTCTCATAGGAGGTCCTGGCGGCTGAGCTCTGTACCTGAGCACGGCAGGCCCCGGTTTTGGGTCTGAGTTCTGCCCTCGCGGCTGCCACCCAATTCCCACCTGAGGCTTGTGGCCACTTAAGGCTGAGGGCTGTGTGCCCGGGGCCACGAATGGGTGAAATCTCTCCCACTTCTGTCCCTGCCTCAGAGCCTCTGGTCCCCAGTGATGTAGCCACACCTCAGGGCTCTTTAAGGTGCACTGTTGGCGTGCCATCGCCCTTGAGCCCTTGAGGGAGACCGAGAGCCCGGGATGGCACTGGGCGCTGTTTGATAGGAGGAGGTGGGGCTGGTAAGAAGAGTCTATGAGTACAAGTGGGCCCTGGGGAGCTGCCGCAGCCCCTGAGGGAGTGCAACAGCGTGAGAAAGTTGAGGTCCGAGGGAGGGGCCCGCCTCACTGCCCGCTCAGAGGGGGGCGTGGCCTCACTGTCCACAGAGGGAGGGGCGTGGCCTCTGCCCTCAGAGGGAGGGGGCGTGGCCTCACTGTCCACAGAGGGAGGGGGCGTGGCCTCACTGCCCTCAGGGTACAGGCTCCCAGAGCACGTGAGACCTGGCGCTTCCACATGTGAATGGCCACAGCCGGAAAAGCAGATGCAGACCTAGTTCAGCACAGGCCGAGTTTGCTTTACTGGCCGAACGTGGCGTTAGGTACAGTCAGATCTCATTGATTTGGATCAGGCTGTTTGGCTAACTACTGGACTTTGGAAATGGAGGGCTGTTAAAAGTCCAGCTTCCTGCTCAGGAAGGAATTCCTTCCCAGAGGGAGACTGAGTCATGCCCTGATGCCTGTGTGTTCCTCTGCCCCAGCAGGTACCTCCTGGGATGTCCTCATTGGCAGCCTGGGTGTGGTGCTGCTGGAGCAAAAGGGAAGGGACATCCCCAAACCAGCCTGGAGGGTCTCATTGGGGTGGAGTGGCTGGTTGGCACAAGTCCCTGGGATGCTTGGCCTGCCCTTTCCCGTGTATAGGGAACCACCTGGCCTTGCCTGTAGAGCACTACTTTTATTCCATGACTTTCTTGATTCCGCTCTGGTCCATGGGGGCTGAGAGCCATGGGATGAGGCTATGTCTTTGTTCCTTCATGTATTTCTCACTGCTGGGGTCTTGGACCCTCTGCCCAGCACCTGCCTGTCGAGGGCTATATGTGGGCAGTGGGGCCATGGGGAATCCCAGGCTGCCCGGGCACAGACCCTCAGGGAGCCTTCCTAAAGAGTCCGGCGGGTGAGTGAGCCAGTGTCCTCAAGGAAGCTCAGGCCATGTGATCAGGACCAGAACAGCCTCCTGCCTGCCTGTGTGGGAGGGCAGGCTGTGTCCTCTGTGTCGCTCAACCCTGATGTGCTAAATAGTGTGTCCCGGCCAGGCAGCTCCTCGGGCAGCTGGAATGTGAGCCCTGCAGCTCCACAGCCTGTCCCCGCAGTGCACCTGACCCCCACAGCAGCACAGGCGGAGAGAGGTTACACAAGAGAGAAGGCAGCTGTGCCCTCTCTGCTCTGTGTCTGTGGTCCTCAGAGGCTACAGGCGTGGCCACTGCAGGAGTGGCAGCTGAGGTGTGATAGGAGAGGGTGCTTGGGCCTGAGCATGCTAACGGGGCTTTGTCACTGCAGAGCTGGCCTCCACCCTGCTGGACGCCATCACCGATAAGGACCCCTGGTGCAGGAGCAGGTCTGCAGTGCCCTGTGCTCCCTCGGGGAGGTGCGGCCGGTGGAGACACTCCGTACCTGTGAGGAGTACCTGCGGCAGCATGACAAGGTATTTATGCTCTTTGGTGGGGATGATGTTGTCGGGGCCATGGTCGGTTGGGGCTTACTTGGTCTGGGAAGAGACAGTCCAGCCAGGAACAGTGGGTCGGGTGTTATACAGGGGTGACCACATGTCTAAGCCCCCCCACGCCTGCCTATGTCAGGATGGGTAACCTGCCTTGTCTCATCATGTGTGGGGTGTGGCTGCATCCCCCCACCACGGCATTGTTCAACCCTCCTGTTCGAGGCTCTTTTACTCACTAAGTGGAGGCCTAATGGCCGGGCTCTATGCCTAGTGCCTGAGGGACAGACCATGGTCCCTGCTTGAGGGACAGAAGGTTGTTTCGGAGAGAATCTCATTGACCCAAGGGCCAGAAACACTGAGAAGTGCTCAGAGAGTCCCCAAGGGTCCTGCGCTGCTGGTCTTCCTGCACCCTCAGGGAGGGGCTGCCCATGAGGGGCCAGGGCCTTCCCTTGCTGTGCTGGAATGTCCTGTCCTCTCACACAAGCATTGCCCACTCAGGAGAGCTACAGGAGCCTCTTGGGAACTCTCTCTTCAGCCCCACAGGGATGCCAAATCAGTGACCCGAACCCCAGAACAGACGTGGCCCGGCTGGCTCTCGCCTCCCGGGATTTCGGTCTCGCCTAATCTTGGTTCAGTGGTTCTCTGTCACTGCTGACAACGTTGGCACTGCATTGTTTGAAACTGTTACGCACTTTCTAGTTTTCTCTCTGTGTGTGGTTTGGGCTGTTCTGGGAAGGGGAAGAGGCTTTTGCAGTATCAAAAGGTCATTATTCCTTTTGTTTTATTTAACATTTTGATATGTAAAAGGGACCTCTGTACAATGTGTTTCTTATCAGCTACCATCTCCTGGGGAAAATGACCCAGTTCCATGAAAATATCTGCCCACTGCCATGGCCTGGCGGCACTTCCTGGGGCAGGGTCTCTCCTTTCTTCCTCTGTCAGCTGTCTTAGCTGTTGTTTTTAGTTTTAGGTTTATTTATTTATTTATTTATTTATTTATTTTTTGAGACGGAGTCTCACTCTGTCGCCCAGGCTGGAGTACAGTGGCGTGATCTCAGCTCACTGCAAGCTCCGCCTCCTGGGTTCATGCCATTCTCCTGCCTCAGTCTCCCGAGTAGCTGGGACTACAGGCGCCCGCCACCTCGCCCAGCTAATTTTTTGTATTTTTTAGTAGAGACCAGGTTTCACTGTGTTAGCCAGAGTGGTCTCTATCTTCTGACCTCGTGATCCGCCTGCCTTGGCCTCCCAGAGTGGTGGGATTACAGGCGTGAGCCACTGTGCCCAGCCTTTATATTTATTTTAGTAAACAAATTTGTTTATTCATTCATTATTATTATTATTATTATTTTGAGATGGACTCTCAGTCTGTTGCCCAGGCTGGAGTGCAATGACACCATCTTGGCTCACTGCAACCTCTGCCTCCCGGGTTCAAGCGATTCTCCTGTCTCAACCTCCTGAGTAGCTGGGACTACAGGCATGCGCCACCACACCCGTCTAATTTTGTATTTTTATTTTTATTATTTATTTATATATATTTTTTGAGACGGAATTTGGCTCTGTCACCTAGGCTGGAGCGCAGTGGCACAATCTCGGCTTACTGCAATTTCCACCTCCTGGGTTCAAGCAATTCTCCTGCCTCAGCCTCCCAAATAGCTAGGATTACAGGTGCCTGCCACTATGCCTGGCTAATTTTTGTGTTTTGGTAAAGATGGGGTTTCACCATGTTGCCCAGGCTGGTCTCGAACTCCTGACCTTAGGTGATCGGCCTGCCTTGGCCTCCCAAAGTGATAGGGTTACAGGCATGAGCCACCACGCCCAGCATAATTTTTTTTTTTTTTTTTTTTTTATTTTTTTTTTTTTTTTTTTTTTTTTTGCTCAGGCTGGAGTGTAGTGGTACAATCTTGGCTCACTGCAAGCTCTGCCTCCTGGGTTCACGCCATTCTTCTGCCTCAGCCTCCCAAGTAGCTGGGACTACAGGCACCTGCCACCATGCCCAGCTAATTTTTTGTGTTTTTTAGTAGAGACGGGGTTTCACCATGTTAGCCAGGATGGTCTCGATCTCCTGACCTTGTAATCTGCCCGCCTTGGCCACCCACAGTGCTGGGATTACAGGCGTGAGCCACCGCACCTGGCTGCCTGGCCTAATTTTGTATTTTTAGTAGAGATGCGGTTTCACCATGTTGGTCAGGCTGGTCTTGAACTCCTGATGTCAAGTGATCTGCCTACCTCTGCCTCCCGAAGTGCTGGAATTACAAGCGTGAGCCATCACGTCCAGCTATCAGCTATTTGTTTTTTTTGTTTGTTTGTTTGTTTGTTTTTTGAGANCCTGACCTTGTAATCTGCCCGCCTTGGCCACCCACAGTGCTGGGATTACAGGCGTGAGCCACCGCACCTGGCTGCCTGGCCTAATTTTGTATTTTAGTAGAGATGCGGTTTCACCATGTTGGTCAGGCTGGTCTTGAACTCCTGATGTCAAGTGATCTGCCTACCTCTGCCTCCCGAAGTGCTGGAATTACAAGCGTGAGCCATCACGTCCAGCTATCAGCTATTTGTTTTTTTTGTTTGTTTGTTTGTTTGTTTTTTGAGATGGAGTCTTTCTCTGTTGCCCAGGCTGGAGTGCAGTGGCATGGTCTCGGCTCAATGCAACCTCTGCCTCCCGGGTTCAAGCGATTCTCCTGCCTTAGCCTCCTGAGTAGCTGGGATTGCAGGCGCCTGCCATTGCACCCAGCTAATTGTTTGTATTTTTAGTAGAGATGGGGTTTCACTACGTTGGCCAGGCTGGTCTCGAACTCCCAACCTGGTGATCCACCCACCTGGCCTCCCAAAGCTCTGGGATTATAGTCGTGAGCCACTGCACCTGGCCCATGAGCTGTTTTTTAAAAATTTACTTTATTTTTATTTGTTTGAGATAGGGTCTTAATCTGACACCCAGGCTGGAGTGCAGTGGTACAATCACAGCTCACTGCAACCTCGACCTTGCGGGCTCAAGTGATCCTCCTGCCTCAGCCTCCTGAGTAGCTGGGACTATAGGCGTGTGCCACCACACCCAGCCAGCTGTCTTAGCTATTTTTGCCCCATTGTGTTCCCGGTAGGAGTGCTAGGACTAGCTTGTTGGGAGGTTGATTAGAGTTGCACTTATTCATAGGTTAGTCTGACAGGGCTGCCCTCCTGCTTGGACAGGGTTGTTTTGTTACTGGAAAGGGGTCCTGATCCAGACCCCAATAACTGGTTATTGGATCTCTCACAAGAAAGGTTTAGAGGCAAATCCACAAAGTGAAAGCAAGTTTATTGAGAAGTAAGGAAACTGGCCGGCCGCGGTGGCTCAAGCCTGTCATCCCGGCACTTTGAGAGGCCGAGACGGGCGGATCACTAGGTCAGGAGATTGAGACCATCCTGGCTAACACAGTGAAACCCGTCTCTACTAAAAAATACAAAAAACTAGCCGGGCGAGGTGGCGGGTGCCTGTAGTCCCAGCTACTCGGGAGGCTGAGGCAGGAGAATGGCGTAAACCCGGGAGGCGGAGCTTGCAGTGAGCTGAGATCCGGTCACTGCACTCCAGCCCGGGCGACAGAGCAAGACTCCGTCTCAAAAAAAAAAGAGAAGTAAGGAAACTGAGAAATGGCTACTCAATAGAGAGAGCAGCCATTAGGTCTGCTGGTTGGCTATTTTTTGGTTATTTCTTGATGACATGCTAAGCAAGGGGTGGATTATTCATGTGTTTTCCAGGAAAGTGGCAGGCAGTTTGTGGAATGAGGGTCCCTCCTTTTTAGACCTGACGATGCCATGGCATTTGTAAACTGTCATGGTGCTGGTGGGAGTGTCTTTTAGTAGCCAGTGCATTATAATTAGTGTATAGTGAGCAGTGAGGACGGCCAGAGGTCACTGTCGTCACCATCTTGGTTTTGTCAGGTTCTGGTCGGCTTCTTTCCTGCATCCTGTTTTATCATTGGGGTCTCTGTGACCTGTATCTCGTGCTGACCCCGAATTATCCTGTGACTAAGAATGCCTGACCTCCTGGGAATGCAGCCCAGTAGGTCTCAGCCTTGTTTTACCCAGCCCCTCTTCAAGATGGAGCCGCTCTTGTTCAAACCCTTCTGACAGTGCATTTACCCACTGATGTGGCTGTCCTCTGGGCTTTACATGAGCCTGGTGAACACAGCACATAGGTGCTGGGCATCGAGCCCTTTTCTCTGTGGCTGAAAGGCCCCATTACCTGAGACATGCTGAAATCAGTGTCTAATTGTCAGACAAAATTAGGGCTGACCTTGCTATTTGAGGAAACGGCCAAAGAATACTAAAGGTGGTTAAAAGAGTGTATTAGTCTGTTTTCACACTGCTCTAAAGAACTACCTGAGCCTGGGTCATTTATAAAGAAAAGAGGTTTAATGACCCACAGTTCCATAGGCTGTACAGGAGGCATGGCTGGGGTGGCCTCAGGAAATTTACACTCATGGCGGAAGGGCGAAGGGGAAGCAAGCATATCTTTACGTAATGCCAGGAGAGAGCGAGCAGGGGGAGGTGCTGCACACTTCCAAACAGCCCGACAGTGAGAACTCACTGTCACGAGAACAGAAAGGGAGAAATCCACCACCGTGGTCCAGTCACCTCCCATCAAGTCCCTACCCCAATATTGGGAATTACAATTCAACATGAGATTTGGGTGGGGACATAGAGCCAAACTGTATCAAAAAGACTGTTGTTTTTAGCAGTTTGTAGCAAAATGTAAGTCTGCTTTGTAGGGGAGAAAAAGGGTGATGATATCTTTCCTCACCCATCATATCTTTCCTCACCCATCATAAGTGTCATGGCTGACAGTTCCATAACAAAAGGCAGATTAACAAGAGAAAAGCATAACAAGCTTATTTCATCACAGTTTAATGGGACATGGGAGCCTTCAGAATGAAGGCCCAGAGACCCAGGGAAGTGATCTGATTTTATGTGTAGGTTCGAAGAAACAGGAAACTGTGTAGAAGTGGGCTTGGATGGCGGGTGTGAACCATGGAAGCATACCGGGGGCACCAGCAGGGCCCATCTCGAGTTCTCCTGGGCCTCTCTGACCAGCACTCTTTCCTCCAGTTGGGACAGGACCCCTCTGCAGTGCGGGTCTGAGACCTACAGTCAAACAAGGTTGGCCAGAGAATTTTTTTTTCTTGAGACAGTCGTATTCTCTTACCCAGGCTGGAGTACAGCGGCACAAACGTGGCTCACTGCGGCCGTGACCTCCCGAGTTCAAGTCATCATCTCACCTCAGCCTCCCAAGTAGCTGGGTCTACAGGTGTGTGCCACCATGCCTGGCTAATTTTTTGTTTTTAGTAATGATGGGGTTTCGCCATGTTGGCCAGGCTGGTCTCAAACTCCTGGACTCAGGCATTCTACCTGCCGTGGCCTCCCAAAGTGCTGGGATCACAGGCATGAGCCACCAGCACCCAGCGAGAATTTCTTTATGGCCAGGTTTTGTACAGAATGGTGGAGGAAATTAGAGTGATATTTACAGGGTTTTTTTGTTTGTTTCTTTTGTTTTGTTTTGAGATGGAGTCTCACTCTGTCGCCCAGGCTGGAGTGCAATGGTGCAATCTCAGCTCACTGCAACCTCGGCCTCCTGTGTTCAAGCGATTCTGTCTTAGCCTCCCAAGTAGCTGGGATTACAGGTGCCTGCCATGATGCCCAGCTAAATTTTGTATTTTTAGTAGAGATGGGGTTTCACCATGTTGTCCAGGCTGGTCTCATACTCCTGACCTCAAGTGTCCAGGCTGGTCTCATACTCCTGACCTCAAGTGATCTGCCTGCCTTGGCCTCCCAAAGTGCTGGAATTACAGGCGTGAGCCACCACCTGGCCAATATTTACAGGTTTTATGACTGCCTTGGGGGAGAATGAGGAGGAGAGAGGGGAGGGCAGAGCAGGTCTGAGAGGGACTTTGCTCCTGAGGCCTCCATTCTGGGGCATCCTCCTCTGAGCCCCAGCCGTTCCATGCTTGTCCTGCTTTGTTTCTGATTTTATCCCTTTTCTAGCCTTTACAGTTTTTTAAACTGAATTTTTAAAAAGTCTTCCTTTACAGTTGGCATATTTATATATGATACACATGCTGAGCTGGAAGCACTGACCCTGTGGGCTGTGACCCTTCCCAGGGACCTCGCCTGCCCTAGTCCTCTTCTGTCGTCTCCTCCTGCAGACCGCCTCCATGGGTTTGGTCACTACCTGCAGTTTCTGCCTTTTGTTTGTGGGTCTCACCACAGCTGCACTTCGCTTGGCTGTGTCTTACCTAGATAGCAGGCATGGTCCAAAGCCCACTGAGTCTCTCCAGAAAGATGTGGAACAATAGGGAAAAGCAATGCCACATCCCCCTCCAGGCCTCAGGCATCAGCGCAGTGTCCTGGGGTACACCTGGAGCTTTACAGGTTTCATCTCCTGTCTGGCATCTGTGTTTGTGGTTCTGTTTTTACGAACCCAGAAGCCCATGACTTTGTAGAATGTGACCTGTTCCGCTGAGGGGTGCTGGGCCTCACGGTTTTAGATACATCCAGTCTTGTACACGTCAGCCAGGGTCCCACACAGGACAGACAGAGTCCTCAGGGGCCATCAGGCCATGGTGAGGGGCGGGATTTGGGGAAGAGAAGCAAGAATAATAAAACTGGATTTTCAAAATTTGTGAGTAGAAAAACTCAAACTCATTTTGTTTTCTCTCCTTTTACACCACACAACAATCAACACAGAATACTCCTGTGACCAAATGTGGGGGATTTCTCTCCACCAGCAAACAGCAGTCAGTTGTGCAGTGGACACAATTGAGGGCTGGGTGTCCTCAATTTAATTCCGACACCATCCACCTGGAGGTCGCGTCAGACCCCGCAGGTGGAGGGCTCAGCCCCACACGATGGCCCTGCTTCTGATGCCAGTCGCAAGCTCCAGGTGTGGCCTGTGCTTCTGACCGACCTGCCATGAATCAGGGTTTTCACGACCCCCTCCTCGGGTTCGATGAATTGCAGCAGTGGCTCACAGAACGCAGGGACAGAGTGGCCTGCCTTTACCCATTTATGACACAGGCTGTGAGGAAGGGTGCGGATGCACAGCAGGTGGAGGAGATGCTCGGGGCAGGAATGGGGAGGGGCGCGGAGCTCCCGGGCCCTCCTGGGAGCCACCTCCAGGCACCTGCGTGGGTTCCACTACCGGAAGCTCCTTTTGAGTTTTTGTGCGCAGCTGCACGCATGCTCACTTGAGGCATTCTTCCCTAACCAGCCGAGTGTTTCTAGAGGAAGGCCATGTGCCGGCTAAACACCACCATTTCACCTCAGTATGCTTGCTGGAGCCCATCCACCCGACTCCAGAGATCCTCTAAGGAAGCTGCTGCCACCAGCCTTAGGTGTTTTCTTTCTTTTTTTTCCTGATTCCCCCATGCAGAAGCTTTAGGTGTTTTCCATCTGTTGTGAGACTGTCTTTCCCTGGTGCTGGCAGTGACCAGTTATTATTTTAGACGCCTAAACAACTGCCTGACCATCACCTGATGACCGCCTGACATTCCTAGTTGGGGGCCTCTCCTGCCCAGCTCATGTCTGCCTAGCGGCCTGCTCTACCATCCTCTTGTCCAAGGAGACCCGGGAGCAACCTGGAAAACTAAATTCCAGGCTATGACAGACAGAAAGGGAGACTGGACACACCACGTTATACCTGCTCCCTTTTGAAGTTTGTACAACCGATGAACATGAGGTTAAAACAGACCGTAAGTCTGACAAAACAGACTCTTTGTAGCAATAAAATTCCAGACTGGACTCTGGCATAGCATCACATGTCTGATGGTGGGCCCTGAAGGAAATAAAACTATTTTACCCCAAAATCTATTCTTGACATATTTTGAAATGACCCTGCAAAACCATATTTTGTGGGGAAAATTGCATCTGTGGAGAATCTCCTTCCGTTTCCAGGTCTTTTTCTGATCTAGAAGAGATTTAACTAAGAGTCTGACACCTTTAAGGTCTGAAAAGAGACATTTACCATCTATTATCTCTGAAGCCTGCTACCTGGAGGCTTCATCTACACAACAAGAACCTTGACTTTCACAAGCCCCTTTAATTCAGGCGTTTCTTTCTGCTGACTTCAAGTCCTCAGGCAATGTTTAACTCTTTTTTTAATTTTTTTTTCCTGAGAGGGAGTCTTGCTCTGTTGCCCAAGCTGGAGGTCATTGGCATGATCTTGGCCCACTGCAACCTCTGCCTCCTGGGTTCAAGTGACTCTCCTGCCTCAGCCTCCTGAGTAGCTGGGATTACAGGTGCGTGCCACCACACCGGCTAATTTTTGTGTTTTTAGTGGAGACTGGGTTTCACCATGTTGGTCAGGCTGATCTCAATCTCCTGACCTTGTGATCTGCCCACCTTGGCCTCCCACAGTGCTGGGATGACAGGCGTGAGCCACCGCGCCCAGCCAGTTTAACTCTTTTAACTAGTTGCCGATGAGAAAATCTCGGAATCCACCTGTGCCCTATGAGTACTCCCCGAGACGCCCCGCCTTTCTAGGCTGAGGCAGTACACACCTTCCGTGTATTGACTTACGTCTTTGCCTGTGATTCTGTCCCCTAAGATGTATAAAACCAAACTAACCTGACCATCTTGGGTGTACTTTCTCTGGTGTTCCCCGGGCCATGGTCACTCATAGTGGCACAGAATAAACCTTGTTAGGTATTTTAGAGTTTAGCTTTTTTGCCAACAGTATTTTTATTTAAAGGGGCTCATTACTGTGTTTGCTTTCCTTGAAGAACTTTCCTGAGTGGGCCTTTTCCAACTGTGAATGGAGGCAGGGCTGTAAAAAGTATGGTTCTTTTTTTTTTTTTTTTTTCTGAGGCAGCGTCTTGCTGTGTTGCCCAGGCTTGAGTGCAGTGGTGCGATCTCAGCTCACTGCAACCTCTATCTCCTGGGTCAAGCAATTCTCGTGCCTCAGCCTCACGAGCAGCTGGGACTATAGGCATGTGCCACCACTCCTGGCTAATTTTTTTTTTTTTTTATTTTTAGTAGAGATTGGGTTTCGTCATGTTGGCTGGGTTGGTCATGAACTCTGACCTCAAGCAATCCACTGCCTTGGCTTCCCAAAGTGCTGGTGATGTAGGATTCTTCTTTTTATATATATATTTTTTATTTTATTTATTTATTTATTTTGAGACGGAGTCTCGCTCTGTCACCCAGGATGGGCTGGAGTATGGTGGGACAAACTGGCTCACTGCAACCTCTGCCTCCCGGGTTCAAGCAATTCTCCTGCCTCAGCCTTCTGAGTAGCTGGGATTACAGGCACACGCCACCACATATGTCTCATTTTTTTGTATTTTTAGTAGAGATGGGGTTTCACCATGTTTGTCAGGCTGGTCTCAAACTCCTGACCTGATGATCCACCCGCCTCGGCCTCCCAAAGTGCTGGGATGACAGGCCTGAGCCACTGCACCCAGCCATAGGATTCTTCTACTTGGTCCCTTTGCAAGCCCTAGCAGTGCCCCGCCTGGGCCTTGCCTAGCCATGCTGGCGTGCCTCAGCTTGCCTACATTATAGCTTGTAACCGTGTTTGGTGGTTCCTGAGCTCTTGTACCACACTCAAGAAGAATGAGGATACAGTGGACATAGAAGGGTGAGGAGGGCAGAGAAGAATTTTATTGAGCGATGAAAATGGCTCTTGGTGGAGAGGGGAGCTGGAGAGGGGATGGGAAGGACAGGTCATCTTCCCCAAAGTCAGGCTGTCTCTTCGCCCAAGTTAGGCCAGCTCCCCTCTACCAACTGAGTCTGAGTCTGGGGTCTTTATAGGCACAGGATGAGGAGTGTGTGCTGATTGGTTTGTGAGTCTGCAAAAGAGGTTAAAGTGAAGACACTGCTCAAAGGTGGGCGTGACGGTGTAGAAAGCCAATTAGAAAAGGGTAGGTATATGTAAAATAGGTGAAGGGTGGGGATCAGTCAGAGGAAAGCGTGCCAGACAGGAAGACAGGCTCTCGATCCAGACTGAGGATTTAACTTGTAGCTTGACTTTAAACTATCTTCGGCTTGAGGTGGGGTTTCTCGGGGGACCCATCCCTCTCTGTCTAGGCATTTGGCTGCCTCCTGTCACCATCATGGGGATTACAGGCATGAACCACCACGCACAGCCAAAAATATTGTACTTATACCATAAAATCAAACAATTCAAACCAACCCTGGAACAGAAGTAATACATAACTTTTTTTTTTTTTTTTTTTTTAAATTCAGGGATGGACTCCCTCTGTTTCCTAGGCTGGAGTGCAGTGGTGCAATTTTGGCTCACTGCAGCCTTGACCTCCAGTACACAAGTGATCCTCCTGCTTCAGCCTCCGAAGTAGCTGGGACCACAGGTGCACCACCATACCTGGCTAATTGTTTTTATTTTTGTAGAAACAGGGCCTTACTATGTTACCCAGGCTGGTCTTGAACTCCTGGGCTCAAGCGATCCTCCCACTTTGGCCTCCCAAAGTGCTGGGGTTACAGGCGTGAGCCACTGTGGCTGGCCCCTATCCATTTTTCGTAAAATGTAGATCCTATGCCTTTTTCATGGGTTCCTATGTTTTCCAGTTGCATAACCCATTGCAGACTTGCTGAGCTAGCCTGTCACCCTGCACTGAGCACTCAGTCACCAGGACACAGAGTGACAGATGGAGATCTGTGGAATCTGCAAAGATTTCCCTCAAACTTTCTCATATACGTGAAGAGAATTAGTAGCTAAAGATGGAAGCATAATGCAACTTGAGCTGTGTTTTCATGACCAAGAACCAGAGGAGATGGCAGCTGTGGGTCTGGTTGGGTGAGTATTAATGCCCTGCTGCACCCGAGCTGCCCCTCCCAGCAGTGGGTCTAGTCGGATGTGTATAAATGCCCTGCTGCACCCAAGCTGCTGCTCCCAGCTCAGCCGTGCTCTGACTAGATAGAACCAGACCAGTTTACACTGATTTTCAATCATTTCCCCCTACTTCCTGCACTATACCAGCCGTGCTGCCCCGGCAGCTGATCCACCCACTTAGAGCCTCGGCTCTGTGACGTCCCAGATGGGGATGGGCTTTTCAAGGACTACATTGTCTCCTGCCTGGGAAGAGTGTCCAGATTATGAAAGTCAGAAACCATAGGCTGGGTGCCAGGGCACACGCCTGTAATCCCAATACTTTGGGAGCCTGAGACAAGAGGATCACTTGAGGCCAGGGGTTTGAGACCAGGCCGGGTGTGGTGGCTCACACCTGTAATCCCAGCACTTTGGGAGGCCGAGGCGGGCAGATCATGAGGTCAGGAGATTGAGACCATCCTGGCCAACATGGTGAAACCCTGTCTCTACTAAAAATACAAAAATTATCCAGGTGTGGTGGCACGTGCCTATAGTTCCAGCTACTCAGGAGACTGAGGCAGAATAATTGCTTGAACCCGGGAGGTGGAGGTTGCAGTCAGCCAAGATCATACCACTGCACTCCAGCCTGGGTGACAGGGCGAGACTCTGTCTCGAATGAATGAATGAATGAATGAATACATAAATAAATAAATAAAAATAATTAGCTGGGGCTGGGTGCAGTGGCTCATGCCTGTAATCCCAAAACTTTGGGAGGCGGAGGTGGGTGGATCACTTGAGGCCAGGAGTTCAAGACCAGCCTGCCTGGCTAACATGGCGAAACCTCATTTCTACTGAAAATACAAAAAAAAAATTAGCCAGGAGTGGTGGCGCATACCTGTAGGTCCCAGGTACTCAGGAGGCTGAGGCATGATAATCACTTGAACCTAGGATGCAGAGGTTGCAGTAAGCTGAGATTGTGCCACAGCACTCCAGCCTGGGTGACAGAGCGAGACTCCATCTAAAAAAAAAAAAAAAAAAAAAATTAGCTGAGTGTGGTGGTGTGTGCCTGTAGTCCCAGCTGCTTGACAGGTTGTGGCAGGAGGATCTTTTGAGCCCGCAAGTTCAAGGTGCAGTGAGTTATGATCGCACAACTGCACTTTAGCCTGGGTGATGGAGTGAGACCCTGACTCAGAAAAAAAATGTGACCAGGTGCAGTGGCTCACGCCTGTAATCTCAGCCAGGTGCGGTGGCTCACACCTGTAATCTCAGTACTTTGGGAGGCTGAGGCAAGTGGATCACAAGGTCAGGAGTTCGACACCAGCCTGGCCAACATAGTGAAACCCCGTCTCTACTAAAAATACAAAAAGTAGCCAGGCATGGTGGTAGGCGCCTATAGTCCCAGCTACTCTGGAGGCTGAGGCAGGACAATCGCTTGAACTGGAAGGTGGAGGTCACAGTGAGCTGAGATTGTGCCACTACACTCTAGCCTGGGCAACAGAGTGAGACTCCGTCTCAAAAAAAAAAAAAAGAAATGATTCTCTAATATAGAATTTAAATACAGTCTGCCTGCAGAAGCCTTAAAGGAAAGGGAGTCGTGTGTAGCCTGTGGGCAGAGGTGGCTGGCACAGTGAGACTGATCCCCCACCAGCCTCACTCTTGCCTCACTGCGGCACCAACACTCGAGGATGGGAAATCTAACAGTGAAAATCAACCCCAGCTGAAACTCCTCCCCAGAGAACTGGCAGGTTCCACGTGGACTTCGTGTTCCATGCTGAGGTTTGTGACCTGCACTGGCTATTTTCAGGAACAAAAATCACTCCCACTTGTGGGCCTGGGGTAGACCATGGTAGTTTATAACTCGTTCCGCAGAGTGGCAGTGAGCACGCCTGTCTGTTACCGATGCTGGGACTCAACGCTTGAGACAGTTGCGTGATTCTGAACACGTGTGCCACAGCCACCTGCGGCAAGTGTATGTGGGCCTGGGAGCTGCCTGACGCTGCCCTGTCACCGGTACCGCTTCATGCCAGGGCCAAGTGCATGTCAGGTGGTTGGGTGTCAACTTCAAATAGTTTCTGAACAAAACCAAGACTTTCATGAAGCTCCCAAGCCTCTCTACTGTTGTTTCTCCTCCAAACAACCTTGTCATGTTCTCCTTCAAATGTCCTTCGTGGCCGTCTTCACTGAGCGGGTAGCACTTCTCCCATGTGGGCCCACCCCCACCTGCCATGGCTGCCATAGCTGTCAGAGTGCATGAGGGAAACACAGACCCCATGACCATCAGTGTCTCATATGGCTTGAATCTGTGTCCCCACCCAAATCTCATGTTGAGATGTAATCCCCGGTGCTGGAGGTGGGGCCTGGTGGGAGGTGACTGGATCCTGGGGGTGACTTCTCCCTTCAGTGCTGTCCCCATGATAGAGTTCTCAGGATCTGGTTGTTTGGAAGTGTCTGCTCAGGCCATGTAAGATGTACCTGCTTCCCCTTCATTTTCTGCCATGATTGTGTTTTCCTGAGGCCTCCCCAGCCATGCTTCCTGTACAGCCTGCAGAACTTTGAGCCAATTAAATCTTTTTTCTTTGTAAGTTACCCAGTCTCAGGTATTTCTTCTTTTTTTTTTCTCTTTGAGACAGTCTTGCTCTGTCGCCCAGGCTGGAGTGGCATGATCGGGTCACTGCAACCTCTGCCTCCCGGGTTCAAGCTTTTCTCCTGTCTCAGCCTCCCAAGTAGCTGGGATTACAGGTGCCCGCCACCATGACGGGATAATTTTTTTTTTTTTTTTTTTTTTTTTTTTGAGACAGAGTCTTCGCTCTGTGGCCCAGGCTGTAGTGCAGTGGTGCCATCTCAGCTCACTGCAACCTCTGCCTCCCAGGTTCAAGCGATTCTTTTGCCTCAGTCTCCCAAGTAGCTGGGACTACAGGCGCACGCCACCACACATGGCTAATTTTTGTATTTTTAGTAGAGACGGGGGTTTCACCACATTGGTCAGGCTGGTCTTGAACCCCTGACCTCAGGTGATCCACCCACCTCGGCCTCCCAAAGTGCTGGGATTACAGGTGTAAGCCACCGCACCCGGCCTGTATTTTTTTTTAGTAGAGATGGGGTTTCACCATGTTGGCCAGGCTGGTCTCGAACCCCTGACCTCAGGTGATCTGCCCCTCTCGGCCTCCCTAAGTGTTAAGATTACAGGCATGAGCCCCCACGCCCGGCCTCGGGTATTTATAGCCATGTGAGAATGAATGACAGAGCCTGTGGGATGCTGGACCGCCCTGTGCCGGCCCCTCCTGATGCCATGTTGCCTGGTGCAGGCTGCTCTCAGGGTGGTGGAGGGAGGGGCCGTGGTGGGTGCATCATTGGGGAGGGGCTGTCAACACAGGGTGGCCGGGTGCCCCAGGGTCCTTTCCTGGGTTGGGCAGTAGCCTACTCTGCTGTGTGCCCCTGCAGGTCCCAGCTTTCAGTCCCAGTCCTTGGTGCGTCCCCAGTCGAGGGAAGGACGGTGTGTGCTCTTTGGATTTACAGTGGGGTTGGTGGTCAACAGGAGAGCTGTTTAGGGGTAGGATGAAGGCAGGTGTTGGACTCTGCGGAGGGTTAACTTGGGAGGCAGAGGAGGCTTGGGGCTGTGGCAGAAGGTGGTGTGGTGGGTGGTGGTTTTCCTTAGCAGCCTTGAGGAGGGGCCTTTGGATATAAGCACTAGCCTAGTGGCAGAGACTGAGGCAGAGACTGAGCTGGGGACAGGAGGGTGCTCCTCTCTGACAGGGGAGGGCAGGGCAAGGAGGCCGAAGGGTCCTGGGAGCGTCATGTGACTGGGAGACCCTACTGGCTACCGCTGGGGGACAGAAGTCCCCCACCTTGCCGTCTGCATGTTGGTTGTCTGGAGCAGGATAACACTCCACCCTTCTGGAGATGGGCTGTGAGCGTGAGGCTTGCAGGTCTGCTTTTAGGACATGAGGAGTGATCAGGTGTACCCCTCCCCTCCTGTGCTTGAGACAGAGAGATTTGTGCAGTTTCATCTCCTAGAGACAGTGACAGGCACTCAGAGTGTCTGGGCGTGAGGCTCACCTGGGACCGTCCTGGACGATGTCTCTCTGCAGCTGGCACACCCATACCGAGCAGCGGTCCTGAGGGCCATGGAGAGGGTCCTGAACAGTCGTGCCAGTGAGCTGGACAAGGACACAGCCAGCACCATCATCCTCCTGGCCTCCAGCGAGATGACCAAGACGAAGGTATTCAGCAGGCCCTCTGGCCTCGCAGACTCAGGCCTAGCTTGGGAAGGGAAGCTGCTTCTTGACCTTGCTACCCAGCAGCCTTGAGAGTGTAGGGTGGTGTTTGGCTGCCTTGGGCTGGCAGAGGCCCTTTGGTCCCATGCACCACCCTGCAGGGGCGGGGGATGGTCCCCTGTGATTTTCAGAGGCAGCAACTGAAGCAGAGAGCAAGTTGCCAGAACTAAGCACACGCAGGACCACGGTGTGCTTGCAGCCGGGGCCAAAGGACGTGCCCGGCACTGGGGTTGGAGCAGGGCTTTGGTGGGCCTAACTCTCTCTGGGCCCGGAGCACAGTCCCCTCTCACCAGGGCTCTTCTGCTCCTGTGTGTGGGGTCTCCTGGCAGCCCCTCAGCAGGGGAGGCTGTGCCTGCCACCTTCCCTGACCTGCACTTTTTAGGGACACTGAAAACAGCGTGCGTTTGTCCGAGGCTGGCAGCCACTGAGGGCAGAATGTCTTGGTCTTGCCTTTTGGGAGATTTCAGGGAGAGGTTCTCCTTGCTGGTGTTTTGGGTTCAGGACCTGGTCTGGGACTGGCAGCAGGCGGCGAGTGGCGTCCTGGTGGCCGTGGGGAGGCAATTCATCAGCAAGGTGATGGAGGAGCTGCTGCGCAGGCTGCACCCTGGGACCCTGCCTCACTGCGCCGTGCTGCACACCCTCGCCAGCCTCTCGGTGGCCAACGGTACGTGGCGCACAGCCTGCCCCAGGAGGAGCACGGGGCACTGGAAGGCTTGGTGGAGGTCTTTGACAGTGTCCTCTCTCACAGCGTTCGGCGTAGTCCCCTTCCTGCCATCCGTCCTGAGCTCCCTGCTGCCTGTGCTGGGCATGGCCAAGCAGGACACGGTGCGTGTGGCGTTCTGCTCCGGTAAGAGGCAGCCTCGTCACCTTCTGTCTCAAGTGCCTCTTTGTTGGGGGGTTGTGCCCGGGCATGCATGTTTTAGGGGGACAGGTGGGCCCTTTAGGCTGCAGGGAGGGGGGCTGTTGGAGGGAGGGGCCCCCTGGCTGAGGCTGCTGGCTGGCTGGGCGGTCCATGTGGGGCTGACACAGCCTCTGTCTCTTGTTTCTCTCTGCTCCCGGTGAGCCCCTCCACCTTACACTGCGGGTCCACTGAGGCCTGGACATGCCCGGGGGCAGCAAGAGACTTCTTCAAAGCCATGATTTTTTGTTTTCCTCCCCACTCCAGGCTAGAAAAGTGTCCACTCTCTGGGCATCCCAGGACCCAGGGGATGGGGCCACATTCATTCACCCCACCCTCTGCCAGGAGCCCCATTCCTGCCAGCAGTGTCCACAGCCCTCTGTGTGCCTGGCAGGGACTGCGGGCATGTCATGGACCTGGACCTTGTTTTCCGCTCCCACTGACAGCTGGGGAGTGGTTGGTGGGATTGGAGGCATTCCTGTTAGTAGGGGGTGTGGAGATTGGAGATCCTGAGGTGCCTTTAGTGCCCTCACAACCCATGGCCTCGTGTTCCCAGTGTCCTATGTCAGGCAGACTGCCAGCCCTGGTAGCTGGCAGGGAGGAGAACGGGACCCTCGTGCCCAGGGGACCAGCCCTTGTAAAGACCCAGCCCTCTGGGGCAGGGGTCTGTTAGGTTCCAGGCCTCCTCTCCAGGCAGCAGGTGTGGGAGGGCCCAGTGATGGGGGAGGGGGCTGGTGGGGCCTGGGCAGGGTATGTTTTCGAAGCGTGGGGGCGCGTGGTTACAGGGCTGGGCTGGGCTTCGTTGACTGAAGGGTTGGTTTGGAGCATTTGGACCCGCCTGCTCTGTTCATGGTGACTTTGGGTTCAGATCACAGGGCTCCTGCCACCCTCTCCTCAGCCCCTGCACTCCGTCTCTCCTGGCCCTGCTCTTTGATAGATTCCTTCATCTTCTCTCAAAGGGGCACTCCTTCACAGGCTCTCCCTCACCTGTGGGTGAGGGCAGGGCCCCTTAGGTAGAAGGGATAGTAACCCCGCGTGACCCAGTTTTGGCTGAAAATGGTATTGGTGCCAGGATGGGGGCAGTTGCACACTGAACCAGGTGTGAAGGGGCAGAGTGGAAGTGGGTCTGGGTGTGGACTCAGCTAAGGTGCCTGGGGTGCAGGACATGCTGTCCGGGCTACAGGGCGGAGACTGAGAGCAGGGCAGCCGGGGCGCCTGCCGAGCCCTCTGTCTCTGTGCTGCATGCGCATTGCCCCTTCCCGCCACTCCTCTGGGAAGTACATGGCCTGATCCCTGCAGCCACTGAGGCTCTCAGCAGAAACGGACTTGCAGTTCTGACACCTCTTGCTTACCTTCCCCTTCATAGGGGACCTGCGGCTCCTCCGAGCCCTACCATGCTGGCATTTTCCTCCATGTGTCAAACACATGGGTTCAGCCAGCAAAGATTCCGTGGGGCCTCCTCGTGTGGGACGTGTGCTGCCCACCATATGTGGAACGTTACCTCTTTGCATCTGAAGGGGATGGGGGTCCTGCTGGCTGGAGCAGCCTGGGGCCAGAGGATGCCATATCAACTGGGCGAGGCCTAGTGGTGGGGGGGGATGGCAGGCCTGCGTCCACTGCAGGAGGGTGCAGGTCCAGCCGGGACAGGCAGTGTGCCAAGGACAGGAGTGCCCTCAGGGCACTGCAGCCAGGAGGCGAGGAGCTACAGGGAAGGCTCCCAGTGGTGGAGGCACGGCTGGCCTGGCCACACCATCCAGCAGGGCAGGCAGCCAGTAATTCCTCCTGGCCGAGGAACCCCTCCAGTGGAAAAGGTGGCAGCAAAAGAAACAGACACTAATTGGAGATGTAGATGGTTCAGGAAGAAGAAAATAGTAGAGAAAGAAAATCTCTGAATAATATCCTCAGGGAAATAAGTGGGCATCATGCATTCTCAGGACAAGAGGTGTCACCATGGAGAAGCCACATTTAGAGAATAAAATTGACCTTCTGTGAATTAAAGATGCCATAATAGAAATGGGAAAAGTATAGAAAAATTGGAAGAGAAAGTTGTGGAAATTTCCAGAAAATAGAGGAAAAAGGCAAAAATATGGAAAGTAGGAGAGAAAGAGAAGAATGGACTAGCAGGCTGAACCCTGAGGCCAGCATTCCAGTCAGAGGCACCCTAGAAAGAATGGACAGAGACAGGAGGTCAAGAGATGATGTAAAAGCATGCCCCAGTGGCTGGGCGCGGTGGCTCACGCTTGTAATCCCAGCATTTTGGGAAGCCAAAGTGGGCAGATCACTTGAGGTCAGGAGTTCAAGACCAGTCTGGCCAACATGGTGAAACCCCGTCTCTGCTAAAAATACAAAAGAATTAGCTGGGCGTGGCGGCACGTGCCTGTAATCCCTGATACTCTGCCTGAGACAGGAGGATTGCTTGAACCTGGGAGGCGGAGGCTGCAGTGAGCCAAGACTGCACCACTGTACTCCAGCCTGGGTGACAGAGTGAGACTCTGTCTCAAAACAAACAAACAAATCAAAACTAGCTGGGCATGGTAGCTTACGCCTGTAACCCAATACTTTGGGAGGCCAAAATGGGAGGATCACTTCAGCCCAGGAGTTCGCGACCAGGCTGGGCAACATGGTGAGACCCCATCGTTACAAAAAATATTTTAAAAAATTTGCCAGGTATGGTAGCACATTCCTGTATTCCAGCTCCTTGGGAGGCTGAGGCAGGATGATTGCTTGACCCTAGGAAGTCGAGGCTGTAGTGAATCAAGATCAAGCCACTGCACTCCAGCCTGGGTGACAGAGCAAGACTCTGTCTCAAAATAAATAAATAAAATAAAAACCTAATAATACAACAGGGGTGGGCTTCTGCTTCTGGCATTTTGGTGGTCTGTTATTCTGAAAAACCTTCCCACTACGGAATACCTGAAATGCTGATGAGTTGACCAGCATCCTTCTGATCAATCAGAAGGAGAAACCTAGGCCCACAGAGGCCCAGAGGGGAGGTGAGAGGTTAGAGGTCTCCACTAGCCCCTGGGCGCCTGCCTGCTTTGATTTCACATGGGAGACGAGGCCTTTCTTTGCACTGGGCCAGAGCCCACCTGTACCAGACCCTCCAAGGCCCCTCCTCAGCAAAAGGTGATTGATGAGCCTTCCACTGTACACCCTGGGGTAGTCTGTTTTCTTTTAGAATTTCTTTTAAATCCTCTCTCCTGAGAAGTTGTAACCATGGTCTGTCCTCATGTAGTTGTAGGGTTCAAAGTTATTCTTTGTGTTGGACTGGGAAGCCCTTAAGCTGCGACATTAGCCTTGTAAATGGGCTGGGCTGAAGTGTCCCGGGCGGGGTGACCAGTGTCCTTCTGAATGTTTGTGTCCCAGTGAGGCTGCACGGCAGTGGCTCCGGCCTGGGGTTCGCGGCTGTGGGAAGCACCGCTTCCCTGGAGCACAGGGTCTCGGTTCCCGTGTGGGGCCAGCAGCTTCCCACACACCCAGGACCAGCAGTATTGGTTACAGTCACAAAACACACACATCAGCACACGAAAGGAGCACTAGAGCAGAAAGTAACATCATTTGGGTTGATGAGATACAGGATAAAAATAGCAAGGTAAAGAGGTGAAAGTGAGAAAGGGCAGGGTCCTATGAGGACAGAGCCAGTGTGAAAAGAGAACCAAATACAGTCTAGAAACAAAACTATAACCATTTCCATTAAAGAATAAGGGGGTGGGTATGGCAGCCGGTTGCAGACACTAAAGAGAGTGCACCAGCTAGACGGGTCTGGGGACAACCCGGAGGGCAGCCCTGAGCTGGCAGAGAGAAGGGGTGCAGGGCAGGCGTCAGGTGAGCTGGCCGAGCACCCCCGTTAGAGAGCACAAGTCCGGAGGTGAGAAGAGGCCCAGGCTCACCAGCATCATCAAAGGGAGATGCTGTGGAGGGGCCGCCAGGAGACACTGACCTTCACAGCCCGTGCCAGACCTGTTCCCTGGAGCCCTGTCACCCGCCACCCAGGGCGGAAGGACGCTGTGGGGCTGGGGCAGAGCAGGAGCCCTCACACCCTGCACTGGTGAGAGCGTGGAGGCTCTGGGTGCTGCGGGTGAGTGACAGGTGTGCAGGGGATCCCATCGCCAGCAAGGAAGGAGCTGAGGAGGAGCGGGAAGCAGGCCGCCCCTTGCCCTTTTCTCTGTCAGGGAGGGAAGTGTCGTGCAGCTTTAGGGAAACCACTGCAGTGTTGCAGTCCCAGGATTTCTGTGCAGTGCGTCGCTCCTGCGGGGCTAGCAGCCTCCCTGCAGACAGCCTGCCGGTTCCACTGGAATCCTCATGCTGTGCCGCCTGACCCTCCCTGGCCTCTGTGGTCTCTGCAGGGTGGGAAGTGGGAGCTGAGCCCTCCCATCTCACTGTATTTGTCAGGCCATTGTAAGTTTTGTTGTTACTGTGGTCTTCTTCTCACCTATCCAGACCTGAGCAAGGCAGAAAACACAGAAACTAATGCTTTAGGAAATAAGCAATTGGCAAAACGTTATGTTTTATACCTAGTTCTTCGAAATAAGTGAATTAAATACTTAAGCTGCTGCCTAATCAAGAGAAAAGGGAGAAACAAGCCAAGTGTTAAAGAGGAGGTGAATAGATGTGGGGACAGTGAGAGGTGGCGTGGGGACAGCGAGGGGTGGCGCAGGGACAGTGAGGGGTGGCGCAGGGACCACAGGGGTATGTGAGGGGCGGCGCAGGGACCACAGGGGACGGTGAGGGAGTGGTGCAGGGACCGTGAGGGGGACAGTGAGGGGCGGTGCAGGGGACGTGAAGGGACGTGAGGGGCAGTGCAGGTACTGCGGGGGGACGGTGAGGGGCAGTGCGGGGACCGTGGGGAGACGGTGAGGGGCGGCGGGGTCACGGTGAGGGGCGGGGCAG
>NW_016807714.1:1361892-1366620 GCF_001698545.2 Rhinopithecus bieti
AGGGGACGTGAGGGGCAGTGCGGGGACCGTGGGGGGACGGTGAGGGGCGGTGGGGGCATGGTGAGGGGCGGTGCAGGGACCTCAAGGGGACGTGAAGGGCGGTGCAGGGACTGTGGGGGGACGGTGAGGGGCGGCGTGGGGACCACAAGGGACCAGCGAGGGCCACCGAGGGGACCGCGTGCCCCAGTGCAGCCACCTCTGAAAGCCCGGCAGTGAGTGCTCTAGGAGATCACCAGTTCCAGGCAGTGCTCTGCGGGCTCTGCAGTGGGCTCTCCCAGTCCTCGGGGCTGTGTCACCCCAGGGAAATGAAGCAAACGGGCAGTTTCCAAATGTTTTTTCTTTTTTTTTTTGGAGACAGGGTCTCGCTCTGTCTCCCAGGCTGGAGTGCAGTGGTGTGATCTCGACTCACTGCAACCTCTGCCTCCCAGGCTGAAGTGATCCTCCCCGAGTAGCTGCGGCCAGAGGTGCCTGCCACCACGCCCAGCTAATTTTTGTATCTTTAGTAGAGACAGGATTTCCCCATGTTGGCCAGGCTGGTTGTGAATTCCTGACCTCAAGTGATCTGCCTGCCTCAGCCTCCCAAAGTGTTGGGATTACAGGCGTGAGCCACTGCACCAGGCCCCAAATTCTTTTTGTGACCTGAGTGTCACCACGAAAGAGATCTAGGGACTATCCTCACTCAGGGTCCGCCCTCCCCGTCCATGCCCCTGTTGCTGAACCCAAGTCAGAGATGGTTTCAGGTGCCTTTGTTGGGATACGGTGACCCTCGATATTCCAAAACTTGGACCGAAGCAGATTCCTATCACCTCACCTCCCCCGCTGTGATTGCTGACCCTGTGAGCAAAATCCATATTGCCTGGCGTAGGGGCTGGCTCTGTCCTGACGGGGGGTCGCCCCAGAGGTGAGAGGCCAGTTCCACATTGGGAGGATGGCCCTCACACTGATCGATGTAAGAAGGAAAACCACATGGCCACCACGCTCATTGCTGATTCTTATTAAAAACTCAGTCTAGGCCGGGCACAGCGGCTCATGCCTATAATCCTAGCACTTTGGGAGGCCAAGGTGGGCGGCTTGCCAGAGCTCAGGAGTTTGAGACCAGCCTGGGCAACACAGTGAAACCCTGTCTCTACTAAAATACAAAAAAATTAAATTAGTCGGGTGTGGCAGCGTGCACCTATAGTCCCAGCTACTCAGGAGGCTGAGGCAGGAGAATTGCTTGAACCCGAGAGGAAAAAGTTGCAGTGAGCCACCTTTTTTTGGAGACGGAGTCTCACTCCGCCACCGAGACTGGAATGCAGTCTCGGTGGCGGAGTGAGACTCCGTCTCCAAAAAAAAAACTCAGGTGGGGCATGGTGACCTACACCTGTAATCCCAGCACTTTGGTAGGCCAAGGTGGTTGGATCGCTTGAACCCAGGAGTTTGAGACCAATCTGGGCATCATAGTGAGACCTCTGTTTCTAAAATAAAATAAAATAAAATAAGCCAGGTACAGTGTCACGCACCTGTAGTCCTAGCTACTTGAGAGGCTGAGGTGGGAGGATCACTTGAGCCCAGGAGATTGAGGCTGCAGTGAGCTAAGTTGGTGTCACTACACTCCAGCCTGAGTGACAGACCCTGTCTCAAAAAAACAAAACGAAAAACCGAAATCTTACAATGAACCACCCAGACAAAGAATGGAAGAAACCAAAGGTTTTTGGTCTTCACTTAATAAAATGTTTATATAAAAATCCCAGTGCATTCCCACAAATTATTAGAGGTGACAGGAATTCAGCAGGATGCTGTTGGAGGACCAGAAGCTGAAGCTGGTCTGCATTCCTGTGTGCTAGACTCAGAGGTGCCAGCTCCTCTGTGAATCTGTCGTCACAGATTCTTGGGAGCTTCCGAGGAGAGTCCCGCAGGGCCTGAGTCGACCATCGGGTTTGCGCCTGGAGGTGCCGGTGACCCCGAAGGCAGTGCTGGAAGTGGCCAGTGGCCCCATGAAGGGGATGAGGGGTACAGGTGGAGATTTTTTGTCTGGGTGGCGCCTCTCAGGGCCTTTGCTATTGTAGGGTTGTTGCAGGGTCTGTGTTAGAGGGAGGCTTTATGGGGACCACTGGCTACACGGGAGCCAGGTGGGGGGTGTAGGAGGCACAGAGCATAGGTGTGGGTTCCAGTGGTCTCAGGGTCCTCTTGGGTGAGGTTGTCAGCCCATTGTGAGGAGGGGTTTGTGGCGAGAAAAGGGTGTGAGATGGTTGCCCCAAGCATGGAGAGCCAGGGTCCGGCGAGCCTCCCAGGACTGTCGGGAGCACCTGCACCTTTTGATTCTTACAGGCTGGGTTTAAGGTGATTTCTTAAGATACAAAAAAGTATAAATCACAAAGGGAAAGATTAACAAGTTTGATATGACAGATAAAGGAATTTGTTCTGAAAAAATGCACAGAACTGCAGATGAACATCAACAAGAAAAATTACCAAAGAAGATACTATAAATAGTTTTCTCTACTTCATAAGAAGTGGAAAGGCTCACCCATGGCGCTAGGAGCAGCAGTGGATGGGGCCTAAGGCCAGTGGGAACTGGCACTCACACCCCAGCCTGGCCCTCTGTACCACATCTGCATCAGCCCAGGGGAGCCTCACAGCAGCCCTGGGTCAGATGCTACCACCGCCCTATTTTTTTTTTTTTTTTTTTTGAGACAGAATCTCACACTGTCGCCCGGGCTGGAGTGCAGTGGCGTGATCTCAGCTCACTGCAACCTCTGCCTCCCGGGTTCAAGCGATTCTCCTGCTTCAGCCTCCCAAGTAACTGGGATTACAGGTGACTGCCACCATGCTCGGCTAATTTTTTGTATTTTTAGTACAGACGGGTGTCAACATGTTGCCCAGGATGATCTCGAACTCCTGACCTCATGATTTGCTCGCCATAGCCTCCCAAAGTGCTGGGATTACAGGCATGAGCCACCGTGCCCAGCCACTGCCCCATTTTATAGGTGAGGAAACTGAGGCACAAAGAGGCTGAGTAACTCATCCCAGGCCATACAACTGTGGAGTGGGAGAGCCAAGACTAGGCCTGGGCAGTCCGGCCTGCACCTCTGAGCTGCTTTTCAAAGCAGATTTGGGAAGAACTGCTATGAAATCAGAAGGGAAGACTACAGCTCAGAAAAATGGGGCGAGAAAGGGCCAGAACCACGCAGCCAGCCAACGTACACATAGAAAGGTGATCAGCCCACTAGCTGCAAACAGGTGTTATCTCACATTAAGCAGTTTGGAGAAAATTAAAAGTAAGTGTTTGAAAATACCAAGTTTAGATTGTGCTTTGGAGCAGGGCCTGCAACAGCGGGGCTGTTGGGATTGGCAGTCGGCAGTCACCCTGGAGAGAGTAGGCCCATCAGAAGAACTCAAGATTGGGGCAGCCGAGGTGGTCCCAGCAGCCCCCTTGGTCTTGTGCCTTGTGCGGCCGCCTCCCCGTGCAGTGGGCGCATCCTCTCAGGAGCTCTGGACTTTGCCCTGAAGCTCGTGGTCCCTTTGTGTTTCCTTCACCAGTTTCCACATCTCTGCCTGGTCCTCAGCAGGGCTGTGTGAAAGGTTCTAGCCTCAGTTTCTCTCCCTGTGCCCCATGTTCTCCCTTCACCCAGGGCCCAGCCCCACTGACCACTGGCACATCGGCACCTGAGTTCGGCCCATGTCCTGGGCTCCAGGCCCTACAGCCAGTGTTTTCTGACTCTCCACCCAGATGTCCACACCACTTGAAGCCTGAGTGGCCACCTGCCCAGCCTCTGCCTGCTCCCAGCTCTCCCTGCGTGGTCAGCTGAAGGCCACAGCTGGGTCACTTCCACAGGCACCGGCACACTGTCAGGAGCTGCCCACCCGTGGAAGGGCCTCATGCTGACCCTGGCATCCTGGTGCCCCTCTGCCCTGCCATCGTTCTCCCTGTGGCTCTTCCCGCCCACACTGTGCCCAGCACGTCAGCCTTGGGCAGAATGTGAGGCACAAGTCTGTCTGTGAGGGTGGGTGGGCATGGCGCTGCCCCTCTTGTCTCTGGCAGACTGGAGTGGGCAGGAACTTGTGGCCAGAGGGCATTTTTGGGAGGAGGTTGGTACTTGCACCAGTTTTCTTTGGTGACAAAGCGCCAAGTGCAAATTCGGTGGCTTCAAACACCAGAAATGTATTTTCTCACAGTCTTGGAGACCAGAAGTCCAAGCTCACGGTGTTGGTAGGACGGGCTCCTTCTTGGGGGCCCAGAGAGAGAATTCACTTTAGGCTCCCCAGCTTCTGGGGGGCCGTGGATTCAAGGCGTCCTTGACCGGAGGCTGCCTGGCCCCAGTCTGTGCCTCCATGTCACATGGCCGTCTTCCTCCTGCCCCTGCATCTCTTCTTATAAGGATGTCATCATGTTGGAGTTACGGCCCACCCTACTTTGCTATGACCCCATTTTAACGATCACATCTGGCTGGGCGCGGTGGCTCATGCCTGTCATCCCAGCACTTTGGGAGGCCAAGGTGGGCAGATCACTTGAGGTCAGGAGTTTGAGACCAGCCTGGCCAACATGGTGAAACCCCATCTCTACTAAAAATATAAAAATTAGCCAAGTATGATGGTACACACTTGTAGCTCCATCTAGTCAGGAGGCTAAGGCAGGAGAATCACTTGAACCTGGGAGGCAAAGATTGCAGTGAGCCGAGATCAAGGCACTGCACTCCAGCCTGAGAGACAGAGCAAGACTGTGTCTCAAAAAAAAAAAAAAAAAAAAAA
>NW_016807714.1:1367116-1380483 GCF_001698545.2 Rhinopithecus bieti
AAAAAAAAAAAAAAAAAAAAAAACTCATCTGCAAAAACCCTGTTTCCAATAAGGCCATGAATTTGGGGGGACACTTTTCACCCCTGTGCAGTCCTGGAGTTCTGTGCGTGGCTGGTGTCTAGGGAGGGCACCATGCAGGCTGCCATGGGATTTCTGGAAGGGGCAGGAAGCAGACAGGTGCTGGGGATCGTCACAAGCCCACGGCCTGCAGCCGCTTACCACTGGCCGGTGTCGCAGCTCTGCAGCGCTTCAGCGAGGGTGCCCTAGAGTACCTGGCCAACCTGGACCGGGCCCCAGACCCCACGGTCAGGAAGGACGCCTTTGCCGCCGACATCTTCAGCGCCTACGATGTTCTCTTCCACCAGTGGCTGCAGAGTCGAGAAGCCAAGGTACGCCCCATGGCTGTACCACTCCACACCTGATGCCAGGGCGCTCTCCTTCCCACATTCCCTGCCCATGGCAAATTGATCGGAGGGTGGTGGTGGTGCACTGGCGAGCAGAGGTGCCCAGTGAGAGGTGGCTCACCTTTGTCTTTTTGAGACAGAGTCTCACTCTGTCACCCAGGCTGGAGTGCAGTGGCATGACTTGGCTCACTGCAGCTTCCGCCTCCCTGGTTCAAGTGATTCTCATGCCTCCCGAGTAGCTGGGATTACAGGCGTCCGCCACCACTCCCAGCTAATTTTTGTATTTTTAGTAGAGATGAGGTTTCGCCATGTTGGCCAGGCTGGTCTTGAACTCCTGACCTCAGGTGACCCACCCGCCTTGGCCTCCCAAAGCTCTGGGATTACAGGTGTGAGCCACCGTTCCCAGCCACCTTTAGGCTGCCACACCTGCGCAGGACCCCACCTGCAGTTCCCATCCTTACGACTTGTGCCAGAGGTGCCTCGTCACTGTGGGTTTTTCCTTCTGCCCAGAAGCCCAGTGCTGCTGGGGGCACTGAGCATCCCTACGGAACCCCTGGGCCTGGCCACCATCTGGCTTGCTGTCGTCTCCCCACAGCTGACCTCTGGGTGCTGGGCTCACTTCCCAGCCCCTGTAGCACCCACTGGTAGCCCAGTGTTGGTTCCTGTCTGTCCCGGTGCTTGCTGGACATGCTCTGAGCAGTCAGTGTTGACTGAGCAGCGTGAGCTTCCCGTCCACTGTCCCTTCTCAGCTCCGTCTTGCCGTGGTGGAGGCTCTGGGGCCTATGAGCCATCTGCTGCCCAGTGAGAGGCTGGAAGAGCAGCTGCCCAAGCTCCTCCCTGGGATCCTCGCCCTCTACAAGAAGCACTCAGAGACCTTCTACTTGTCCAAGGTATCTGCAGGCAGGGCAGGTCTACGGTCTAGTCCCTGAGGACTCCTCCAATCAGTATCCCCTGGGGGTGGCCGTGAGTCCTCTGCTAGGGCTCAGTGGTGGGTGGGGGTGGCCCTGAGTTCTCTGCTAAGGCTCAGTGGTGGGCTGTGAAGGACAGGGCCCTCGTGGGGGACCAGCTTAGTTTTCCCATCGCTCTGCCCTGGATGGTGCCAGGAACCTGGGCCTTTTGGTCTATGGCACCTGTGGCCTAGGGAGCCCCCTTCCTGGGCCCTCCCACCCTCCTCCCTGGCTCTGAGTTCTAGAGGTAGACGAAGGGCCTCCTCATTTGAGCCCCAAGGTGGGGCCCATGTCCTCTTGGCCCATGTCTTCCTGTGGCCCAATTGGGAGGCTCTGGTTGACCTCACGGTCGGTTCAGGGAGCTGGAAGTAGGACTGACGGCCTCTTCTGCCTACCCCGAGCAGAGCCTGGGACAGATCCTCGAGGCAGCTGTGAGTGTGGGCAGCCGCACATTGGAGACCCAGCTGGATGCCCTCTTGGCTGCACTGCACTCCCAGGTAGGAGGCGGGCATCAGTGGGCGGGTTCAGGTTCTGCACACCTTTCCATGGGAAGTTGCTGGACGAGGGGTGCAGAAAGCAAGTTGGGATGGACGGCTCAGCCATGCGGGGCTGAGGACTGGGTATTCCCTAAAGGTCACTCAGGTAACTTCTTAGCGATGTGGCGATGCTCTTGCCCTGCCCAGCAGTGGCATGTGCAGGTGACATATTAGCCCCCAGGATGGAGGTGGCAGGACTGGGTGCCCAGGCCCAGTGCGGGCCCGGTACAGGTGGTCTCGGAGAAAGGTCAGCGCGGAGTGGGTGCCCAGGCCCAGTGCGGGCCCGGTACAGGTGGTCTTGGAGAAAGGTCAGCGCGGAGTGGGTGCCCAGGCCCAGTATGGGCCCGGTACAGGTGGTCTCGGAGAAGGTCAGGGCAGAGTGAGTGCCCAGGCCCAGTGCGGGCCCAGTACAGGTGGTCTTGGAGAAAGGTCAGTGTGGCCGAAGCGCCAGCTTGGGGAGACTGCCCTGGGTTTCTGGGGACAGAGCTCATAGGAGCAGAGGAGAGGCCCTGCGCTGCAGGGTGGGGTCTTGAAGGCCCTGCTGGAGAGGAAGCAATGTGGGGCGGAAGCTGAGCATCTGGGACCCCTCCCCAGGTCGGGTGAATGAGGCCTGAGAACAACTGAGGGACGCAGGTGCTGGGTCACCCATGACCCTGGCACTGGGGTTGTCTGTCCATGCGACTTTCTGGACAGAGGGGAGAGGGGCAGGAGCTAGAGGGTGGTGTGGTGAAGTCTGCAAGGAGACTTTCGGAAAAAAAGTGTGGAGGTGTGGGCTCGTGTGGAGGTGGGCTTACTGCTTGGCTCTGCCCCTCACCTGGCCCACTCCAGCTGGGCCCCACTCTCCACCGCCTGGATGGTCCTGGCTGCATCCCAGAAACAAAGGGGAAGAGGGGACGGCAGCCACAGAGCTAGTAAACATAATGTAAGTGCTGTGAACAGTTACATGGTAACAGATTTAAAACTGGATGAAATGGTTAGGTTCCTAGAAAGATAAAATGTCAAAATTGGTATGAAAAGCAGCAGAGAATTA
The DNA here is from genome assembly GCF_001698545.2 of Rhinopithecus bieti. Classification (NCBI taxonomy): domain Eukaryota; kingdom Metazoa; phylum Chordata; class Mammalia; order Primates; family Cercopithecidae; genus Rhinopithecus; species Rhinopithecus bieti. Next base: position 1,370,034 of record NW_016807714.1, read on the forward strand.
AATAAGCCAGTAGAGCAACAGAAATAATATTCTAAGACCTTTCTTCCTTAAAACAAGCCCAGGACCCAAATGGTTTCACGACTGAGTTCCACCAAACTTTTGAGGAACAATTAATTCCTGTCCAGTGCAAGTACACTTGGAAATAGAAAAGATCCAGAGCTACCTCTTTCATTCTGTGAGGTCTGGCTCAAATCCCCAGCAGAGCTGTATAAGGAAATGCAGGTGTGTCATGATGAGCATAGCCGTGAGGTTTTGCATAAAGTAGCAGGTTACTGAACCCAAGACCATCCTTTTACTTATGTATGTATGTATGTATGTATTTTGAGATGGAGTTTCACTCTTGTCGCCCTGGCTGGAGTGCTGTGGCGCAATCTCGGCTCACTGCACACTCTGCCTGTTGGGTACAAGTGATCTCCTGCCTCAGCCTCCTGAGTATCTGGGATTACAGGTGCCCACCGCCACACCTGGCTAGTTTTTTATTTTATTTTTTCTATTTTAGTGGAGATGGGATTTCTCCATGTTGGTCAGGCTGATCTCGAACTCCTGACCTCAGGTGATCCACCCGCCTTGGCCTCCCAAAGTGTTGGGATTACAGGCATGAGCCACGGCACCCAGCCAAGACCATACTTTTCAAAACACCTTATGTGGGAAGGCTTAGCTCACAACGCAAGGCCTATCCAGCGTTTGGGAACTGTCAGTGCACTTCATCACAGTAATAGACTAAAGAAAATAGTGTCTGAGTTCAATCAATGCAGAAAAAACTTTTGATGATTTTTTCTTTTCCCCTGAGATAGAGTTTTGCTCTTGTTGCCCAGGCTGGAGTGCAATGGCGCAATCTCAGCTCACTGCAACCTCTGCTTCCCGAGTTGAAGTGATTCTCTTGCCTCAGCCTCCCAAGTAGCTGGGGTTACAGGCGCCCGCCACCACACCTGGCTAATTTTGTATTTTAGTAGAGACGAGGTTTCACCATGTTGGCCAGGCTGGTCATGAACTCCTGACCTCAAGTAATCCCCTGCTTCAGCCTCCTAAAGTGTTGGGATTACAGGCGTGAGCCACTGTGCCTGGACTGAAATTCTGAACAACTAAGATTGGAAAGGAACTTCCCTAACTTAACAAAGTTTGTATACCCGAACCCTCGATCTTCTTCATAACTGATGGGAAGTTTTAGGCAATTCCCTGTAAGGTCAAGAACAGGAAGGGCCTGCCTCTCGCTGCAGGTAGGGTCCTCTACTGGTTCTACAGAGAAAGAAAAGAACCAGGAGGGAAGGGAAGATGGTCATTATTCATCACCCGTCCACCTTCCTGGCCAAACTATTAGGACCAGTCAAAAGTTCCGGCAAGGTGTGGTGGCTCACATCTGTAATCCCAGCACTTTGGAAGGCTGAGGAGGAACTGCTTGAGCCCAGGAGTTCGAGACCAACCTGGGCAACGTAGGGAGACGCCATCTCTACAGAAAAAAATTAGCTGAGTATAGTGGCACAGATCTGTAATCCCAGCTATTCAGGAGGCTGAGGTTGGAGGATCACTTGAGCCCAGGAAGTTGAGGCTGCAGTGAGCCATGATCATGCCACTGTACTCCAGCCTGGGTGACAGAGCAAGACCTTGTCTCAAAAAAGAAAAAAAGTTCTGCAAGTTTGCCAGTTACAAGACCAACCTACAAAAGCCGAGAACATTTTCTACACCAGTACTGACCAGCTAGAAAGTGTATGAAAACACTATCTGTAATAGCAACAGAAACTTATTAACAGCCAGGTGTCATGGCACATGACCTGTGGTTCCAGCTACTCGAGAGGCTGAGGTAGGAGAATCGCTTGAGCCCAGGAGGTTCAGGCTGCAATGAGCTGTGAACCAGCCAGTGCATCCCAGCCTGGGCGACAGTACAAGACCTTGTCTTAAAAAAAAAAAAAAAAANATGTGAGGCACAAGTCTGTCTGTGAGGGTGGGTGGGCATGGCGCTGCCCCTCTTGTCTCTGGCAGACTGGAGTGGGCAGGAACTTGTGGCCAGAGGGCATTTTGGGAGGAGGTTGGTACTTGCACCAGTTTTCTTTGGTGACAAAGCGCCAAGTGCAAATTCGGTGGCTTCAAACACCAGAAATGTATTTTCTCACAGTCTTGGAGACCAGAAGTCCAAGCTCACGGTGTTGGTAGGACGGGCTCCTTCTTGGGGCCCAGAGAGAGAATTCACTTTAGGCTCCCCAGCTTCTGGGGGGCCGTGGATTCAAGGCGTCCTTGACCGGAGGCTGCCTGGCCCCAGTCTGTGCCTCCATGTCACATGGCCGTCTTCCTCCTGCCCCTGCATCTCTTCTTATAAGGATGTCATCATGTTGGAGTTACGGCCCACCCTACTTTGCTATGACCCCATTTTAACGATCACATCTGGCTGGGCGCGGTGGCTCATGCCTGTCATCCCAGCACTTTGGGAGGCCAAGGTGGGCAGATCACTTGAGGTCAGCAGTTTGAGACCAGCCTGGCCAACATGGTGAAACCCCATCTCTACTAAAATATAAAATTAGCCAAGTATGATGGTACACACTTGTAGCTCCATCTAGTCAGGAGGCTAAGGCAGGAGAATCACTTGAACCTGGGAGGCAAAGATTGCAGTGAGCCGAGATCAAGGCACTGCACTCCAGCCTGAGAGACAGAGCAAGACTGTGTCTCAAAAAAAAAAAAAAAAAAAAAAAAACTCATCTGCAAAACCCTGTTTCCAATAAGGCCATGAATTTGGGGGGACACTTTTCACCCCTGTGCAGTCCTGGAGTTCTGTGCGTGGCTGGTGTCTAGGGAGGGCACCATGCAGGCTGCCATGGGATTTCTGGAAGGGGCAGGAAGCAGACAGGTGCTGGGGATCGTCACAAGCCCACGGCCTGCAGCCGCTTACCACTGGCCGGTGTCGCAGCTCTGCAGCGCTTCAGCGAGGGTGCCCTAGAGTACCTGGCCAACCTGGACCGGGCCCCAGACCCCACGGTCAGGAAGGACGCCTTTGCCGCCGACATCTTCAGCGCCTACGATGTTCTCTTCCACCAGTGGCTGCAGAGTCGAGAAGCCAAGGTACGCCCCATGGCTGTACCACTCCACACCTGATGCCAGGGCGCTCTCCTTCCCACATTCCCTGCCCATGGCAAATTGATCGGAGGGTGGTGGTGGTGCACTGGCGAGCAGAGGTGCCCAGTGAGAGGTGGCTCACCTTTGTCTTTTGAGACAGAGTCTCACTCTGTCACCCAGGCTGGAGTGCAGTGGCATGACTTGGCTCACTGCAGCTTCCGCCTCCCTGGTTCAAGTGATTCTCATGCCTCCCGAGTAGCTGGGATTACAGGCGTCCGCCACCACTCCCAGCTAATTTTGTATTTTAGTAGAGATGAGGTTTCGCCATGTTGGCCAGGCTGGTCTTGAACTCCTGACCTCAGGTGACCCACCCGCCTTGGCCTCCCAAAGCTCTGGGATTACAGGTGTGAGCCACCGTTCCCAGCCACCTTTAGGCTGCCACACCTGCGCAGGACCCCACCTGCAGTTCCCATCCTTACGACTTGTGCCAGAGGTGCCTCGTCACTGTGGGTTTTCCTTCTGCCCAGAAGCCCAGTGCTGCTGGGGCACTGAGCATCCCTACGGAACCCCTGGGCCTGGCCACCATCTGGCTTGCTGTCGTCTCCCCACAGCTGACCTCTGGGTGCTGGGCTCACTTCCCAGCCCCTGTAGCACCCACTGGTAGCCCAGTGTTGGTTCCTGTCTGTCCCGGTGCTTGCTGGACATGCTCTGAGCAGTCAGTGTTGACTGAGCAGCGTGAGCTTCCCGTCCACTGTCCCTTCTCAGCTCCGTCTTGCCGTGGTGGAGGCTCTGGGGCCTATGAGCCATCTGCTGCCCAGTGAGAGGCTGGAAGAGCAGCTGCCCAAGCTCCTCCCTGGGATCCTCGCCCTCTACAAGAAGCACTCAGAGACCTTCTACTTGTCCAAGGTATCTGCAGGCAGGGCAGGTCTACGGTCTAGTCCCTGAGGACTCCTCCAATCAGTATCCCCTGGGGGTGGCCGTGAGTCCTCTGCTAGGGCTCAGTGGTGGGTGGGGGTGGCCCTGAGTTCTCTGCTAAGGCTCAGTGGTGGGCTGTGAAGGACAGGGCCCTCGTGGGGGACCAGCTTAGTTTTCCCATCGCTCTGCCCTGGATGGTGCCAGGAACCTGGGCCTTTTGGTCTATGGCACCTGTGGCCTAGGGAGCCCCCTTCCTGGGCCCTCCCACCCTCCTCCCTGGCTCTGAGTTCTAGAGGTAGACGAAGGGCCTCCTCATTTGAGCCCCAAGGTGGGGCCCATGTCCTCTTGGCCCATGTCTTCCTGTGGCCCAATTGGGAGGCTCTGGTTGACCTCACGGTCGGTTCAGGGAGCTGGAAGTAGGACTGACGGCCTCTTCTGCCTACCCCGAGCAGAGCCTGGGACAGATCCTCGAGGCAGCTGTGAGTGTGGGCAGCCGCACATTGGAGACCCAGCTGGATGCCCTCTTGGCTGCACTGCACTCCCAGGTAGGAGGCGGGCATCAGTGGGCGGGTTCAGGTTCTGCACACCTTTCCATGGGAAGTTGCTGGACGAGGGGTGCAGAAAGCAAGTTGGGATGGACGGCTCAGCCATGCGGGGCTGAGGACTGGGTATTCCCTAAAGGTCACTCAGGTAACTTCTTAGCGATGTGGCGATGCTCTTGCCCTGCCCAGCAGTGGCATGTGCAGGTGACATATTAGCCCCCAGGATGGAGGTGGCAGGACTGGGTGCCCAGGCCCAGTGCGGGCCCGGTACAGGTGGTCTCGGAGAAAGGTCAGCGCGGAGTGGGTGCCCAGGCCCAGTGCGGGCCCGGTACAGGTGGTCTTGGAGAAAGGTCAGCGCGGAGTGGGTGCCCAGGCCCAGTATGGGCCCGGTACAGGTGGTCTCGGAGAAGGTCAGGGCAGAGTGAGTGCCCAGGCCCAGTGCGGGCCCAGTACAGGTGGTCTTGGAGAAAGGTCAGTGTGGCCGAAGCGCCAGCTTGGGGAGACTGCCCTGGGTTTCTGGGGACAGAGCTCATAGGAGCAGAGGAGAGGCCCTGCGCTGCAGGGTGGGGGTCTTGAAGGCCCTGCTGGAGAGGAAGCAATGTGGGGCGGAAGCTGAGCATCTGGGACCCCTCCCCAGGTCGGGTGAATGAGGCCTGAGAACAACTGAGGGACGCAGGTGCTGGGTCACCCATGACCCTGGCACTGGGGGTTGTCTGTCCATGCGACTTTCTGGACAGAGGGGAGAGGGGCAGGAGCTAGAGGGTGGTGTGGTGAAGTCTGCAAGGAGACTTTCGGAAAAAAAGTGTGGAGGTGTGGGCTCGTGTGGAGGTGGGCTTACTGCTTGGCTCTGCCCCTCACCTGGCCCACTCCAGCTGGGCCCCACTCTCCACCGCCTGGATGGTCCTGGCTGCATCCCAGAAACAAAGGGGAAGAGGGGACGGCAGCCACAGAGCTAGTAAACATAATGTAAGTGCTGTGAACAGTTACATGGTAACAGATTTAAAACTGGATGAAATGGTTAGGTTCCTAGAAAGATAAAAATGTCAAAATTGGTATGAAAAGCAGCAGAGAATTAAATAAGCCAGTAGAGCAACAGAAATAATATTCTAAGACCTTTCTTCCTTAAAACAAGCCCAGGACCCAAATGGTTTCACGACTGAGTTCCACCAAACTTTTGAGGAACAATTAATTCCTGTCCAGTGCAAGTACACTTGGAAATAGAAAAGATCCAGAGCTACCTCTTTCATTCTGTGAGGTCTGGCTCAAATCCCCAGCAGAGCTGTATAAGGAAATGCAGGTGTGTCATGATGAGCATAGCCGTGAGGTTTTGCATAAAGTAGCAGGTTACTGAACCCAAGACCATCCTTTTACTTATGTATGTATGTATGTATGTATTTTGAGATGGAGTTTCACTCTTGTCGCCCTGGCTGGAGTGCTGTGGCGCAATCTCGGCTCACTGCACACTCTGCCTGTTGGGTACAAGTGATCTCCTGCCTCAGCCTCCTGAGTATCTGGGATTACAGGTGCCCACCGCCACACCTGGCTAGTTTTTTATTTTTATTTTTTCTATTTTTAGTGGAGATGGGATTTCTCCATGTTGGTCAGGCTGATCTCGAACTCCTGACCTCAGGTGATCCACCCGCCTTGGCCTCCCAAAGTGTTGGGATTACAGGCATGAGCCACGGCACCCAGCCAAGACCATACTTTTCAAAACACCTTATGTGGGAAGGCTTAGCTCACAACGCAAGGCCTATCCAGCGTTTGGGAACTGTCAGTGCACTTCATCACAGTAATAGACTAAAGAAAAATAGTGTCTGAGTTCAATCAATGCAGAAAAAACTTTTGATGATTTTTTCTTTTCCCCTGAGATAGAGTTTTGCTCTTGTTGCCCAGGCTGGAGTGCAATGGCGCAATCTCAGCTCACTGCAACCTCTGCTTCCCGAGTTGAAGTGATTCTCTTGCCTCAGCCTCCCAAGTAGCTGGGGTTACAGGCGCCCGCCACCACACCTGGCTAATTTTTGTATTTTTAGTAGAGACGAGGTTTCACCATGTTGGCCAGGCTGGTCATGAACTCCTGACCTCAAGTAATCCCCCTGCTTCAGCCTCCTAAAGTGTTGGGATTACAGGCGTGAGCCACTGTGCCTGGACTGAAATTCTGAACAACTAAGATTGGAAAGGAACTTCCCTAACTTAACAAAGTTTGTATACCCGAACCCTCGATCTTCTTCATAACTGATGGGAAGTTTTAGGCAATTCCCTGTAAGGTCAAGAACAGGAAGGGCCTGCCTCTCGCTGCAGGTAGGGTCCTCTACTGGTTCTACAGAGAAAGAAAAGAACCAGGAGGGAAGGGAAGATGGTCATTATTCATCACCCGTCCACCTTCCTGGCCAAACTATTAGGACCAGTCAAAAGTTCCGGCAAGGTGTGGTGGCTCACATCTGTAATCCCAGCACTTTGGAAGGCTGAGGAGGAACTGCTTGAGCCCAGGAGTTCGAGACCAACCTGGGCAACGTAGGGAGACGCCATCTCTACAGAAAAAAATTAGCTGAGTATAGTGGCACAGATCTGTAATCCCAGCTATTCAGGAGGCTGAGGTTGGAGGATCACTTGAGCCCAGGAAGTTGAGGCTGCAGTGAGCCATGATCATGCCACTGTACTCCAGCCTGGGTGACAGAGCAAGACCTTGTCTCAAAAAAGAAAAAAAGTTCTGCAAGTTTGCCAGTTACAAGACCAACCTACAAAAGCCGAGAACATTTTTCTACACCAGTACTGACCAGCTAGAAAGTGTATGAAAACACTATCTGTAATAGCAACAGAAACTTATTAACAGCCAGGTGTCATGGCACATGACCTGTGGTTCCAGCTACTCGAGAGGCTGAGGTAGGAGAATCGCTTGAGCCCAGGAGGTTCAGGCTGCAATGAGCTGTGAACCAGCCAGTGCATCCCAGCCTGGGCGACAGTACAAGACCTTGTCTTAAAAAAAAAAAAAAAAGAGGCCGGGCGCGGTGGCTCAAGCCTGTAATCCCAGCACTTTGGGAGGCCGAGACGGGTGGATCACGAGGTCAGGAGATCGAGACCATCCTGGCTAACACGGTGAAACCCCGTCTCTACTAAAAAATACAAAAAAAAAACTAGCCGGGCAAGGTGGCGGGCGCCTGTAGTCCCAGCTACTCGGGAGGCTGAGGCAGGAGAATGGCGTGAACCCGGGAGGCGGAGCTTGCAGTGAGCTGAGATCCGGCCACTGCACTCCAGCCTGGGCGACAGAGCGAGACTCTGTCTCCAAAACAAAACAAAAAAAAAGGGGCTGGGCACGGTGGCTCACACCTGTAATCCCAGCACTTTGGGAGGCTGAGGTGGGCAGATCACAAGGTCAGGAGATGGAGACCATCCTGGATAACACAGTGAAACCCCGTCTCTACTAAAAATACAAAAAAATTAGCCAGGTGTGGTGGCGGGTGCCTGTAGTCCCAGCTACTCGGGAGGCTGAGGCAGGAGAATGGCGTGAACCCGGGAGGCGGAGCTTGCAGTGAGCGGAGATCCGGCCACAGCACTCCAGCCTGGGCGACAGAGCGAGACTCCGTCTCAAAAAGAAAAAAAGAAAGAAAAAGAAAGAAACTTATTATGTATAGTAATTAATGAAGAATGTGCAAGAACTCTATGGAAAAAAAGTTTACAATTCTGAAAACAGTATTGAAAAAAGATGTGGCATAATATCATTTACACATTCTAAAAATGAACAAAACAATACACATTTGCAAAAACTAAGAACAAAGAATGGTTATGTACATGGGGCGGGGATGGGAGTAGAGAAGGGACTGAAAAGGGAAATAAGAGTATACAAACGCTGAGAAGGCAGAAAAGTGTGTCATCTCCTGTTCTTTGAGCTATCCGTTCATTTCTTTTGTTTTCCATAGCATTTTAGGCTTGTTCATATTGATCTATAGCAGCTATTTACTTAAGTTTGTTAGAGGCAGGGTCTTGCTCTGTCCTGCAGGCTGGAGTACAGTGATGTGGTCACAGCTCACTGCAGCTTCCAACGCCTGGGCTCCAGCGATCCTCCCACCTCAGCCTCCAGAAGAGCTGCGACTACAGGTGCATGTCACCATGCCTGGCTTTTTTTGCTTTTAATTTTTTGTAGAAACAGGGTCTCAGCCCGGCACAGTGACTCACACCTGTAATCCTAGCACTTTGGGAGGCCGAGGCAGGCGGATCACCTGAGGTCAGGAGTTCGAGACCAGCCTGGCCAACATGGTGAAACCCCGTCTCTACTAAAAAATACAAAAAAATTAGCCAGGTGTGGTGGCGGGTGCCTGTAATCCCAGCTACTCAGGAGGCTGAGGGTGGAGAATCGCTTGAACCCAGGAGGCAGAGGTTGCAGTTGCAGTGAGCTGAGATCGCGCCACTGCACTCCAGCCTGAGCAACAGAGTGAGACTCTGTCTCAAAAAAAAAAAGGAGAAGAAACAGAGTCTTACTCTGTTGTCCAGGCTGGTCTCCACCTCCTGGCTTCAGGTGATCCTCTTGTCTCAGCCTCCCAAAGTATTGAGATTACAGGTGTAAGCCACTGCACCTGGCCTATAGCAGTTATTTATAACCTTGTATTATATATGTGAAAATATTTGCTCCTACTTTGTCATTGAATCATTGATTCATTCTTGAGACAGGATCTCGCTTTGTCACACAGCCTGGAGTGCAGTGGCGATAACGGCTCACTGCTGCCTTGGCCTCCCAGGCTCAGGTGATCCTCCTGCCTCATCCCCTCCCCCAACCCCAGTAGCTGAGACCACAAATTATGCTACTTCATCCTTTATCTTTTAACTCTGCTTATGATACTTTTTGGCCATACAAAGTTGTTTAATTTTTACATTATCATTTATCCATCTTTTATGTTATAGTTCAGGTTTTGTTATACATAGAAAACCCTTTCAAATTCAGTGATTAGTGGCCAGGAACAGTGGCTCACGCCTGTAATCCCAGCACTTTGGGAGGCTGAGGCGGGCAAATCACGAGGTCAGAAGTTTGAGACCATCCTGGCCAACGTGGTGAAACCTGGTCTCTACTAAAAATACAAAAAGTTAGCTGGGTGTGGTGGTGGGTGCCTGTAATCCCAACTACTCGGGAGGCTGAGGCAGGAGAATTGCTTAAACCCGGAAGGCGGAGCTTGCAGTGAGCCGAGATTGCGCCACCTCATTCCAGCCTGGGTGACAGAGTAAGATTGCATCTCCAAAAAAAAAAAATTCAGTCATTTTTGTTTTCTGAATTCTCCCAGTTTCCCCTATGCTTTTATTATTAATAGTATTATTGAGACAGTCTCTCACTGTGTCACCCAGGCTGGAGTGCAGTGGCGTGATTTTTTTTTTTTTTTTTGAGACGGAGTCTCGCTCTGTCGCCCAGGCTGGAGCGCAGTGGCCGAATCTCAGCTCACTGCAAGCTCCGCCTCCCGGGTTCACGCCATTCTCCTGCCTCCGCCTCCAGGACTACAGGTGCCCGCCACCTCGCCCGGCTAGTTTTTTGTATTTTTTAGTAGAGACGGGGTTTCACTGGGTTAGCCAGGATGGTCTCGATCTCCTGACCTCGTGATCCGCCCATCTCGGCCTCCCAAAGTGCTGGGATTACAGGCTTGAGCCACCGCACCCGGCCAATGGCATGATCTTGACTCACTGCATCCTCCGTCTCCCAGGTTCAAGTCATTCTCCTGCCTCAGCCTCCTGAGTAGCTGGGATTACAGGTGCGTGCTATGATGCACGCTAATTTTTGTATTTTTGTATTTTTTTTTTTTTTTGAGACGGAGTCTCGCTCTGTTGCCCAGGCTAGAGTGCGGTGGCGCGATCTCGGCTCACTGCAAGCTCCACCTCCCGGGTTCACGCCATTCTTCTGCCTCAGCCTCCCGAGTAGCTGGGACTACAGGCGCCCGCTACCTCACCCGGCTAATTTTTTGTATTTTAGTAGAGAT
>NW_016807714.1:1380928-1385880 GCF_001698545.2 Rhinopithecus bieti
TCTCCTGACCTCATGATCCGCCCACCTCGGCCTCCCAAAGTGCTGGGATTACAGGTGTGAGCCACCGCGCCCGGCCAATTTTTGTATTTTTAATAGAGACAGTTTCACTATGTTGGCCAGGCTAGTCTTGAACTCCTGATCTCAAGTGATCTACCCACGTTGGCCTCCCAAAGTGCTGGGATTACAGGCATGAGCCTCTGCGCCTGGCCCCCTATGCTTTTATTATTTAATCTGTCTGGGATTTATTTTAGGGAAGGAATGAGAATCCAACTGTATCTTTTTTCGAGATGAATACCCATTTGCATTAGTTATATGTTGCTGTGTAACCAGTTATCACAAAACTTACCACCTTAAAACAACATCATCTAGTCTGGGTGCAGTGGCTCATGCCTGTAATCCCAGCACTTTAGGAGGCCAAGGCAGGTGAACCACAAGGTCAGGAGTTTGAGACCAGCCTGACCAACATAGTGAAACCCTGTCTCTACCAAAAATACAAACATTAGCCAGTCATGGTGGCACGCACCTGTAATCCCAGCTACTCAGGAGGCTGAGGCAGGAGAATCGCTTGAACCCGGGAGGCGGAGCTTGCAGTGAGCCAAGATCGCGCCATTGCACTCCAGCCTGGGCGACAGAGCGAGACTCCGCCTCGAAAAAAAAAAAAAGAAATGTTTCTTGGGAATCTCTTCTGCCACTGGTAGGAGGGGTGGAGGGTGGCAGGAGCAGGATGTGTCCCTGGAGACTTGACAGCAGCTGTGTGTCTGCCTGTTGCTGCCCGTCTCCCTCTCCCCCATCGTAAGGAGATGGGGCTGGTCCCTGGAGCGCCTCTGATTACTGGGGATGAGACTGTCCTGCACCCAGGGCTTGGGTGAGAAAGAGCCTGGAGTGCCTGCCGCCTGCTGTAGGCATGGGGTGGAAACCCAGAGCCCTCTGCCCAGCTGCCCAGGCCCAGAATCGTCAGAGGGAGGGAATCCTTCCTTCTGGCCTCTCTGGTCTGTAACCTCTGCCCTGTTCCTGGAGCAGATCTGTGTGCCTGTGGAGTCCTCAAGCCCCCTGGTGATGAGCAACCAGAAGGAGGTGCTGCGCTGCTTCACTGTGCTGGGTGAGTGGTGGGCCCAGCCTTGCCCACGGGCATCTGGGGATACTCATGGGGTCACCACCTGCTGCATGTGGAGGATGGTGGTGGCTGGGGTACTGGTCCGGGATGAGGAGCCCCCTGTTTCCACCTCTCCTGGGCCTACCTGTGGCTCTAGAGTTCTCTGAACCAGGGCCTGGGCAACGGCTGCAGCCTGGAACATTGTTCTCCTCTGAGGAGCATGCTGCTGACCTGCCCAAATCCTCGGGTGTCTCCACTAATGGTCCAGTCCCCGCATCCCCTACTTGCCCCCTGCTGACCTGCCCAAATCCTTGGGCGCCTCCACTAATGGTCCAGTCCCCACGTTCCCCTACCTGCCCCCGGCTTACCTATTCCTCCACACCCAATCTCTGGCTCCATGGCCTGCTCTCTACTCCTCCAGGTGGCATGTGGCTGCTGGCCCTGGTTACCAGCTGGCCTTCCATGACCCACCTGGAGGTGCCATGCATCCTGTCACCAACCCCACTGGATGCTGTCCTGTGCCCTGCACAGGCCCTCATAGCCATCCTGGAGGGACAGCAGATGGTGTGAGGAGGGGCCCTGCTTGCACTTGGGACTGTCACACTGCTGGGGCCACAGCATCGGCATCTCCCTTGAGCTGGCCGGGCAGGCGGGGCCTCGGGTCCCCCACCTGCATGAGCATCTGCCCTTACACAAGATCCGCAGGAGGGGTGTGGGGAGACTGACTGCAGCCAGGCTGGGGGCAGGGTTGTGGTGGGCAGAGGGACCACAGGTCTGATACCCAGGCAGAGCAGGCCTCCAGAGCCCACCTGGAAGGGGATGGCTCTGGTCCGTGAAGTACTGATAAGGGGCTGCTGCAGTCATTGCCAGAGGGCTCCTGGAGCTTGGGCTGTGTTAGCCCTGCTTGGGCTGGGGTCTGTGTGCTTGACAGCTCGAGTCCCCTTGAGCCTTAGACTGGTCTAGAGGCAGGAGAGTCAAGAAGGGCCACGGAGGGCCCTCTCGCAGGCCCCTTGTGAGCTGGAGATGCTGAAACAAGCACCGGTGTGCTGGGTGGGCCAAGATCTAAGTCCTGGCATGCTCTGGGTGGTGCTGACGCCGTGGGCTAAGGGCCACATGTGCTCCAACCCTGCCTTAGACAAGGGCATCGGAGCCAGGCCCAGTGATTAGGTGGCTCCAGCTTCTCACCTTCACACAGCAACTCTCTCCTGGCTCCTCCCCTGTGCTGGAGAGTAGGTGGACGCTGTGTATAGGGATGAACAAGATGACATGGAGCCTAATCTGTACCTGTTGCCCTGTAGCCTGCAGCTTGCCTGACCGCCTACTGGCCTTCCTGCTGCCCAGGCTGGACACCAGCAATGAGAGGACCCGCGTGGGCACCCTGCAGGTGGTCAGACATGTCATCAACTCGGCTGGTGAGTGCCTCCATGCTAGTCTGGCCGCCGCCCCTGGCCGTGTCCAGGATGGAGCAGGTCCTGGCAGATTTTGTCCCTCTAGGTGAAAGCACCATCCTGCTTTGAATTCTCTAGAAAGATTTCCTACTTTCTATTTTGCAAAATTCTAAACTTTTGGAAAGTTGCATGGGTGGTACCTTTCTACCCTTCACCAGATGGTGGCGGCTCACACTTGCTTTGACAGCTGGCTGCAGACACTGTGCGTGGCCACACTCCCCACGTGACCATGCCTCTGAGGGCTCCCAGAGCCTAAGAAAGCCATCCCTGAGCCCACTGCTCTAGCTCACTCTGGGATCTATTCAGAGACATACTTTGGTTTAGTTTGGTTGTCTTTTAGACTTCTTTGCCCAAGAGGAGCCTTTTACTCTTTAAGGGATGAGGAGGCCAACCGTTTTGTAGAATGTCCCTCAGTTTACGTATGTGTGATGGTTTCTTCACAATTACAGTAAAAAATTCACGTTTCCTTGTTTTAAGGCTAATTTTTTCTTTTCTTTTCTTTTTTTTTTTAGACCTGGTCTTGCTCTGTCGCCAGGCTGGAGTGCAGTGGCGCAATCTCAGCTCACTGCAACCTCCCGGGTTCACACCATTCTCTAGCCTCAGCCTCCCGAGTAGCTGGAACTACAGGGGTGCGCCACCAGGCCCAGCTAATTTTGTATTTTTTTTAGAGACAGGGTTTCCCCATGTTGGCCAGGATGGTCTCAATCTCCTGACCTGGTGATCTGCCCACCTGGCCTCCCAAAGTGCTGGGATTACAGGTGTGAGCCACCGCACCCATCCTTAAGGCTAATTGAAGTGATTAGTGATAAGCCTGAAAACATACTATTTTCACAGGTGAGCTTGTGGTTTCCAGCATGGCTCTTCCGCAGGTCAGTGCACAGTGGCCGTGGCCCACCAGCCCTGCAGTCTGCCCGTGCTCAGCCTGTGAGCTAGGGAGGTTGTTACATCTTTAATGGGTTATAAAAGCAAACAAAGGGACCACATGTGACCCACAAAGCCTAAAATATTTTCTGTCTGCCCTTTTCAGAAGCGGAGCACTGCCCCTCTCCTGTGAGGTTCACTATCAGGTGCTGGGATGCAAATAGCAGCCACTGAGGGAGGCACATAGAGTTCTGGAACATGTAGGAGCAGCTTGAGAAAGCAGCAGGGCTGGCTGGGGAGTGGCTCATGCCTGTAATCCCAGCGCTTTGGGAGGCTGTGGCGGGCAGATCACTTGAGGTCAGGAGTTCAATACCAGCCTGGCCAACATGGTGAAACCCTGTCTCTACTAAAAATACAAAAAAAAAAAAAAAAAAATTAACCTGGCATGGTGGCAGGCGCCTGTAATTCAAGCTACGTGGGAGGCTGAGGCAGGAGAATTGCTTAAACCCAGAAGGCGGAGGTTGCAGTGAGCCGAGATGGCGCCACTGCACTCCAGCCTGGACAGCAGAGTGATACTCCGTCTCAAAAAAAAAAAAAAAAACAGAAAGCAGCAGGGCCAAGGGAGGACAGGGGCAGATAGGGCCACAGTGTAAATGTCACCAGGCTAAGAATCAGGTACAGGCACCTCAGGACACCCTCCGTGGCCCTTGCCCCACCAAAAGCAGCCTGAGGTCCTGCTGCTTTGGGCCTGTCCAGATTTCAGAGCCCAGGGTGGTGCTGCGGTGGGCTTTCTGGATGCTGGGGGTGGGGAGGGGCACACCTGATCTGTGTGGAGGGGTTGGGAGGGGAGAGTCCCTTCCGTGGAGGGGCCTGGAGAGGAGCGCCTGCTCTGTGGAGGGGAAGAGAAGGAAGCGTGGGCTCTCTGTGGAGGGGTTGGGAGGGGAGCGCCCGCTCTGTGTGAAGGGGCAGGGAGGGAGGCGCCCCTCTGTGGAGGGGAAAGGAGGGAAGCACGGGCTCTCCTTGGAGGGCCTGAGAGGAGAGCACCTGCAGCTTCCACACAGAGGGGCTGCTGTGGTCAGTGGTCCTTGGGGAAGGGAGCCTCAGAGGCATGGGGCGTGTGGCAGCCCCACAGAAAGTAAAGCATCTGCGTCAGCAGCATGCACTCAGCCTCTGGTGGTAGAAGTAACCCTTGAGGCAGGTGCTCTTCTCCCCCATTTACTTGATGAGGTTGGCATCTGAAGTGAAATTGTTACAGAATTCTTAGTGCCCATGCTCTTGTTAGAGATGCGTTTTTCCATTCAGAAGTTCGACATTTCATGGGATTAACCATGCTCAATTTCCCTTTATTAATTCATCAATCACATTTATGCTTTTCAGCATTCACTTTGTTTTCCCCACGTTTCATTTTTTCCTTGAAGTTCTTTCTCTGTGCATTTACATATGTACAAATGCATGTACGCAAGGAAATATTTTAACCAAATGGCATACTTCAAAACATGCTTCTTTCACTTGCTAGTGTATCTTAGATAACTTTTTTTTTTTTTTTTTTT
>NW_016807714.1:1386079-1398607 GCF_001698545.2 Rhinopithecus bieti
CAGTGGCCGGATCTCAGCTCACTGCAAGCTCCGCCTCCCGGGTTCACGCCATTCTCCTGCCTCAGCCTCCCGAGTAGCTGGGACTACAGGCGCCCGCCACCTCGCCCGGCTAGTTTTTTGTATTTTTTAGTAGAGACGGGGTTTCACCGTGTTAGCCAGGATGGTCTCGATCTCCTGACCTCGTGATCCGCCCGTCTCGGCCTCCCAAAGTGCTGGGATTACAGGCTTGAGCCACCGCGCCCGGCCAGATAACTTTTAACATCAGCACATACACATCTGTGTCATTCTTTGGTTTTGTTTTGAGACAAGGTCTCGTTTGTTCACCCAGGCTGGAATGCAGTGGTGCAATCATAGCTCACTGCAGCCTTGAACTCCTGGGCTCAAGCAATTCTCCCACCTCAGTCTCCCAAGTAGCTGAGACTACAGGGATGCATCAGCACACTCTGCCAATTTTTTTGTATTTTTGTAGAAGTGGGGTCTCCTTATGTTGCCCAGGCTGGTCTCGAACTCCTGGGATCAAGTGATCCTCCTTCCTTGGCCTCCCAGAGTGCTGGGATTATAGAAGTGAGATGGGCACCTAGGCCATCTATGTCATTTTTAATTATTTTTATTTTGAAGTATAATACGCATATAGAAAAATGTACACATTAACTGTTCAGCTCCATGAATAATCACACAGTGATCCTGTGTATTTATTCACCAACCAGGTAAAGAAATGGGACATCAGCAACACCCAGGGGTGGCACTCTCAGCCCCTTGAAAGGGGTGACTTCTAACAATAGTAGATAGTGTTGCTGTTTTGGGATGTTGTGCAAAGAGAATTGTACGGTGTAAATAATTTTGTATCTGGCTTCTTTTCCTCAGTATTCTCTTGGTGAAATTTATACATATAGTACAGTTCATTTAGTTTCATTCCTGTGAAGGATTCCAGTGAATTATCTACTGCAGTGATTCATTCTGCCTGTGATGGCTCAATGGCTCTATCCTGTATTTAACTGTTATTGCATAATCCACTATTAACATTTGTCCTTTACACAGTTAGTGTTTACCTAGATGTCGAATTTCGGGTTATAAAGTGTGTGTGTGTTCAAGTTGTGTACATAAACCCTTCTGTTTTTCCAAAGTAGCTGTTTATACCCCAACTTATACCCCACACCTTATGTCTCACAAGTGACTTATGAGCATTATTGCTTCATGTCCTCACCAACATTGGCTGGTCTTTAATTTTAGCCATTTTTGTGGGTGTGTTATGAGGTCCTGCTTTGTTGCCCAGGCTGGTCTTCAACTCCTGGGCTCAAGCAGTCCTCCCACCTTGGCCTCCCAAAGTACTGGGATTACAGGCACGAGCCATTTCACCCAGCCAGAAGTCATCAAGTTTTCAATGAAAATATTGGAACATGATTGCAAGTTGAGGCCATGGCTGGTCCCTGCATGTCATTCTTTCAGTCCACGGTCCAGAGAGCCATTTCTCGTGTTAGACAGACACCAGGCCATCTCAGTCTAAGTGGCTGGGTATAAAAGTCTGAGGTATCTTCGTATGTTGCTTTCTTGTCTTCTAGAATCTGTTACTGATATTGATAACTCATTGATGACTATCTGATTTGACCGTGATTTTCCTTATAAATGATTTGGTCTTTTCTGCCTAGATGCCCAAAGGATTTTTATATATATATAAATCCTTTGCATACACACGCGCGCACACACACACACACACACACACACATACACACATACACACACACGTGCATGCCAGGATTACGGGCTGTTTTTATATTTTAAAACCGGAAATTTTACTGTGTCTCAGTGCTGACTATACTGAGTTGATTTCTCCCCAGGTCCGTAGATTACCTATGCAGCATGTGGGTCAATTCTATTTTATCTCAAGAGACCTGGGTTTTGTGTCACAGCATTTCAGTACTCCATGACTTCGGAAGTCTTCTTTGGGATTCCCTGTTACATGTGTGTTGTGTCATTGTGCCTATCTTACATAGTTTTATAAGTCAAATCTTTTAAAGACTTTTGGCCTCCAGTCATATTTTCTTCCAGAATTTTATTTTCTAAAATTGAACATAATCTTCAATAGAAATGCAGTAATGCATAAATCTTTTTTTTTGGAGACAGTCTCGCTCTGCCGCCCAGGCTGGAGTGCAGTAGTGCCATCTCGGCTCATTGCAAGCTCCACCTCCTGGGTTCACGCTATTCTCCTGCCTCAGCCTCCCGAGTAGCTGGGACTACAGGTGCCCGCCACCTCGCCCGGCTAATTTTTTGTATTTTTAGTAGAGACGGGGTTTCACCATGTTAGCCAGGATGGTCTCGATCTCCTGACCTCATGATCCACCTGCCTCGGCCTCCCAAAGTGCTGGGATTACAGGCCTGAGCCACCGCACCCAGCCAGTGCACTCTGCTTTACTGCCAAGTTGTATTCCATTACATTTTGTGAATTTAAAAGTCATTTGTTTTCCTAGTAACAGACACTTGGGTTGTTCACGTTCTTTTTTTTTTTTTTTTTTTGAGACAGAGTTTCGCTCTTGTTGCCTAGGCTGGAATGTAGTGGCACAATCTCGGCTCACTGCAACCTCCACCTCCCAGGTTTATACCATTCTCCTGCCTCAGCCTCCCGAGTAGCTGGGACTACAGGCGCCCACCACCTCGTCCGGCTAGTTTTTTGTATTTTTTAGTAGAGACGGGGTTTCACCATGTTAGCCAGGATGGTCTCGATCTCCTGACCTTGTGATCCGCCCGTCTCGGCCTCCCAAAGTGCTGGGATTACAGGCTTGAGCCACCGCACCCGGCCGACCTTCAGATGTATTTGTGTGCTGAAGTTCCTGTTCAGGTCTTTTTTGGGGGGGGCAGGGGGGTTGTTGTTTTTTGAGATGGAGTCTTACTCTGTTACCAGGCTGGAGTGCAGTGCTGCGATCTTGGCTCACTGCAACATTTGCCTCCCAGGTTCAAGCGATTCTCCTGCCTCGGCCACCTAAGTAGCTAGGACTACAGGCACCCGCCACCATGCCCAGCTAATTTTTGTATTTTTAGTAGAGATGGGGTTTCACCATGTTGGCCAGGATGGTCTTGATCTCTTGACCTCATGATTTACCCACCTCGGCCTCCCAAAGTGCTGGGATTACAGGCGTGAGCCACCACGTCCGACCCCTGTTCAGATCTTTTGCCCATTTTGATTGATTGATAGAGACAGGGTCTCACCACGTTACCAAAGCTAGAATGCAGTGCTGTGATCATAGCTTACTGCATCCTCAGCCTCCTGGGCTCAAGTGATCCTTCTGCCCCGGCCTCTAGAGTAGCCTGGGTTACAGAAGTGCACTACCATGCCCGGCTGTTGTTCATTTAACAACTGGATTATTTGTCGTTTTATTATGATTATTTTGTAGTGTTCTTTATTGGATACATAGGGACATAAATATATGTTTTTGTGATTAGTACCTTTATGTCTAAGAAACCTTTGCCTGCCCAGAAGTCATGAAGATATTCTTCTATATTTTCTTTTAGATGCTTTATTGTTTGACTTTGCAAATTTATGTCTATGATTCATCTTTTACTAATGTTTGAGTGTGGTTGAAATGTAGAGGGCAAGGTTATTTTTTTTAATTACTATTTTTTTGAGACAGAGTTTCCCTGTTGTGGCCCAGGCTGGAGTGCAGTGGCGCGATCTCAGCTCACTGAGGCTTCCACCTCCCAGGTTCAAGCGATTCTCCTGCCTCAGCCTCCCGAGTATCTGGGATTACAGCCATGTGCCATCATACCCGGCTAATTTTGTATTTTTAGTAGAGACAGGATTTTGCCATGTTGGTCAGACTGGTCTCAAACTCCTGACCTCAGGTGATCCGCCTGCCTTGGCCTCCCAAAATGTTGGGATTACAGGCGTGAGCCACTGCACCCGGCCTGCAAGGTTATTTTTATGTGGATGTCCAGCTGTTCCAGTCTCGATTGTTGAAGACTTTACTTTCTCCATTGAATTGCTTCTGTGCCTTGGTAGAATATCAGTAACCTTATGTATGAATTTAACAGCTGCAGTAACAAAGTACCACAGACTGGGTGATGGTTTTTTTTTTTTTTTTTCTATTACCCTGATCTCTGTTTTATCTTCATGTGCATTTTTCCTGTGTGCCTGTATCCCTGTATCCCCGTGTTATAAGGGCACCAGCCATACTGGATGAAGGGCCCACCCTACTCCAGTGTGACCCCGTTTCAGCTTAACTCATTAATTCTGCAGTGACTGTTTCCAAATAAGGTCACATTCCAAGGTACAGGGGTTGGGATTTGCACAAATGAATTTTGAGGCCACAATTATATGCCTACTAATATAGAGCATCATATATTAGAAGGCATATTTCAGGACTGTATTCTTTCTTTACACCAATATCACACGCTTTCTTTTTTCTTTTTTCTTTTTTGAGACAGAGTCTCACTCTGTCACCCAGGCTGGAGTGTAATGGCGCGACCTCGACTCACTGCAGCCTCTGCCTCCTGGGTTCAAGCGATTCTCCTGCCTCAGGCTCCTGAGTAGCTGGAATTACAGGCAGGCACCACCATGGCTGGCTAATTTTTGTATTTTTAATAGAGACGGGGTTTCACCATGTTGGCCAGGCTGGTCTTGAACTCCTGACCTCAGGTGATCCACCCGCCTCGGCCTCCCAAAGTGCTGGGATCACAGGCCTGAGCCACTGCGCTCAGCCGTTTGTTGTTGTTGTTGTTGTTGTTGTTGTTGTATATTTAGTGGAGACGGAGTTTGCACCATGTTGGTCAGGCTGGTTTCCAACTCCTGTACTCAAGTGATCTGCCCGCCTCAGCCTCCCAAAGCGCTGGGATTATAGGCCAATATCACACTTTCTTAATTGTTTTAGTTTTATTGTAAGTCTTTACATCTTGTAGAGGATGTCCTTCAACTTTTTTCTTCTTCAAGATTGTTCATCCCCATTGAAAAATCGTTAGTATAGACCGGGTATGGTGGCTCACGCCTGTAATCCCAGCACTTTGGGAGGCCAGGGTGGGTGGATCACGAGGTCAGGAGATCGAGACCATCCTGGCTAACACGGTGAAACTCCGTCTCTACTAAAATACAAAAAATTAGCCGGGCGAGGTGGCGGGCGCCTGTAGTCCCAGCTACTTGGGAGGCTGAGGCAGGAGAATGGCGTGAACCCAGGAGGCAGAGCTTGCAGTGAGACAAGATGGTGCCACTGCACTCCAGCCTGGGTGACAGAGTGAGACTCCGTCTCAAAAAAAAAAAGAAAAGAAAAATTGTTAGTATAAAAGAAATCATGGAAGGGCACAGTGGCTCACGCCTGTAATCCTAGCATTTTGGGAAGCTGCGACAGGCAGATCGCTTGATCCTAGGACTTTGAGACTAGGCTGAAAATCATGTTGAAACCCTGTCTCTACTAAAAATAAAAAAAGTTAGCCGGGTGTGGTAGCATGCGTCTGTAGTTCCAACTACTCTGGGGACTGAGGTGAGAGGATCAGCTGAGCCCAGGAGGTCGAGGCTGCAGTGAGCTGTGACGGTGCCACTGCATTTCAGCCTTAGCTACAGAGTTGGACCCTGTCTCAAAAAAAAAAAAAAAAAGAAGGAAGGAGGGAAGGAAATGTAGAAACCACATAAAACAAATGTGTAACTTAATACATCATTCTAAGACAACAACATCAGATCTACCACCAGGTCTTTTGGATTGAAGTTGCCACCGAGACTCCCCTCCTTGAATCCTATTCCAGTCACAGTTCTTCACTCCCCAGTAAGTAACAGCTATCCTGATTTTTATAGTAATCGCTCCCTTTATTAGCTGTGTCCACTTTAAAAGCTTACCTATGGCTGGGTGCGGTGGCTCACACCTGTAATTGTAGCACTTTGGGAGCCTGAGGGGGCAGATCACTTGAGGTCAGGAATTTGAGACCAGCCTGGCCAATATAGGGAAACCCCATCTCTACTAAAAATACAAAAATTAGCATGCGTGGTGGCAGGTGCCTGTAATCCCAGCTACTTGGGAGGCTAAGGCAGGAGAATTGCTTGAACCTGGGAGGGGGAGGTTGCAGTGAGCCGAGATTACGCCACTACATAGACATGCCCTGTGTGGTAGTTCACACCTGTAATCCCAGCATGTTGGGAGGACAAAGCGGGCAGATCACTTGAGGCCAGGAGTTCGAAACCAGCCTGGACAACATGATGAAACCCCATCTCTACTAAAAATGCAAAAATTAGCTGAGTATAGTGACACACCTGTCTCAGCTATTCAGGAGGCTGCGACGTGAGAATCACTTGAGCCCAGGTGGCAGCAGTTGCGGTGAGCCAAGATCGTGCTACTGCCCTCCAGTCTGGGTGACAGACGGAGATTCTGTCTCTCTCTCTATATATATATATACACACACACACATACAAATTTATGTAGAGATAATAATATATAAATATATTTTTACATAGATTTAAGTCTTTTTTTGGAGGCTTGACCATTGGTGATTTTATTTTTAGTGTGGTAAAATACATGTAACATAAAATTTGGCATCTTAATCATTTTTAAGCAGATGCTTCAGTAATGTTAAGTACATTCTCATTGTCAGGCAACTGTCACCACCATCCACCTCCAGAACTCTTTTCATCTTGCAAAACTGAAACTCCGTGCCTGTGAAACAACAACTCCCGATATTTAAGTCCCTCATAAGCTACAGGTTCCCCTCTGTTCTTCTCTTTCTCTTATAATTGATCTGTAGAAGAACCTGGCTGTTTGTTCTGTGGATTTGCTCATCGTTGAGTTTTGCTGACTGCATTGTCAAGGTGCAAGTCAACATGTTTCTCTGCCATCTGAATTTCTACCGCATTGGCAGCTGAATTCAGAAACAGATTCAGACTCAAGCTCAGTCCCTTGGGCAAGACAGTGGGGTCATGTGGTACGTGGTATTCTCTCTTTTGAACATCAGTCTTAGCAGCATTGATGCTGAATGCCTGTACCCATTAATTAATTAATTGGTGGGAAGATGATACTGTAATTCTATCATTTCTTTTTCATTGATTAAGTGGAACACCTTGACAAAAAGATACTTGCCCCAGGTACCATCTGGTTACCCAGAGGTATGGTTCATATAAGAAAGGCAGAGTTGGCCGGGTGCAGTGGCTCACACCTGTAATCCCAGCACTTTGGGAGGCCGAGGTAGGTGGATCACGAGGTCAGGAGTTCAAAACCAGCCTGACCAACATGGTGAAACCCCCCCCCCTACTAAAAATACAAAAATTAGCCGGGCATGGTGACATGCGCCTGTAATCCCAGCTATTCAGGAGGCTGAGGCAAGAGAATCGCTTGAACCCAGGAGGCAGAGGTTGCAGTGAGCCAAGATTACAACACTGCACTCCAGCCTATGCGACAAGAGTGCAATTCCATCTCAAGAAAAGAAAAAGAAAGGCAGGTTCAGCCCTTGATTCTTTTGTGTTTTTATTTATCAGTTTTCAAGGTAGTGGATTAGTTTCCTGTCACCCTCCAAAGGTGGTTTGGTAGGACGCGTTTGATGGCTTCAGTGCAGTGCAGTCATCACCATTATTGAAGCTCAGATTGTCTCATCTTTGGCAAGTGGCAGCCTCTTGAGATCTGAATCCCTCTGACACAGCCCTGCTGGTCTTTGGCAGCTCATGTTTTAGGCTTCTTTCATCTCTTTCTTTCTTTAGACCTGGAATTGGCCATTTCTACAAAAATAGCCCTGGTTCCTTTTAGTGAGAAGCTACGGGGTTTTTTGTTTTTGTTTTTTAGAAAGGGTCTCATTTTGTCACCCAGGCTGGCGTGTAGCGGCTCAAACATGGCTCACTGCAACCCTAACCTCCTGGGCTTAAGGGATCCTCCTGTCTCAACCTGCCAAGTAGCTGAGACTTGCAGGTGCACACCACCACGCCTGGCTAATTTTTCTATTTTTTGTAGAGATGGGGTCTCACTATGTTGCCCAGGCTGGTCCTGAACTCCTGGGCTCAAGTGATCCACTTGCCTCGGCCTTCCAAAGTACTGGCATTACAGGTTTGAGTCACTGCACCTAGCCAAGAAGTTGCCTTTTAAGACAGTAGTCTGTTTCTGGAGGGCTCATTACTTCTGGATGGTTATTATTCCTGGGCTTTTTCAGTAGACAGAGCTAGGAAATATCTCTATCAGTAGATAGAAAAAATACCTTATGAGTTCATGTTGATACTTCCAGTTCAACATATGGACCTCAGAGATTTTTTCCTCTTTTCTGTTACATCTTTTTTTTTTTTTTTTTGAGATAGTCTTGCTCTGTTCCCCAGGCTGGAGTGCAGTGGTGGGATTGTGGCTCACTGCAACCTCTGCTTTGCAGGTTCAAACGATTCTCGTGCGCCGGACTCCCTAGTAGCTGGGATGACAGGCATGCGCCACCACACCCAGTTAATTTTTGTGTTTTTTGTACAGATGGGGTTTCACCATGTTGGCCAGGCCGGTCTTGAGCTCCTGGTCTCAAGTGATCCACCTGCCTCAGCCTCCCAAAGTGTTGGGATTACAGGCGTGAGCCACTGCATCTAACCTCTTTTCCATTACATCTCTATCTCTGTTCTCAAGAATCCAGTTCTCAAGGTTAATAGAATTGGACTATCCCATAATTACCATTTGTTTGATCTCTGTCACACAGGCAGCACTAACACCAGAATGCAACTGATGTCGCCATCACCAGTCACGTGACTGAAACATGAGGCCTGCCCTGCACGCACTCCTCCACAGCCTGCTGATCTAACAGCTGTGCGCCGCGCCTGCTGTTTGAGTCACCGTGGCGTTACATCCTGTGCTCTCCCTTCTCTGCCTTCTTGGTGCTGGTTCTGCAGGCGACTGCCCATGTGGCACTCAGCCCCATCCTCTGTTCACGGCTCTCTGCCGCTCTTGTTGTCCGAAGCTCATTCTCTGTAGGTTCCATGAGAAGGGCTCACGGGAACGTGATCCTCGACCTCACGCTTGCTGATCGCAGTTTCTTGTGCCTTTTGTAGTTGATGGTTTTGCTGGTTACAGGATTCTTGGTTGACATTTCCTTGAGTGTCTTAAATAAGTTATTCCATGTTCTTCTGGCAGAGAGTTGCCAGATTTAGCAAATCTTTCTGTGGCTCCCACATAGCCAGCTCTCTTCGAGTCTTAGCTTCAGTGTCACTTTTCAGAATAGACCTTGGTGCTGACCCCCCTCTTCCAGTGCGACACCCCCATGAGTATGTTTCTCAGCCTGTCGGCCCCTCTCCTGATGCCGCCACAGTGTGTGGTGATCTTATTTACTGTCCAGTTGTCTTCGTATCTTTTCCATTAGGACAGGAGCCACTTGAGGGCAGGCCCCATCTGCCTGGTAAAGGGCCTGGCAGGGAGTTGGCCTCCCCGTAAACTTGACGAGTGAATAAAATATTGCAGGTACACCTCAGTGCATGTGAAATGTTATTGGTGACCGTAACTTTTGTTTTTTCTGTGGTGCTTTTCAGTTCGTTTGTTGTCTTGAATCTCAGGGACGTGGGCCTGGATGGCCCGAATCCTCAGCCGCACTCTGGCTTGCTTGTGTTCTGCATTCTCGTGCGGCCACCCAGCCATTGTTCCCCTCGTCTCCTCTTCTGGGAGGCAGCTGCTCATGGCTCGCGTCCATTGTTCTGTTGGGTTGTTTGTTTGTATTCTTCAACTTTCTGTGTTAGGGTTCTCTAGAGGGGCAGAACTAATAGGATAAATGTGTATATGAAGGGGAGTTTGTTAAGGAGTATTGACTCACGCGATCACAAGGTCCCACAATAGGCCGTCTGCAAGCTGAGGAGCCAGGAGGCCAGTCCCAGTCCCACAGCTGAAGAACCTGGAGTCCGATGTTGGAGGGCGGGAAGCGTCAGCACGGGAGGAAGATGCAGGCTGGAGGCCGGGCCAGTTGAGCCTTTCCACATTCTTCTTCCCGCATTTATCCTAGCCATGCTGGCAGCTGATGAGATGGTGCCCACCAAGATTGAGGCTGGGTCTGCCTCTCCCAGTCCAGTGACTCAAATGTGAATCTCCTTTGGCAGCAGCCTCACAGACACACCCAGGAACGACACTTTGTATCCTTCAATCTAATTAACACTCACTATTAACCATCACACTTTTTAGTCTTTATTGGGAAATACAAATACAGGTTGAGTGTCTGTAATCTAAAAATTAGAAATCACAAATGTTCCAAAGTTCGAGACTTTTTGAACACTGGCATCATGATGAAAATGACCGGCCGGGCGCGGTGGCTCGCGCCTGTCATCCCAGCACAGTGGGAGGCCGAGACGGGCGGATCACGAGGTCAGGAGATCGAGACCATCCTGGCTAACACGGTGAAACCCCGTCTCTACTAAAATACAAAAAACTAGCCGGGCGAGGTGGCGGGCGCCTGTAGTCCCAGCTACTCGGGAGGCTGAGGCGGGAGAATGGCGTAAACCCAGGAGGCAGAGCTTGCAGTGAGCTGAGATCCGGCCACTGCACTCCAGCCCCGGCGACAGAGTGAGACTCTGCCTCAAAAAAAAAAAAAAGAAAATGACCTTAACACTACAGAAAATGTGCAGAAACACCATGTTGAGTGTGTGATGGGCTTACTGAACAGCAGCTGCAGCAGTGGGACTTGTAACAGAGAAAGAAACTATGGCAGTGTACAAAATCAGAGTGATGTGTAAGACAAAAACCACTGTTAGTGAGGCAGATGACCCTGGAGGAATCATTTTGAAAAGCATCTGGCAGAATGCCTCTCCTCCCTAGAGGACCGCTTCCTGGTCCCTCAGCTGCATCTGAGGTTTCTTCTCACCTAAAAAATGAAACATGGGCCGGGCACAGTGGCTCAAGCCTGTAATCCCAGCACTTTGGGAGGCCCAGACGGGCAGATCACAAGGTCAGGAGATTGAGACCATCCTGGCTAACACAGTGAAACCCCGTCTCTACTATACATAGAAAAAAAATAGCTGGGCGTGGTGGCGGCCCCTGTAGTCCCAGCTACTCAGGAGGCTGAGGCAGGAAAATGGCATGAACCTCGGAAGCAGAGCTTGCAGTGAGCCAAGATTATGCCACTGCACTCCAGCCTGGGCAACAGAGCGAGACTCCGTCTCAAAAAGAAAAAAAGAAACACGGACCAGGTGCAGTGGCTCATGCCTGTAATCCCAGCACTTTGGGAGGCCGAGACAGGCAGATCACTTGAGGTCAGGAGTTCAAGACTAGCCTGACCAACATGGTCAGGCTGTAATCCCAGCTACTTGGGAGGCTGAGGCGGGAGAATCACTTGAACCTGGAAGGTGGAGGTTGTAGTGAGCCGAGATCGCACCATTGCACTCCAGCCTGGGCAACAAGAGCGAAACACTGTCTCAAAAAAACAAAAGAGCCGGGCGCGGCGGCTCACGCCTGTGATCCTAGCACTTTGAGAGGCCGAGACGGGCGGATCACGAGGTCAGGAGAGCGAGACCATCCTGGTTAACACAGTGAAACCCCGTCTCTACTAAAAATACAAAAAATGAGCCGGGCGTGGTGGTGGCGGGCGCCTGTAGTCCCAGCTACTCGGGAACCTGAGTCTCGCTCTGTCGCCCAGGCTAGAGTGCAGTGTCACGATCTCAGCTCGCTGCAATTTCCTCCTCCTGGGTTCAAGCGATTCTCCTGCCTCAGCTTCCTGAGTAGCTGCGATTACAGACACCCACCACCATGTCCGGCTAATTTTTGTATCTTTAGTAGAGACGGGGTTTCACTATATTGGCCAGGCTGGTCTCAAACTCCTGACCTCGTGATCCACCCGCTTTGGACTCCCAAACTGTTGGGATTACAGGCGTGAGCCACCATGCCTGGCCTCCTGCTAAGTTCTTATGTGTGAATAAGTGTAAGAAAATGATTGCTTGTTGAGCTGGGCATCGTGGCTCATGCCAGGAATCCCTGCGTTTTTGGAGGCCAGGGTAGGAGGATTGAGTCCAAGAGTTGGAGACCAGCCTGGGCAACATAGTGAGATCCCATCACTTAAAAAAACAAAACAAAACGATTGCTTATTGGTAGCATATAAATTGAGTCAGGAGTGATGGGAGTGGCAGACAACCACAGATTGTGCACATGGGTGGCTAAAAGGTGGCACCTTTGCTTTCTAACAGTTCAATGTACACAAACTTTGTTTTGTGCACAACATTTTAGAAATCCTGTGTGAAATACCTCCAGGCTATGTGTATAAGGTGTATATGAACCATAAATGAACTCTGTGTTTGGACTTGGGTTCCATTTCCAGGAGCTCTCATTATGTATTTGCAAATATTCCCAGCTCTGAAAGGCCCCAAAATCTGAAACACATCTGGTCCCAAGCATTTCAGATAAGGGATGCTCAACCTCTCCAAGCCGAAAGTTCTTAGAACACACAGGTGGGTTTAAGAAGTCGTGTTTGAGCCGAGCCATCGGCCCTTCCACGGCAGTCACTGACTCTCAGGGACCAGACCTTATTGTTGGTTGTCTTTTCTTTTCTCTTCTTTTCTCTTTTCTTTTCTTTTCTTTTTTCTCTTCTCTTCTCTTTTCTTTTCTTTTCTTTTTTCTCTTCTCTTCTCTTTTCTTTTCTTTT
>NW_016807714.1:1399685-1444450 GCF_001698545.2 Rhinopithecus bieti
GCTCCGCTCCCCTCCCCTCCCCTGTTTTGACAGGATCTCGCTCTGTGGCCCAGGCTAGAGTGTGGTGGTGTGATCTCAGCTCACTGCAACCTCCGCCTCCTGGGCTCAAGTGATTCTCCTGCCTCGGCCTCCCTAGTAGCTGGGACTATAGGCATGCACTACCCCCCCTAGCTAATTTTTGGGTTTTGTTGTTGTTGTTGTTTGTTTTTGAGACGGAGTCTTGCTGTGTCGCCCGGGCTGGAGTGCAGTGGCGCAATCTTGGCACACTTCAAGCTCCGCCTCCCGGGTTCACGCCATTCTCCTGCCTCAGCCTCCCGAGTAGCTGGGACTACAGGCGCCCGCCACCTCGCCCGGGTAATTTTTTGTATTATCAGTAGAGACGGGGTTTCACCGTGTTAGCCAGGATGGTCTCGATCTCCTGACCTCATGATCCGCCCGCCTCTGCCTCCCAAAGTGCTGGGATTGCAGGCGTGAGCCACTGCACCTGACCAATTTTTGTATTTTTTAGTACAGAAGGGGTTAGTACAGAAGGGGTGTGTCCATGTTGTCCAGGCTGGTCTCCAACGCCTGGACTCAAGTGATCCACCCACCTTGGCCTCCCAAAATGCTGGGTTTACAGCCATGAGCCACTGCGCCCAGCCCCTTACATCTTTTCTTATTGCCTTCTATACTTCCCAGTTCTGAGGCTATGAAGATCCTTCTACAGCATCTTCTAAAAGCACTATTCTGTGTCTCATGGTTAGATCTGGAACCTGTCTTTTCTGAGCTTCTGTGGCACACGTCTGTTTCATCCTCCTAACCCAGGACTGGAGTTGCCCCAGATGTGACAGGGGAGTTCCTATGAGGGAGTGTCCCAAACCCTCAGAGAAAAGACCAGCTGGGATCCCAAAGAAGCGCTAAATGCCAACTCAGAGCATTCATCAGGGGAACTTTGGCATAGAGAGCTGCAGCTGGCCTGGAAACCGACAGTGAGGGACAAGGTGTTCTACCCGGGTGTGCCCGCATTGAGTGGCCGGGGCACGGGGTTTCTGTGCAGGTTTAAGACATTGAGTTCCAGCAGGAAGAGGCTGCTCCGCAGTCCCTGGGGCCTCAAGTTGCTCGTCTGTGGCATGGGGGTTGTGGTGATCCTTCTCTCCGAGGACTGCTGTGTGGGACAGCGGTCCTGTCCTGTGCAGTGGGCCTCAGAGGGCACCTGCACTGCTCCCAGCATCCTTCATCGTTACAGTCTCTCAGCCACTCTTTGATATCCACTTTTTATCCCCATTTAAATGTCAGAAAATGAAGGCCCTGTTGATGGTTCTCAAGGGGATCCCCAGACCAGCAGCATTAGCTCACCTTGGAACGTGTGAGAAATGCACACCTGAGCCCCCCAAGACCTGCTGAGTCAGCGCCTGGAGGGGGAGCAGGAGAGGACCCTGCCCCCAGTGCTTAATCTGCCTTCCAGTGATTCTGACGCTGTAGCACTTGAGAAACACTGAAGGAACTTCCCTGGCGTTGGAACCTGGGTGTACCTGACTCAGGCCCATTCTTCTACGACCGCCCTAAACTGCCAGCCACTTAGCTTTTGAATTAGGTAGAACGATGTTATTTGAGGAAAGTGAATTATTTGTCCCCTGAAGAAAAGTGGGCATGCTTTGCTTATGCTCCCTCTTCCTCCTACACAGGGACCACGGGGAGGCCAGACCCCTGGTGATGTGGATATGGGACCCTGAGGTCCGCATCTCAGTGGTAGACTGAGCTGTCCTGTTTGTTTCTTGCAGCTGCTCAGATGGAAGATAAAAAGCCCTTTATCCTCTCTTCCATGAGGCTTCCTCTCCTGGACACCAACAGCAAGGTAAACCACATGGGCCAGCCCAGGCTGCACCACCACACCCCAGGCAGCTGCAGGGTGTGGCCAGGCCATGCTGTGAGGTCACCCACCGACCAGGCGGCCACCACCCTCGACTGGACTGAGCTTGGGAACAAAGGATGACAGTGTGCCATTCAGTGTGTGGCTGGTGCTTTTCCCACATCTCACTCAGGAAACAATCCCCAAGACCACCCCACACTGGCACCAGTTACAGGCCCGCGGGTCCCTAGCCCCTCCTTCAGGCTCAGTGATTCTCTAGAAGGACCCGGAGCTCACCGTGCTGCTATGCTCATGGTGATTGCAGCGAAAGGATGCAGGTCCACGTCAGTCATGGCTGGGGTGCCTGGGACAGAATCCAGGAGGGCCCACACACAGAGCTCCCACCCGTCCTCCCCTGGGGTCACAGACGGCGTTAGACCCCCGCCCCTCCTCTCAGCAGCAATGTGAGTCAGCGCACACAGAGCATCAGAACTAGGGAAGCTCCTGCCTTGGGGTCTGTCATGTGGACCCGGTTGGTGCCCTCGTGGCTGAGCTGTCTCTAGCCCCTCTGGAGGTGGAGCTGATGCCACGTGGCCCGTAGCCCCCACCTGTCACATGAGACCATCTGGTGTGGCCCAAGACCCCAGGTGGACAAGAACATTCTTACCAGGCCAGATATTTGGGGCTTCGTGATGACCTCCCAGGACCCCAGGGCAGAGGCCAGGCCTGTCTTTGGGTGGGTGGATCTTTGCGAAAGTGAGGACTGCACTCAGGTTACCCAGGGGCTGCTGTCTTGGGTAGGACCTGCTTGCTACAAGGGGAGCAGAGAGCCCAGCCCTCTGGGGCTGCTCCGGCCTTTGCCTCCTCTTGGGTCCTTCTGTGAGACTCTTGCTGTGTTTCCCCAGAAGCTACTGAACGGACCCCGTGCCACCTCTGTTGCGGTGCCCCTTACGTGCCCACACACTCCCCAACGTTCAGAGCTCTTCCCA
This sequence comes from Rhinopithecus bieti, assembly GCF_001698545.2. NCBI lineage: Eukaryota > Metazoa > Chordata > Mammalia > Primates > Cercopithecidae > Rhinopithecus > Rhinopithecus bieti. Next base: position 1,402,503 of record NW_016807714.1, read on the forward strand.
ACATGCCCCTGACAGGGTTTTCTGGTCCTTTTGGACGCCTGCAATGCCAGGTGGTTAAACACACAGTCTGTGCAGTCTGGGACCAACCGGCTCGCTCCTCCACACCCACCCTGTTCCCTGAGATAGCACCAGGAGGAGGTGCTCAGAGAAGCCTCCTCGGGGTGGGGACACTGGACCAGACAGCTGAAGGGGCAAAGGCATGGTCGCGATGCTGGAGAAAAGGATCCCCAGGGAGGCAGCATGGGCGGAAGCCATGGCTCAGGGGAATGGCTGGTTTGGCCACATTGGCCTGGCTGTGCCTTCGAGTTACTGGGTGAGGCTGGACATGCAGGCTCAACTCCTAGGATTGTTTGGGTGATAACTGCAGATTCAGGGACTAGATTTATGGTGCACGCAGGAAACATGGGGATCACACGAGAGAAGCTAGCTCAGAAGGACCTCAGCCCCATCCCCTGAGGCCAGGGCGAGCCCCGGAGGGAGGGACGGTGTATCTGGAGCCTAGGAAGGGCAGCCGCAGATGCACAGGCGGCATGGGGGCAGGGTGGCTTTGGGAGGAGCCCTCTGCAGAGGGAAGGCTGCCTTCTGGGGGCGAAGGGACCTCCACACAGCCTAGGGACAGAGAAAAAGGCAGACACAGGTGCAGGCGGGTACAGGTACGTCCAGCTACAGGTGTGGGTGCAGACCCAGGTAGGTAGGTATAGATATGGGTGTGGGAGCAGGCTTAGGTGTGGATGCAGGTAAGTATGGGTATGGGTGTGGGAGCAGGCTTAGGTGTGGATGTGGGTGCAGGTATGGATGCAGGCACAGGTGCAAGTGCGGGTACAGGCATAGGTGTGGGTATAGTGTGGGTGTTGGTGCAGGTATGTGGGTACAGGCCCAGGTGTGGATACAGGTAGGTACAGGTGTGAGTACAGGTGCAGGCCCAGATGTGGGTGCAGGTAGATCCAGGTACAGATGTGGGGGTAGGTCCAGGTCCAGGTGTCAGTGTAGCTGCAGGTGCAGGCACGTGTGGGTGTGGGTGTGAGGAAGAGTGAGGTTCCTCTCTGCTGGCTGGACTGACATGGCAGTCTCTGCATCCCCTTCCTGATCTCCCATTTGTTCTGGGCAGGTGAAGCGGGCAGTGGTGCAGGTGATCAGTGCCATGGCCCACCACGGCTACCTGGAGCAGCCTGGAGGTGAGGTGATGATTGAGTACATCGTGCAGCAGTGCGCGCTGCCCCCCGAGCAGGAGGTAAGAGGCTGCCACCTTGCCTGCCTCCTAGGCCCACGCTGCCCCTGACCTGTGTTAGGCACTCTCATCAGGAGCCATTGGCCCGGCAGAGGGTGGATGTGTGGGCTGCAGTCTGCGTGCGGAGGTGCCGTCTGCTGTCTTTTGTTTGTTAATAGAGACAGGGTCTTGCTCTGTGGCCCAGGCTGGAGTGCAGTGGCTATTCTCAGGTGTGATCATAGCACGCTGCAGCCTGGAACTCCTGGGATCAAGCGGCCCTCCTGCCTCAGCCCCATGAGACTGCAGGCACACGCCAGTGTGCCCGGCTCCCTCTGGTTTCTGAGTCAGAGCCTCTGCACTGAGCCAGTCCTCTCGGCAGCTCCCGGGACTCAGAATGCAGAAGCAGGAAATAGAGAGTTTGTCCTATTTGGGGCTTTTCTATTTAAGAAGTTACTGTACAAATGCCAATGTCTTCTTGAAGGAGAGCAAGGCAGAACGTGGCAAAATAACCCACAGATGGTCTAGACAGCCTCTGTCACCCTGCACTGCTGCCTGCTGGCTGCTGAGCACGTCGGCACTCAAGTCCCTGGCTCTGGGTCTGGTTCTTCAAGTTGGCAAAGCTGGTCTGTCCACCAAGGCCAGCTGAGAACAGAGACGCCGCCCTCCTTGTGTTCTCGTGACCATCACTCTAGTGCCTGCTGTGCCCCAAGTGGGATATGTGAATTTATCTGGAAACATCAGAGCTCGGGGAGAGTATGCTGTGATGTTGCCTCTAAGTGCGTGGTCGTCAGTGAGGAAGCTGCGCACGTGTCTGTTCTGCAGGCCCCAGCAGGTGGGCCACCACCAGCTCAGCTGATTCTGACCTCAGCGTCTTCACAGCAGCTCCATGAGTCATTAGGCATGACCTGGAGAGCCAAGGCCTCTGTTTTAGTCTTTTAGTTCCCAAGGTTTGGGAGTTGGAAGTTTCTTTGAATATTAGAAAACGTTATTAAGGTTTTCTAAAACCAAAAGAAAAACCATTTTGAATAGATGTAATCTCACAGACTCAAATATTTTTATCTATATAATAATAATAATTATTACTTTTGAGACTGGGTCTCGCTCTGCCACCCAGACTGGAGTACACTGGCGAGATCACAGCTCACTGCAGCCTTGAACTGGGCTGAAGCGATCCTCCTCCCTCAGCCTCCTGAGTAGCTGGGACTACAGGCTCATGCCTCCACACCTGGCTAATTTTTTATTTTTTGTAGAGATGGGATCATACTATGTTGCCCAGGTTGCTTTTGAACTCGTGAGCTCAAGCAGCCCTCCCACCTCGGCCTGAAAAAGTGCCAGAATGACAGGTGCGTGCCACCACACCCCAGCACTCATGTTTTAGCCATAGCACCTTGCTGTTTCTGTGGAGCCTCTCAGTCTGCATTGCTTGATGTGTGGGGTTCAGTGTAACGACCTTTCTACTTTTGCATGTTTCAAATTATTTGTGATAAAATGTTCAAAGAGCAAAGCAGGACATGTTGCTCTGAGACAAGTGGGCCTTGGGGTGTTTGCCAGACACACTGCAGAGGGGATGAGTGGCAGTGGCAGGCCCTGTGGTGCCACTGGGTGCTGGGCTCTGTGGTGAAGCCCAAGGGGTGGCCAAATGATTCTGGAGCAGTCAGGTGCAGGGCCACTGGGGAGAAGAAGACAAATCCAGGGAGTCTCGCTTGGATGTAGATTCCCCTTCAAGGTTTTTGGAGAAACATGAATTAAAGATTAGAATTAGTTATTATTTTGCCGTTTTATCTCTATTACCCACCTAACTTTCTTTTTTTTTCCATTTAAATTTTTGTTTTGTTTTTAAATTTTTTAGAGACAAAGCCTCACTCTGTTGCCAAGGCTAGAGTGCAGTGGCACGATAATGGCTCCTTGCAGGCTCAAATTCCTGGGCTCAAGTGATCTTCCTGCCTCAGCCTCCCAAGTAGGTGGGACCACAGGCATGTGCCAGCCACCATGGGTGGCACTTCTTGTGCCCATTTTCCAATTGGGTTGTTTTCTTATTATCAAATTTTGAGAGATCTTTCTATATTCTGGGCACAAGTCCTTTGTTGGATTTGTGGCTTATAAATATTTTGTTTTCTTTTTTCTTTTTTTTTTTTTAACTTTTAATACATACTGTTTTGTTCTTGAATAGAGACAGCCTATGTTCCCAGGCTGATCTCTGACTCTTGACCTTGAGTGATTCGCTTGCCTCAGCCTCCCAAAGTGCTGGGATTATAGGTATGGGCCACTGCGCCTGCCCATAAATATTGTCTTGCAGGTCTGTTGCACTCTTGTCTTTCTGCTTTCTTAACCCTGTCTTTCAGAGAGCAGAAGTTTTAATTTTTTTTTTTTTTTTTTTTTTTTTTGAGGCGGAGTCTCGCTCTGTCGCCCAGACTGGAGTGCAGTGGCGCAATCTCGGCTCACTGCAAGCTCCGCCTCACGGGTTCACGCCATTCTCCTGCCTCAGCCTCCCAAGTAGCTGGGACTACAGGCGCCCGCCACCTCGCCCGGCTAGTTTTTTGTATTTTTAGTAGAAATGGGGTTTCACCATGTTAGCCAGGATGGTCTCGATCTCCTAACGTCGTGATCCGCCCGTCTCGGCCTCCCAAAGTGCTGGGATTACAGGCTTGAGCCACCGCTCCCGGCCTTAATTATTTTTTAATGGCCAGTTTACTTGAGATGGAGTCTCGCTCTGTTGCCCAGGCTGGAGTGCAGTGCCGCAATCTTGGCTCACTGCAATCTCCGCCTCCCAGGCTCAGGCAGTTTTCCTGCTTCAGTCTCCCGAGTAGCTGGGATCACAGGCATGCACTACCACGCCTGGCTAATTTTTAATTTTTTATATATTTTTTAGTAGAGACAGAATTTTACCATGTTGGCCAGGCTGTTCTTGAACTCCTGACCTCAGGTGATCCACCTGCCCCGGCCTCCCAAAGTGCTAGAATTAACAGGTGTGAGCCACTGTGCCTGGCCTAAAAGTTTTAAGTTTTAGGATTCACATTCACATATAGGCCTATGATTTCACATTTTTAGTTTTTTTTTTTTTTTTTTTTTTTTTTTTTTTTTTTTTTGAGATGGAGTCCCTCTTCCTATTGGCCCAAGCTGGAGTGCAATGGTGTGATCTCAGCTCACTGCAACCTCCACCTCCTGGGTTCAAGCAATTCTTGTGCCTCAGCCTCCCAAGTAGCTGGGACTACAGGCGTGCACCAACACACCAGGCTAATTTTTATATTTTTAGTAGAGACAGGGTTTCACCGTGTTGGACAGGCTGGTCTCAAACTCCTGACCTCAGGTGATCCTCCCACCTCGGGCTCCCAAAGTGCTAGGATTACGGGCGTGAGCCACCGTGCCCAGCCTTTTGAGTTAATTTTTGTTAAAGTGAGGTGTGCTTGAGGCTCGTTTTTTTGCATGTGAATGTCCAGTTGTCCCAGCACCACGTGTTGAGAACACTCTTCTCTGTACATTGACAAATTGCCTTGCATCTTCGTCAAAAATCAGGCAACCGTATGGATTATCTCTAATGCTCCAGCTCCGCTCATCTGTGAAATCTGTCATCATCTGTCATCAGTACCACACTGTCTTTCCATGGCTTTAAGGTTTCTTTTGTTTTGTTTTTGAGACAGAGTCTTGCTCTGTTGTTACTCAGGCTGGAGTCAAATGGTGCCATGCTGGCTCACTGCAGCCTCCACCTCCCAGTTCAAGCAATTCTCATGCCTCAGCCTCCTGAGTAGCTGGGATTACAGGCGTGCACCACCACGCCCATCTAAGTTTTGTATTTTTAGTAGAGATGGAGTTTCACTGTGTTGGCCAGGCTGGTCTCGAACTCCTGGCCTCAAGTGATCCACCTGCCTCGGCCTCCCAAAGTGCTGGGATGACAGGTGTGGGCCGCCGCGCCTGGATGCTGGGATAGACAGGCATGAGCCGCTGCACCTGGATGCTTTACAGTAAGTTCTGGAGTCAGGTTAATGTGAGTTTTCCATCTTTGGTCTTTTTTGAATATGTTTTGGCTATTTTAGTTCCTCTGTTTTTCTCTGTAAATTTTAGAGTCATCTTGTTGATGATATTCAGTCTTCCAATCCATGAAAACAGTACATTTCTACATTTATTTAGGTCTTCTTCGATTTTGTTCACCAGTGTTTTGTAATTCTCAGCATGTAGAGTCTGTATATTCTGGTATTTTGTTAGATTTTAAAAGCTATTTTGTTTTTACTGCCATGGTAATGTTACAGTTTTGTTCATTTCAATTTCTAACTGTTCATTGTTAGTGTATAGAATATACAATTGATTTTTAGATATTACCGTGTATCCTGTGGCTTTGCTTTTTTATAGATTCTTTGGGATTTTCTACATAGAGCATCATGTCTTCATATAGGCAGTTTTATTTGTAAATCTAGATGACCTTTTTTATTTTCTTGACTTACTGCATTGGTGAAGTCTCTAGTATGCTGCTGAATGAGCGGAAGTAGTGAGAGCAGCCACCCCTGCTTCGTTCCCATAAGGGGAACATACTGCCTTTTACTATTAAGAATGCTAGGGGCTGGGCACAGTGGCTCATGCCTGTAATCCCAGCACTTTGGGAGGCTGAGGCGGGCAGATCATTCAATCTCCTTGAGTTCAGGAATTCAAAACCAGCCTGGACAACCTGGCGAAACCCCATCTCTACAAAAAATACAAAAAATTAGCTGTGTGTGGTGGTGCATACCTGTAGTCCCAGCTACTCTGGAGGCTGAGGCAGGAAGATCACTGGAGCCTGGGAGGCAGAGGTTGCAGTGAGCCAAGATCATGCCACTGTACTCCAGCCTGGGTGACAGAGCGAGACCCTGTCACACACACAAAAAAAGTTGAATGCTGGGCCAGTGCAGTGGCTCACACCTGTAATCCCAGCACTTTGGGAGGCCAGGGCAGGAGGATCACTCGAGCCTGGGAGTTTGAGACCAGCCTGGGCAACATAGTGAGACCTTATCTCTATAAATAATAAAAAAAAAAATAGCTGGGCCTGATGGCTCACGCCTGAGGTCCCAGCCACTTGGGAGGCTGAGGTGGGAGGATCACTTGAGCCCAGGAAGTCGAGGCTGCAGTGAGCTGTGATCACACCACTGCACTCCAGCCTAGGTGACATAGTGACACCCTATCTGAAAAAAGAAAAGAGAATGTTGTTTGGAGAAGCACTTTAGGAGGCTGGGGCAGGAAAATCGCTTAAGGCCAGGAATTTGAGACCAGCCTGGACATTGTAACCAGACCTTGTTTCTACATAAAAATTAAAAAAAATTAGCTGGGTATGATGGCATGCGCCAGTGGTCCCAGCTACTCAAGAGGCTGAGGTGGGAGGACTGCTTGAGCCCAGGAGGCTGAAGCTGCAGTGAACTGTGATCACACTATTATGCTCCAGCCCGGGCAACAGAACGAGAACCTCTCAAAAAAAAAAAAAAAGGAGTTATGTTTATACTATACTGTAGTATATTAAATGTGCAATAGCATTATGTCTAAAAAAACAAAGTACGTGCCTTAACTTACAAACACTTTATTGCTAAAAAAAAATTGCTGAGGGTCATCTGAGCCATCAGCAAGTCATAATCTTCTTGCTGGTGGAGGGTCTTGCCTTGACAGTGACAGCCGCTGACTGATCAGGGCGGTGGTTGCTGAAGGTTAGGGTGACTGTGACAATATCTTTCTTTTTTTTTTTTTGAGACGGAGAGTCTTGCTCTCTTGCTAGGCTGGAATACAGTGGTGTGATCTCAACTCACAGCAACCTCCACCTCCCAGGTTCAAGCAATTTCCCTGCCTAGCCTCCCAAGTAGTTGGGATTACAGGCACACGCCACCACACCCAGCTAATTGTATTTTAGTAGAGATGGGGTTTCACCATGTTATCCAAGATGGTCTCGATCTCCTGACCTCATGATCCACCTGCCTCAGCCTCCCAAAGTGCTGAGATTATAGGCATGAGCCACTGGGCCTAGCCGACAATTTCTTAAAATAGGACGATGATGAAGTTTGCTGCACTGATGGAGTCTTCTGTTCACTAAACTTTTCTGTCTTATGCACTGCTATTTGATAGCATTTTACCCACAGTAGATCTTTCAAAATGGGCGTCATTCCTCTCAAACCCAACCACTTCTTTATCAACTAAGTTTATGGAATATTCTGAATCCTTTGTTGTCGTTTCAACAATGTTCACAGCATCTTCACCAGGAGCAGATTCAATCTCAAGAAACCACTTTCTTTGCCGTCCGAAAGAAACAGCACCTCATCCATTCCGGTTTGATCATGAGATTGCAGCAATTCAGTTCCATCTTCCGACTCCACTTCCAATTCGAATTCTCTTGCTGTTTCCACCACATTTGCAGTGACTTCCTCCACTGATGTCTTGACCCCCTCAAAGTTATCCATGAGGTTTGGAACCAGCTTCTTCCAAACTCCTGTTCATGCTGATTTTGTTGACCTCTTTCCATGAATCACAAATGCTCTTAATGGCATCTACTATGGTGAATCCTTTCCAGAAGGTTTTCAATTCTTGTTGCCCAGATCTGTGAGAGAAATCACTGTCTGTGGCAGCAATCAATCACCTTATGATGTTCTTTTTTTTTTTTTGGAATAGGGTCTCACTCTGTGACCCAGGCTGGAGTTCAGTGGCTCAATCACAGCTCACTGCAGCCTCAACCTCCTGGACTCAGTCCTCCCACCTCACCCTCCTGAGTAGCTGGGGCTACAGGCACACACCAACACCAACACACCCAGCTAATTTTTGTTTTGTTTTGTCTTGTTTTTCTAAAGATAGGTTTTGCTGTGTTGCCCAGGTTAGTCTTAAATTCCTGAGCTCAAGCAATCTGCCCACCTGGGTGACAGAGCAAGACTCTGTCTTAAACAAAAAGAAAGAAAGAAATAATAAAATGCTCTTAAAATGTTCTCCATGCCAGCAATAAGGTTGTTTTGTTTTCTCTTAGCTTTTCCTTTGCATTCATTACAGCTCACGCCTGTAATCCCAGCACTTTGGGAAGCTGAGGCCAGCGGATCACTTGAGGTCAGGACTTCAAGACCAGCCTGGCCAACATGGTGAAATCCCGTCTCTACTGAAAATGCAAAAATTAGCCAAGCGTGGTGGACCACACCTGTATTCCCAGCTACTCGGGAAGCTGAGGCAGGAGAATCACTTGAACCTGGGAGGCAGAGGCTACTGTGAGCTGAGATGGCGCCACTGCACTCCAGCCTGGGCGACAGAGCTAGACTCTGTCTCAAAAATAATAATAATAATAATAATAATAATGCTCTTTGCTAATCTCCTGGACAACTTGTTGCAGTTTCTCCATCAGCAGTTTCTGCTGCACCTTGGTATTTTTGTTATGGAGATGACTTCTTTCCTTAACCCTCAGGAACCAACTTCTGCCAGCTTCCAGCTTTTCTCTTGCAGCTTTTCTTTTGCAGCTTCCTTACCGCTCTCAGCCTTCACGGAGTTGAAGAGAGTTGCTCTGGATTAAGCTTTGGCTTAAGGGAATGTTTGGCTGATCTGATTTTCTATGCAGACCATTCAGACTTTCTCAAGGTCAGCAATAAGGCTGTTTTGTTTTCTTATCATTCGTGTGTTCACTGGAGTGACACTTGATTTCCTTCAAGAGCTTTTCCTTTTTATTCATGACATGACTGACTAGCACAAGAGGTCTGGCCTTTAGCCTGTTTCAGCTTTTGACATGCCTTCCTCACTAAGCTTCATCAATTCTGGCCTTTGATTTAAAGTGAGAGATGTGGGGCTCTTCCTCTCACATGAACACATGGAGGCGACTGTAGGGTTTTAATTGGACTCATTTCGACATTGTTGTGTTTCAGGGAGCAGGGAGACCCTAGCAGAGGGAGAGAGGTGGGGAGTGGCTGATCAGTGGGTCAGGACACCCAACATTCATTGATTAAGCTTGCAGTTTTATATATTGCAGTTCATAGCACCCCAAAACAATTATGATAGTAACATCAGAGATCTCTAATCACAAATCACCATCACAGATACAATATTAATGAAACAGTTTGAAATATTCCAAGAATTAGCAAAATGTGACACAGAGACACACACCAAGCACATGCTGTTGAAAAAGGCGCCATAGACTTGCTGGACACAGGGCTGCCCCAGACCTTCCACTTCGTTAAAATGCAGCACCTGTGACGTCCAGTAAAGCAGAGCTCAGTGAAACAAGGTCACGCCCGAATGGGCTTGCTTGCTTGTTTTTATTGACACATAATAGATGTCCGTATACTTGGGGTACATATGATAATTTAATACATTCATGTTATGTGTAAAGATCAAATCAGGGAAACTGGGATATCCACCACCTTGCATGTTGGTTTTTTTTTTCTGAAAACAAGTTTTACTTAAATAAGGGTTTAAATACATTGCATGTTAGGTTTTTTCTTTAGGCTAGAAGCATTCTAATTATTCCTTTCTAGCGATTTGGAAATGTACAATAGATTATACTATAATCTGTAACCTATAGTAGGGTAAACTATAGTCATCCTACTGATCTATAGGATACTAGGTCTTTTTTCTGAATATATATTTGTACCCATTAATCAGCCCCTCTTCATACCCCTACCTTCTACCCTTCCCGGCCTCTGGTAACCACCAGCCTACTTACTGTCTGTCTCCATGAGAGCCACTGTTTTTGCTCCCGCCTATAACAGGTTTTCATTGATGCCCTTTATCAGCTTGAAGAAACTCCTTTCTATTTCTAGTTTTCTGAGACATTATGATGGATTTTATGGATTAATGTCAAAATTGAAACAGTTTTGTGCATCTGTTGGTGAAATTATGTATTTTTTCTTCTTTTGACTGTTAGTATGGTAGATTATATTGAGTGTTTCGTTTAATTTTTTTTTTTATGAGACAGAGTCTTGCTTTGTTACCCAGGTTGGAGTATAGTGATGCAATCATGGCTTACTGCAGCCTCAACCTCCCAGGCTCAAGCAGTCCTCCTGCCTCAGTCCCCCAAATAGCTGGGACCACAGGTGGGCACCACCACACCTGGCTAATTTCAAGTTGTGTTGTTATAGGGATGGGGTCTCTCTGTGTTGCCCAGGCCAGTCTAGAACTCCTGGGCTCAAGCAATCTTTCTGCCTTGGCCTCCCAAAGGGCTGGCATTATAGGCAAGAGCCACAGCACCTGGACATGATTGCTTTTTTAGCAAACCATTTTTATTATGGTAAAATAACATAAACTTGACTGTCTCAACCCATTTTAAGTGCACACTTCAGTGACATTAAGCACATTCGCATTGTTGTGCAGCCATCACCATCTTCCAGCTCCAGAGCTCGTCCATGTTCCCAAACAGAAACTGTCCCCATTAAATGCTAACTCCCATTCCCTCCTGCTCAGCTCCTGCGCCCCACCATTTACCTTTATGAATTTCACTACTCAAGGTACTTCATGTAAGTGGACGCAAACAGCATTTGTCCTTTTGTGTCTGGCTTCTCCCACTCGGCATAAGGACCTAAATGTTCTCCCATGGTGTAGCCCTGCCAGAATTTCCCTCCTTCAGGGCTCAACAGTCCGTGTGTGGAGACGGCGTCGTGCTTACCCTTTCGTCCCTTCCTGGACACTTGGGGTACTGCCACCTTCTGGCTCCTGTGAATAATGCTGCTGTGAACATTGTTGCTTTGTAGAAAATTCTGAAATTGGGAAGGTACAAGTTCTCTAACTTTGTTCTTTTTCAAGATCATTTTGGCTATTTTGGGTCCCTTGAATTCCCGTGTGAATTTGTTTTAGGATCAGCTTGTCAATTCTTGCACAGTAGTCACCCGGAATTTTTACAGGGATGGCACTGAATCTGTATATCTGTTTGGGGAGTAGTTCCATCTTAACAATATCAAAATCTTTGTATCTGTGAACATGGGAGGTATCTCTATATTTTTAGGTCTTTATTTTAATGTTTTGTAGTTTTCAGAGTATAAGTTTTGCACTTCTTTTGTTAGATTTATTCATAAATATTTTATTCTTTTTGATGCTATTGTAAATGGAATTCTTTTCTTTTCTTTTCTTTTCTTTTCTTTTTTTAGATAGAGTCTTGCTCTGTCTCCCAGGCTGGAGTGCAGTAGCACAATCTCGGCTCATTGCAATCTCCACTTCCCGAGTTCAAGCAATTCTCCTGTCTTAGCCTCCTGAGTAGCTGGGATTACAGGTGCCCACCACCATGCCTGGCTAATTTTGGGGGATTTTTGTTTGTTTTTTCTTTTTTTGGTAGAGATGGGGTTTCACCATGTTGACCAGGCTGGTCTTGAACTCCTGACCTCAAGCCATCTACCCGCCTTGGGCCTCCTTAAGTGCTGAGACCACAGATGTGAGCCACTGCACCGGGTCTGAATTATTTTCTTAATTTCATTTTCAGTTTATTCTTTGCTACTGTATAGAAATACAATTATTCTTTCTTTCTTTTTTTTGAGACAGAGTTTCACTTTGTTGCCCAGGCTGGAGTGCAATGGCACAGTCTCAGCTCCCTGTGACCTCTGCCTCCCGGGTTCAAGCAGTTCTCATGCCTCAGCCTCCGCGTAGCTGGGATTATAGGCGCCCGCCACCATGCCCAGCTGATTTGTTTTTGTATTTTAGTAGAGACAGGGTTTCACCATGTTGGCCAGGCTGGTCTCGAACTCGTGAGCTCAGGCAATCTGCCCATCTCGGCCTCCCAAAGTGCTGGGATTACAGGCGTGAGCCACTGTGCCCGGCCTACAATTATCCTTTCATATTGATCTTGTATACTGCATCCTTGTTGAACTTGCTTATTAGTTATAATAGTTTTTACTGGATTTCTTAGGATTTTCTGTAAGGATTGTGTCATCTACAACTATAGTTTTACTTCTTTTTTTCAACCTGGATGCCTTTTAATTTTCTTGCTTAACTGCCCCAGCTAGAACGTCCAATACTGTTGAATAAAACTGGTGCAAGCAGGCACCCTTGTCTTGTTCCTTCTCTTTGTGTAGAAGCATTTAGGCCAGCACCATCAGGTACGATTCCTGCTGTGGGCCTTCATCACGTCACGGACACCACTTTCTAGTCCTGCTTTGCTGAATGTTTTTATCATGAAGAAGTACTAGATTTGATGTGTTTTTTACTGTGTTTAAAATGAGCTTGTCACTTTTGTTTATTTATTTTAGTGATATGGTATATTTCATTAGGTGATTTTCAGATGTTAAACTCGCATTCTTGGTCATGGTGTACAATCATTTTTATACATTGTTGTCTTCAGTTTGCTGGTATTTTGTTGAGGATTTTCATGTCTATAAGAGATCATGGTGTATGCTTTTTTTATGCCTTTGTGTGATATTTGTGTAATTTGTACACACACAGGTATATACGTGCACAATTTTTTTCCAACTCATTTGAGAGAAAATTTGAGACATTATGTCCCTTTATCACTGACTACTGAATGCCTTGTTTGTTTCCTAAGAATAAGGACCTTGTTCTGCACAACCATAGTCCAGATGTTGCAATCAGGAAATTCAACATGGAGGCCATAATGTCACCTGATCCATGCACTTCCTGGGTCATCCCAGTTCTGCCCCTTTAGCTGCTTTGTGGCACAGGGTACAGCCCAGACACATACAGTGTGTGACTGTTGTGCCCTGTTAGCCTCCTGCCCTTGTGTTTGTTGACCTGGATGCTTTCAAAGAATCAAGACCAGTTATTTTGTTGAATAGCTCAAGTATGATGGTGTTTCCTCATGATTTAACCCAGGTGATGCAGTTTTGGGAGGAATCTCGTGGAATTTGGTGTGTCCCCACCAATGTATCATATCGAGGGGTCCTCGTGTTGGTTTGTTTCAGTGTTGATCTTGTTAGTTCTGCTCACTTGTCTGTGCTCGGTTTCTGCACTGGAAAGTTGCTGTTTCTGCCTTGTAATAAATAAGTAGTTTGTAGGGAGATCTTTGGGATTAAGTAAATATCTTCTTGTGATTAATCAGCATCAGGCCTGGTGCTGTGGTTCACGCCTGTAATCCCAGCACTTTGGGAGGCTGAGGCGGGTGGATCACTTGAGGTCAGGTGTTCAAGACCAGCCTGGCCAACATGGTGAAACCCCATCTCTACTAAAAATCCCAAAAAAACTAGCCGGATATGGTGGCGGGCACCTGTAATCCCAGCTACTCGGGAGGCTGAGGCAGGAGAATTGCTTGTACCCGGGAGGCGGAGGTTGCAGTGAGCCAAGATCACCCCACTGCACTCCAGCCTGGGTGACAGAGCGAGACTCCATCTCAAAATAAATGAATAAATAAATAAATGCTTAGTCAACATCAATTGTTTTTATCATCCGTGGATGGTTTTCTAACTCCAGTGATCCTGCTGTACTTGATTCTTTGGCCTCTGTTGTGACAAAGCCGCTCCTATTCTTGTGTGCATGCATCTCTCTCCGTGTGGACTAGTGGTTTGCTGTTTGATGCAGGGGTCCATGCGCAGTCCCTGTTGCTGGCCTTGGTGTTCAAACTGTCCCACACTTGGTCAGTAGCACCCCTTGGAGCACACAGGCCCCTGTCCTGAGGCCCCACTGCCCTTTCTGGCGCAGGATGGCGTCCCAACTCACCTGGGGCTGCCCGCGCCTCCGCTCTGCAGTCCCTTCCATGAACCACTGGTCTCTTGTTTCTGGGAAGCTCGCTCTTTTATTTCTTGAGTATTTCTTGCCCCTGTTTTTGTGTCTCACTGACTCTGGTGTATCCGTTATCCAAAGGCTAGCACTGCTGTCTTCACCTCTTTCAGCTTTTTCTTTTTCCATTCTTTTTAAATTTCTTCTTCCTTGAAGCCTTCGGCAGCCTGTTCTTCCAAGTCAGTAATTTCTTCCTCAGTGAATCATTACATTATTTGTTTCCTGAATTGAATTCTTTATTTCACGGTTATACTTTTTCACACCCTGTCTCTGGGATTTTCCTTGCTCTTGTCTCCTCATTTCCCTGTTGTAGTACTCTGGGGGCATTTTTTCACATAAGCATTGCCCTGGTCTGTGTCCTCAGGTTCGTGTTTCTGGTGGAGTTGCAGTATGTCCTCAATGTTCATTACTGGGTATTTTGCAATTTCTATTTGGTTTCTTTGTTAACCCAAATGATTCTTTTTTTTTTTTTTTTGAGACATAGTCTCGCTCTGTCGCCCGGGCTGGAGTGCAGTGGCCGGTTCTCAGCTCACTGCAAGCTCCGCCTCCCGGGTTCACGCCATTCTCCTGCCTCAGCCTCCGAGTAGCTGGGACTACAGGCGCCCGCCACCTCGCCCGGCTAGTTTTTTGTATTTTGTAGTAGAGACGTGGTTTCACCGTGTTAGCCAGGATGGTCTTGATCTCCTGACCTCGTGATCCGCCCGTCTCGGCCTCCCAAAGTGCTGGGATTACAGGCTTGAGCCACCGCACCTGGCGTAACCCAAATGATTCTTTTATGATCTTTAAAATCTCCAGGTCGATAGGTTTTCATGGTTGTTGTGGATTTATTGTTATATTGAATCTGGCCGGGTTGATTTCTGCTTTTAAGTGTTGGTTGCAGTATTATTTTTGGCCTAATGGTCAGGATTTCAAAGTGGTTTGTGCATGTTTGGTATAAAGTTCTATCTGTATTTTTAGAGCCTACTGTAAAATGGAAGTTCAAGGCCTAAATATCACTATTTTTTTTTTTTTCTGAGTGACTTTTGGCTTCTGAAAGAGAGGAATTAGAAGTCCCTGTACGGTTGCCATTTTTCCAAATATGTCGCTTTGTCGCTGAGCTTTTACCCTTTGGTATTTCAAAACCTGGATGGAACGTGTGGGAAACAGAAGTCATCTTCTTGCAGGGCTGCCTGCCGGGAGCTGAGCGCACAGAGAGGACAGCAGGCATCCAGCCCACTGTGGCTGCCGAGGCTGGGTGGTGTCTTAGTGGGAACCAGGTTTTCTGACATGGTTTATGTTCCCACAGAGGCTATCCTTTTCCTCCCCTGCAGGCATTGCAACGTCATGAGCAGTTATTTTTTAATGGAGTCAGTAGCTTAGCAAATGCTCAAGGTTTTGTTTGTTTTGGAGATGAGAACTGAGGCAGGTGAGCCTGCTTTCTTGGGTGATCTTAGCGGAGAGTGCCTTTTCTGTCTGTGGCAGGTCACGCACATGTCTGTGTCCCGCAGCGAGGCCCAGGGTCTGCCCTGCTTCCGGGCAAGCTGTGTCCTCAGGCCCAGAACCACGGCCGCCCACGCACACCTTTGCCTTTTGCCTTCCTCCAGCCTGAGAAGCCAGGTCCCAGCAGCAAGGACCCCAAGGCCGACAGTGTGCGGGCCGTCAGCGTGCGCACCCTCTACCTGGTCAGCACCACCGTGGACAGGATGAGTCACGTGAGTGCACGGCACCCGTCCCTGCCTGGCGACAACAGAGCTCTCCAGGGCAGTGGCCCAGGGTGCTCAGGCCCAGCAAAGAGTCTGTCTCCACCTCAGAGCTCTGGCAGGGCCCTATCTGCATGGGACCTCCTTCTGGGTGGATGCAGACCAGGCCCTCTACTCCCCTAGGTCCTCTGGCCGTACCTGCTCCAATTCCTCACTCCTGTGCGCTTCACCAGGGCCCTGACTCCGCTCTGCAGGAGCCTCGTGCATCTGGCGCAGAAGAGGCAGGAGGCCGGGGCGGACGCCTTCCTCATCCAGTACGACGCCCATGGTGCGCGCCGCGCCGTACCCCACCTCCCCGCTCCTGTCCCCACTTCCCCATCCTCCAGTTCCCGACCCCCACCCCAGGGCTACAGGCAACCCCCACTGACTATTTCCACCTCTCATCTCCAGCGAGCCTCCCGTCTCCCTATGCTGTAACCGCAAGACTGTTGGTGAGCCTTGCCCTTTCACAGCGTGCCCGGGTGCCCCACTCTGTGTCCCTGTGCTCCACCCAGGCTTGGAAGGAGTTACCTTCTCAGTGGGCAGCTGCAGTCAGGGCTCAGGCGTGGTTTTTCTCTATGTGGGTGGCCCAGCTTCAGGAAGAGCCAGGCCCCCCCGTCAGGTGCTGTGGCCCTGCAGGTGCAGTTTGTGGGCACGGCTGGTGCTCCCTGCTCAGACCTGGCTCCATGCTGCCTTTCTTCAGGTTGTGTCTTCCAGCCCCTACCTGGGGGACGGACGTGGGGTGGCGGCGCTGCGTCTCCTCAGTGTTCTGCACCCTAACATTCACCCTTTGCTGGGTCAGCATTGGGAGACGACTGTCCCGATGCTGCTGGGGTACCTGGATGGTGAGCCCGGGGTCAGGATGGGGTGCATAGCCCTGTGGGGAGGGCAGGTCTCAGGGTAGGGAGATGCTAGCTCTGACCCCACCTTTGCCAGGTGGCACTAGGGTTGCCAGTGGGGACTAGGGTTGTGTAATTGGAAAAAGCAGTCTACCCTGTGGTCCAAGAAAGGCCCCAGTTGACCTGGGACTTGAAAAGCACTCCCGCAGGGTGCTTCCTGGGAGCAGGTGGGGGGCAGTGGGGCGGTGAGGTCTGTCTGTGCTGAGCATCCCCAGCTCCAGGGCAGGTGCTGGGCTCTGAACCCCACTGGCCTGCGCGGCTGTCATTTCAGAGCACACGGAAGAGACCCTGCCACAGGAGGAGTGGGAGGAGAAGCTGCTGATGGTGAGGGCTGGGGGTGGTCGGGGCAGGGCCCATCCTGGGCCTTAAGGTGTTATCTGGCCTGGGGGGTGCTGGGGTGGCAGAGGCTGGGCCACCTGCCTCAACCTCACCTCATGGTGTGGCTGAGGAGCCAAGGAGCAGGCCCTCCTCTCGCCCTGCCTGGTGAGCCAACTGTGGCATGGTTGTCCCCTGAGGGTTGGCTCTGCCTCCCCCGGACTCTGCTGGAAGGCGGCCTGCAGCCCCTGCAGCCACAGCATATGGGGATGTGCCCAGGCTCCACCCAGCCCTGGGAGGGGTCGGGCTCCCGGCCTCTCAGTGGTGTCTTGGCCTGCAGTTCCTGCGAGACACCCTGGCCATCGTTTCTGACAACACGTGGATCTGCCAGCTGAGCCTGGAGCTGTGCAGGCAGCTGCCCTGCTATGATGAGGCACCCCAGGAGAAGGTGGGGCACCTGCTGGCGTTCTCGGTGTGGTACTTGGGCTCTGAGTTCCTGGGTCTCGTGTCTGTCACTTGCTGTCTGGGCCCTGTCTCCCGTGGCCCTGGTGGCCTGGCAGAGCCGCCTCGTGGTGGCTGAGGGCCAGGAGGTGCGAGAGCCCACCAGCCCCACCTCTTATTCCTCAGATGTTGCCCTGGACTCACCCTGCAGTTCTCATCAGTTTGTGGGCAGGAGGTGCACCCCAGGGGCAGCCCCGTGGCAGCGCTGGGTCTCCCTGTACTCAGGAGTCAGGCATAGCCATGTTCTCGTTGTCTGGTTTTGTTTCAGAACTTCCTGTACAAATGCATAGGAACCACCCTGGGTGCTGCTTCAAGTAAGGAGGTGGTGAGGAAGCACCTTCAAGAGCTGCTGGAAACAGCCAGATACCAGGAGGAGGCAGAACGTGAGGTGGGGCCACTCTCCCTGCAGAAGCCCCAGACATCCTAGGGCTGGAGGTCGGCGGCCACCTGCTGTTCTCTGAGGCAGCCAGCCAGGCTGCATGCCTGCGTGTGCATGTGTGCGTACACGTATGGTGTGCGTGTATGCACAGAGAGGGTGTCTGCGCCATCTGTTGATGTGTATGCAAGTGTGCGCATGTGTGTACATGTGGGTGTGCCCGTGTCCACGCGTGACCGTGTGCGTGCGTGTGTGGCAGCGTGTGCCCTCCCCTGCCTGGGGTAAGTGTCTTGCCCCCCAGGGCCTCGCCTGCTGCTTCGGGATCTGTGCCATCTCCCACCTCGAGGACACGCTGGCCCAGCTGGAGGACTTCGTGAGGTCAGAGGTCTTCAGAAAATCCATCGGCATTCTCAACATTTTTAAGGTTAGGCTGACACCGTGCAGGGCTGGGGACAGCTGTCTATCCACAAGTTTGAGGCTCGGGGGTGCCCTGCAGGCTGGAGTGGGGCAGGAAGCTGGTTGCGTCCCTGGAGCAATTTTTGCTCCTGCATTCCTTCCATGGGTGGAGCCTGTGCGTGGGCGCTCCCAGTGGGGAGGGACGCAGAGTGGCCTCCCTGAGGCAAACGTAGCTGTGGCCAGGGCCGCGTCTCTGCCAGGCGTGGGTGATGAGAGGGGCTCTGCCCCCTGGTGGCCAGCAGATTCTGCGTTCTCGCCAAAGCCACCGGCTGTGCTGGCGGAGCCTGAGCCTGGTTTAAGGAAGGAGTGGACCTCTACCGCAGGCCCCCATCCCGGCTGTGGTCCCTCTATTTTCTTTCTCCCGTAACTGTCCCAGTTACAGCATCTCAGGGCGGGACCAAGCACGCAGGGCTTCCCAGCCCTTGCTGTGTGGATCGAGGCTGATCTGCAGTGCAGCAAGGATGGGGCCTCAAGCTCTTCTCAGCTGCCTCCTGCCTGACTCTCACACATAGCCGCACTACCTTGACCCTCGGCCCTCTGCTACTCAGTATCCAGTGGGCCCATGCCTGGCTGGCTGCCTGTACTCCTGCCCCTTTCAAAGAGGCTCTCCCCCTCCCCAGATTCAGGCGGTGCCCTGCACGGCTGGGGCACACCTCTGCTGTCACTGACTGGCTCTGGCCCTTCTTCTGGGAGGACTTCAGGAGTTTCTGAGGCCAAGGATTCCTGTCGGGGAGTATAATTGTGTAACTGAAGTCCTGCTGTTTCCTCTGACCTCTCAGGATCGAAGCGAGAACGAGGTAGAGAAGGTGAAGAGTGCTCTGGTCCTGTGCTACGGGCACGTGGCGGCCCGGGCCCCCCAGGAGCTGGTGCTGGCCAAAGTGGAGTCAGACATCCTCCGGAACATCTGCCAGCACTTCAACACCAAGGTGGGCATCACAGTGGGGCTGCCACGCCAGGGGAGCTGGGGCTGCCACGCCAGGGGAGCTGGGGCTGCCGGGGACTCACATCTTAATTCATTTCACTTTTTGTTGTTCAGGTTCTGGGAGTAAAGGTAGAAACCAAGGTACAGTGTGTAGGAATTAAGTGCTGGACTGGCTTCTCCCCTCAGCTCTCCTCTGGGCGGGTTGAGCTTCATGGGCAGAGGCCGGAGGGGGTGCTTGCTGGGGCTTCCTGATCTCGGTCCCCACGGGGCATTTGAGAGCATCACCAGGGCTCCTGCCCTGGCCTGGGCCCTGGACGGCAGTGGGAAGAAGGGAGGCGTCTGTGCCTCCAAGGGGCGGGGTCGTGGGCTGTCGCCCCCCAGGGAGTTCAGCCAGCCCCTCCCATCCCAGGACAGCTGGAACCTCCTCTGGCTCTGCTCCCCAGTGCTCGTGGGGGCTGTACCTCCCCTGGACCCCAGTGACCACCTAGGAGAGGGAACAAGGCCCAAAGCCAGTGGAAGTGGCAGTGGAGGCTCCACTGGCCCCCAAGGCCTCACCCCAGCCTCACTAACAAGTTTCCCTTCTGGCCTCCCTGGCACTAACCTGACAAGCCCCTCTCTCGGGACAGTCAGCCCTCCTTGAAGAACAGGCCCTCTGGTTCTCCTGCAGTGGCTGGGAGGGCAGGGCTGTTCTCAGAGGTTCTTTTCCCAGCCCTTTAGCACTCCCCGGAGGACTCTCCTCCTGCTGTGGGGAGCCCTCTGGTCACACCACACAGCGTCTGCTCTGTGGCCTGTCTCCTCTGGAGTGTGACACGGGGGAACCCCTGGGTGGCCCCCCTGCTTCTTCCACACGGACTCTGATAAGCAAGAGAGCTGACTGGAGAGCTCCTGTGAGAGCAGAGCGCAGCACGTCTGGCTTCGGAGGAAAGAAACGGGGGTGTGTGTGGGTTCAGCCCTGGAGGGCGGGTGTGGGCGTCTCCTGTAGCCCTGTGTCCCTGCAGGACCCAGCCTTGAAGCTGTGCCTCGTCCAGAGTGTGTGCATGGTCAGCCGCGCCATCTGCAGCAGCACCCAGGCTGGCTCCTTCCACTTCACCCGGAAAGCAGAGCTGGTGGCACAGATGATGGTGAGCATGGCCGTGGCCTGGTGGGTCCTCAGGCAGGTTCCTGGGAGACTGAGGCCAGAGGTGGGGATTGGGGGCACCGAAGGTGATAACATGGAGACAGCCTGGGAACATGGGAGGGGCCATGTAGGGACAGATGGGGCTCTGCTCCTCGGGCCCCTCGTGTCACTTAGGCTGGGGGACGGAGCTTGATCAGGGAGGAGGGCTAGGGTTTCCTCCAAGGGCTGAGTCATGCACCTGCCTCACCCAGGAGTTAATCAGGGCAGAGCCCCCGGACTCCCTGAGGACACCTATTCGGAAGAAAGCCATGCTCACCTGCACTTACTTGGTGTATCCTTTCCTGCCTCTGCACAGGTCCGTGCATCTGCGTGTGTGCGTGTGTGCGTGTGTGTATGTGTGCGTGCCTGTGTGTGCACGTGCCTGTGTGTGCGTGTGTGGCCTGCATGTGTATGTGCGCGTGTGCATGCGGCCTTATGGGCGCGTGTGCGCTTTGCAGTGTGTGTGTGCGCGTGTGTGCGTGCTTACACGTGTGTGCGTGTGCTGCGTGGCGTGCCGCCGTGGTCTGGAGCAGAGTAAACGTGGCAGAGGCTGTGCTGCCCGCACAGGCCTGGGTTGCTGGGTGTCTGGGCCTCAGCCTCAGGATCATTGTCTGCGGCCCTTAACTTGCCTCTCAGCTCTGTGGAGCCGGCGCTGGACGAGCAGGCCCAGGCGGATGTGATCCGTAGCTGCCTGCACAGCGTCATGGCCCTGCTGCCTGAGCCCAAGGAGGAGGACGGAGGCTGCCAGAAGGTATCCCCATGTTTCCCTTGCCTGTGTTCACACCCATGAGAGTGGCAGGAAGGCCGCTGTAGGCGGCAGGGTCACTGGTGGGCACGGCCTGGCTCTCCTTCCAGTCCCTGTATCTGGAGACACTGCACGCCCTTGAGGGTCTGCTGACGAGCCTCCTGCAGCGGAACATGACCCCCCAAGGCCTGCAGATCATGATTGAGGTGTGCAGGGGGACTGTCATGGGGATGGGGTGGGGGCACAGAGGGCACTCCACCTGGCTGCTGGCCTCTCTCCGCATGGGGCGCCCTAGGGACAGTGTGGTGCTCTCTACATTTGGGGGTGGTTTATGAACAGGCAGGTGCACCCCCTCCCATCTCGGCCGGCAAGCAGATGGGGAGGCCCTGACCCAGGTGGGACCTCTGGAGCCTGTCCTCTCCCACCACTGCATGGCGCGGGGATGGAGGGGCCCACAGGTACCCATGGCTCCTGACTGGGGGCCATGACCAGGGTGGCACTGTGGTGGGCGAGGGTAGGGCTGACCCCCGTGCTCAGTGTGTTCTTCTAGGACCAGGGCGGCCTCCACCCTGTCCTTCCACAGCCCCGGCTGGCCCCGGCTCCACTTGGGCTGGGTTGTGTCTGTGACCAGACTGGAGGACAGAGTGGCAGGGCCAGAGGAGCTATGGTGGCCTGAGGCTGGCACCACTCTGGGTCCCTGGCTTGGCCCCCTGTAGCCCGGGAAGGATGGCCTGGCAGGGACACTGAGCTGGCCCACGATGCACAAGGCTCCTGCTCCCAGGGCTGCCCTCTGAGCAGTACCTGTGTGAAGCCTCCTCTTCCTTAGCACCTGAGCCCGTGGATCAAGTCCCCAAGAGGTCACGAGCGGGCGCGGGCCCTGGGCCTGAGCGCCCTCCTGCTGCGCCACTTCCTGGAGCAGCTGCGTGTCAGCGTGAGTACCTGGGTCCCCAGCCCGGATGCTGCCGCCTGTGGCACTCATGACCCGGAGTGTGAGCTGCCTTCCTGGCTTCCTCTGGCCGCCACCCCAGCTCAGACCACAGTCCTCTTCCTTGAGACGTGGATTGAGGGCCTGTCAGGGCCAGGAGTTGTCAGGGATGGCTGCTCAGAGTAGAGTCCGTTGTCATCGGGGCCCACCATTAGCCGGGAGGAAGGTGCACCTCTGGTCTCCAGGGCTTCACTGTTCAGCGCAGTGCTTGATTTGGTTGGCAATTTTTTTTTTATCATGTTCCACAAGCATCTATTTGTTTTAATGAAAACTTTTATCAGGAACAGATACTAGATTTTGCTAAATATCTTTTTGTCATCTATCAGGATTATTCTAGGCTTTCTTTTCTCTCTCTTTTTTTTACCCTGAGACAGGGTCTCACTCTGTTGCCCAGGCTGGAGGGCAATGGTGCAAACACAGCTCACTGCAGCCTGGAAGTCCTGAACTCAAGTGATCATCCCGCCTTGGCCTCCCGAGTAGCTGATACTACAGTGCATGCCACCACACCCAACTAATTTTCTTTTTTTTTGTAGAGATGGGGTCTTGCTACATTGCCCAGGCTGGTCTTGAACTCTTGGGCTCAAGTGATCCTCCTGTCTCTGCCTCCCAGAGTGCTGGGATTACAGATGTTGGCGTTACAGACATGAGCCACTGCACCTGGCCTTTTGTTAATGCACCAAAACTAACTTTCTCCTTTTCTTTTCTTTTCTTTCCCTCCCTCCCTCCCTCCTTTCCTTCCTTTCCTTCCTTTCTTTCTTTTTTGAGACCGAGTCTCTTGCTCTCACCCAGGCTGGAGTGCAGTGGCACAATCTTGGCTCACAGCAACCTCCGCCTCCTGGATTTAAGCACTTCTCCTGCTCCAGCCTCCCGAGTAGCTGGGATTACAGGCGCCCACCACCACTCCCAGCTAATTTGTGTATTTTTAGTAGAGACGGGGTTTCATCATGTTGGCCAGGCTGGTCTTGAACTCCTGACCTCAAGTGATCTGCCTGCCTCGGCCTCCCAAAATGCTGGGGTTATAGGCATGAGTGACCGCGCCCAGCTGAAACCAAAACTTTCATTCTTTATGTGGCCAAATCTTGTGTGTTCAGGGCTCTTCCCACCTCATGCTTTCATGGCCTGCTCATCACATAACCCTGGTCTGGCTGAAGCTTACCTTGGTACATGGTGTGATGGATGCCTAGCCTGAGAACAGTGGCTGGTCACCTGCAGTCTTACTCTGACATTCCAGCCTTTCCCTTCTGACTTGAAATTCTTTCTCATCAGTGGTGATTTTGGGGATGAGGAGTTTCAGCGGTGCCCAAGCAGATACCAGGTTTCCATCTGATAGGAGCTTCTGAGCCCAGGATCCTGTGCAAGGGCAGGGTGGGAGCACCTCCCAGGAAGGCCTCGCATGTAGGGGCTGAGAAGGGAGCCAGGTGGTGGGAGGGGGACAGGAGCATCTGCTGGAGAGGAGGTGTGGAAGTAGAAGGAAGGTGTTTGACTATAGGAGCATGGGAGGGGCAGGACTGAGGAGAGCAGAAAGGCTCTGGAAGGAAGGACCAGGACCAGTCGGGGTGTGAGGGGGTCTTGTACAGTCCTGCCCCTCACCCAAATTGGCAGAGCCCGTGCACTCCTCCCATTTGGGGCCCCCTCCTCACCCCAGTTGTCCGTCTGCCTGCACATGCCTGTGTGCCCATGTCAGCATGACCTGGCCTTCCTTCTTGTAGGGGCCCAGCCTGGGAGCCTGTGTGGCCCTGGTGTAGATGAGGTGTGGTCAGAGCTGAGCTGAGCAGCACCCACGCTGCAGCGAGAGGGGAGGGAGGAACTCACTGGGGGCTGTGTTGGCCACAGTGAGGGCCCAGGGCTTCGTGGACACCAGCAACACTCCTGGCCACACTCCAGCCCTCCTCTGGGTGCAGGTGGCATAGGTGGCATCCACTCATCCCCAGCATTCCAATAGCCCAGGCATCTCCTCCTCCAGGCCCTGGTGCCCTTCCACAACCTGGGCCTTCTCGTTGGCCTCTTCTCCCCACGGTGCGCGGACCTGTGGCCTGTCACCCGCCAGGAAGCCGTCGACTGCGTCTACTCCCTGCTCTACCTCCAGCTTGGCTATGAGGGTGAGCCCTTATCAGAAGTGTGGGGGCCGGTGGTCGTTCAGGGGTGCCGGGAGGGATGAGGTGCAGAGTCCAGGCTGCGGGACCGCCAGGGAGGGCCTGAGCCGGACTGCTCGTTCCTGCCGCCTCTCAGGCTTCTCCCGGGACTACCGCGATGACGTGGCGGAGCGGCTCCTCAGCCTCAAGGATGGCCTCGCGCACCCTGACCCCACCATTCTCTTCCACACCTGCCACAGCATAGGCCAGGTACCAGCTGGGAGCTCCGCGGCCGGAAGGCAGGCTGGCACTGTCTGGGGCTAACAGGGACTTCCGAGGCAGCACCTGGCCTCCCCTAGCCTCTGTAAGTGCCACCCATGGCCAGTGGGCATGGGGCAGGGCCTGGGTGTTTGCATTAGTTGCTGGCGCTGCCCTGCACTGGCCCCATCACCCACACCTGCCTACGCTGGGGCAGTGCAGTCCATACGAGAGGAAGGTGCTGTTTGTCTTGAGACCTGGCAGAGACCAAGGAGGGAATGGGGTGCCATGAGGCCCAGCTGCCCTCTGCCTGCCACTGACACCCTGGCCTGCTCTCGTGAAAATGCAGGTTTCTGGAACAGAATCTCCAGCAGCTGCCCTGTGTGATGTTGTCCCCAAAGCCTACCCAAGAGCCACGTGGGGGGCTAGGGTCATCGCCTGCAGAGTGCAGCGGGCTCTAGCCCTCTTGCCAAGGGGCCAGGAGCAGGCCCTACCTTTGGTTCCAGCTGGTCAAGGTGCTTTGTCCACTGCCATCTGAAGGGAGGATGATGGCCCTGGGCACTGCGTCCCCCACCCCCCACGACCTATGCCTGCCAGGTCCACTCTGAGGCTCAGCATATTAGAACACAAACTTGAGTATTATTAAAGTATTGCATTTCAGGGGGGGAAAAAAAGTCCCTCCAAGGGGATAAGAAAGCTGCCCCTCCCTCCGTGCTCTCATGTGGGTCCCCAAGCTGGAACACTGCCTGTCTCCATTTGGTGCTTAGGAAAGGCCTTCCAGGTCCAGAGACTGTGTCTCCTACAAAGGAAGGAGGGGTAGGTCACGAGGGCCCTTTCTGGTGCTGGGATCACAAGTGTGAGCTAAGGCCTATCTGCCCTTGACCCCGTGTTTTAGAGAGCTCCAGGGCGACTGCACCATAGGGATGCTCCCAGCCCACTTCACTAGTCAGAAGGAGCCCGACGAGGGTGCTGTGACCTCAGCCCTGCAGCTGCCCAGGCACCACCTTCCAGGAGCCCGCCCAGGCTCCAGCAGGCCCTGGCAGGTTCTGGAGAAGGAGACCCCACCCGCGTGCAGCGAGCTCATTGAAGTCACAGGGCGGGGAGGCTGGGGCGGGGCTGCGAGAAGGGGCGTGGCCTCCCACCCTAACGGGAGCCCCTGAGACGCGATGCCCCGGAGAAGTGGCGTTGGGGGTGCCCCCCTTCCCTCCTTAACCTCAGGCATCGCTTTCCTCCTAGATTATTGCCAAGCGCCTCCCACCTGACCAGCTCATCAGCCTCTTGCTAACCATGTTTGAGGCCCTGGGAGACCCCGAAAAGAACTGCTCCCGAGCAGCTACCGTCATGATCAACTGCCTGCTGCAGGAGCGGGGCGGCGTGCTCCAGGAGAAGGTGGGAGGGGGCGGGGCGAGCGGCTCGGTGAAAGGTGGAGAGGGGGGCGGGGCGGCGGCTCCGGGAGAAGGTGGAGGGCGGGGCGGCGGCTCCGGGAGGCGGTGGGGGCGGGGCGCGGCTCGGGAGAAGGTGGGAGGGCGGGCGCGGCTCCGGGAGAAGGTGGGAGGGGGCGGGCGCCTCCGGCTCGGACGAGAAGGTGGGAGGGGGCGGGGCGGCGGCTCGGGATAAGGTGGAGGGCGGGGGCGCTCCGGGAGAAGGTGGGAGGGCGGGCGCGGCTCCGGGAGAGGTGGGAGGGGCGGCGGGCGGCTCCGGGAGAAGGTAGGAGGGGGCGGAGCGGTCGGCTCCGGGAGGTGCGCAGGTGTGCGGTGGGTTTGGGGTGGTGGCGTCAAGGCGAGGGCGGGGCGGCAGACTCTTGGAGAGGTGGCACCGCAGGAGAAAACAGTGAGTCTGGCCCTGGTCTGGCCTGGACCATCCTGCCCGGCCCTCCTCGGGTGTGACCCTCACTGCTCTGCCCCCTCTCCCTGCAGGACTACTGTGGACAAATCTTTCTCTTATGTCTTGAAGACGGGGGTTAAAATCTGGCAAAACGAGTGCTGAGAGAATAAGGGGGGAAAAGGAAATGGAAAGGCGGGTGAAAGTGCTAATGGTTCCCCGAGCCCTGGTTGGGCCCCCTGCTCGCATTGCTGGCGTGGACATGGACGCAGGGCTCCCCGAGTCCCCAGGAGGCTGCCCAGCCCTGGATTCCAGGGTCTGGCACTTCGCGGGACGCTCTCGTGCTGCCCCAATTCTCGTTCCCTTTGCTCCCGTGTCTGGGGCCGTCCCAGCCCCACCACCGCCTCTCACTGTGCAGTCTCCGTGCAGTTGTTGCCGAACGTGCAGAGGCAGTCGCTCCGCACAGATGCCTGTGACGCGACAGCAGAAATGCACATCCCTGTTCTCAGATCCTTTTGGGTCCAGAGGGCTCCCATGGGCCAGCTGGAGTGGGTGCTCGTGAGTCCTGGAGAGGCCCATGGCCGGGGACCCAGTCTCTGCACTACGGCATTCTCAAGCTCAGTATTAAAGTGAAGCAGCGGAGTGTAGGGTGTCAGAAGGCTGCACGGGCACCTACAAGTGGAGCATCCTACCCACTCCTACGTCCTCCCCTCAAGCTCCAGTTGTCAACCTTTGGGCCACCACCACTGCCCCACAGCGCAGACCACTGTGGCTTGGTGTGCGTGTTGTATACGTGGAAGTCGGTGCCCGTCCTGTGGTCCCTTGGTGTGAACATGTGTGTGAGGTTGGCCCTGTTGTCATTACACGTGTCCCTTTCCTGCACTGAGCTGCGAATGTGTCACGTTTGTTCATCTGTCTGTCTCCGTGAACACCTGGGCAGTTTCCAGTTGGGGCTGTCCCAGGGTCCAGGTCCTTTTCAGCTGAGGGCACACTGCAGCGGGGGATAGGCCCACAATAGCAACAAGGCTTGAAGGCCAGGCCCTGGTGTGTATCCCAGGGCTGCCAGCCAGTGTCCCTGGGTGGGGCCCTCTCCCTCCCGCAGGAGGCCGGCTGGCTCTGGTGTGCCACTGTCTTGCCCATCGCTGGGTTTCCCACTCTTTTCAAATGAGTTTGCAGCGGCTTCATGCTAGAGTTTCATCTGTGTTTCTCAGTGATGGGTGAAGGTGAACACGTGTTTATATGTTTACCGGTTACTCGGCTGTGTCGCTTTGACAGGATACCAGTCTTTCGCCTGCGCTTTTCTTCTTGATTAGTAGGAGTGCTTCCCCGCCCCCGCAACCCCTAGACGAAGTGTTGTTCTGTCACCCAGGCTGGAGTGCAGTGACACGATCTCGGCTCATTGCAACCTCTGCCCCTCCCGGATTCAAGCAAGCCTGCCTCAGCCTCCGGAGTAGCTGGGATTACAGGCGTGCGCCACCACGCCCAGCTAATTTTTGTATTTTTAGTTGAGACGGAGTTTCACCATGTTGGCCAGGCTGCTTCTGAACTCCTGACCTCAGGTGATCCACCCACCTCAGCCTCCCAAAGTGCTGGGATCATAGGCATGAGCCACCACGCCCAGCTGGTAGGGGTGCTTTCTATGTCCTGGATACAGTTTCTCCATTGGCTATACATATACTGCACATAGCTCCTTGGAGAGGCATGAACAGGAATGCAGCAGTGGAAAAAAGGAGAGTGTTGGTGGAGGGCTCGTGCCAAGGACTGCACACGGTGTGGTTTCTGGAAGGGCAAGTCCAGTGCTACTGCATGGTAGGAGGAAGAGGTTGAGGGTACAGATGCTGGCATCGGGACCTGGGAGGAACAAAGGGCCAGAGGGTGGCGGTTCAGTGCTGGCCATTTGAAGGCTTGGGTTTTATTGTGCAGGCAGTGGGGCCCCAGGTCAGATCTGAGGGTAGTGAGGTACCCTGGCCACCTGTGCGGATGGTGAGAGAAGGACCAGGCTGGTGGTGGCGGCCAGGGTGCTGGGGTCGGCCCCGGCGTGGGATGGACCGGGCTGGCGGTGGCGGCCTGGGTGCTGGGGTCGGCCCCGGCGTGGGATGGACCGGGCTGGCGGTGGCGGCCTGGGTGCTGGGGTCGGCCCCGGCGTGGGATGTGCCATGTGCTTTTCAGTGTGTCTGTACATGGACACTTGGGCAGATTCTCCTGAATGTGGGTGTGTAATTTCTCTTCAAGTCCCTATTTTCAGTTCATTTGGGGACATATCAAGAAGTAGAGTGGCTGGATCACACTGAGGCTGTGGCTGGCCTCTGAGAGGGCTGCTTTTTGCACAGCGGAGCTGTCCAGCTATTTTCTTCCCAGCCCAGGTTTGCATAGACAT
The DNA here is from genome assembly GCF_001698545.2 of Rhinopithecus bieti. Classification (NCBI taxonomy): domain Eukaryota; kingdom Metazoa; phylum Chordata; class Mammalia; order Primates; family Cercopithecidae; genus Rhinopithecus; species Rhinopithecus bieti. The sequence goes on from NW_016807714.1 coordinate 1,430,932, forward strand.
CACTCGCCACAGCCCAGCTGGGCAGGGGCATTGCTGACCCCTGGCTAAGGCTTTGAGCAGGCCTACGGCACAGCCCAGCAGGCACACCTGCCGCCAGTGTCATGTACCCAGCCATCATGGCGAACCTCTGTGTTCCTCCCTGCCCTGAGACCCTGCTGGGGGGACTTCTTTGAGACAGGTTGATGCTGTTGGGCTTTGAGTTCCTCTGACGTTGAATCAGAACCTGTGGCCCTAGGGGGTGACATGCGACCTCCCCCAGTGTGAGATGACCATGAAGTAGAGAGCGCAGAGAGCATGACAGAGAACAGCAGGCTCTCCTGAGGCCGGGCGTGTCCGACGGAGGAGGCAGCCTTCCCAGGGTTGAGGCGGTGTGCGGGGGAGGCCAAGGAGGGGACAGGAGAGGAGGAAATTCCACATGAAACAAACAGGTGGGGGTGGAAGTGGCGCTGCCACCTCAGGAAGGTCAAACTCAGAGTTGCCAGGTGACCCAGCTGTCCCGCCCAGGGATCTTCCTAAGAACAGAGCACGAAGCACACAGCGACTCATTCCCAGCAGCACCGCTCATGCCATCTGGGAAGTATCCCAGGGGCCCATCACTTTGCAAATGGGTAGAGGAAATGTGGTCCATCCGTACGACAGAATATTATTGGGTCATAAAGGGGCATGAAGCCCTGACACAGGCTGTGAGGCAGATGCACCTTGAAAACACCATGCTCAGTGAAAGCAGCAGACACTGCCCAGGCGCGGTGGCTCATGCCTGTAATCCCAGCACTTTGGGAGGCCGAGGCGGGCGGATCACGAGGTCGGGTGTTCAAGACCAGCCTGACCAACATAGTGAAACCCCATCTCTACTAAAAATGCAAAACTTAGCTGGACATGGTGGCAGGAGCCTGTAATCCCAGCTACTCAGGAGGCCGAGGCCGGAGAATCACTTGAAACCCAGGAGGCGGAGGTTACTGTGAGCTGAGATTGCGCCATTGGACTCCAGCCTGAGGGACAGAGGAAGACTCCATCTCAAAAACAAATAAACAACAACAACAAAAGCAGACACTAAAAGCCACAATCACATGAGCCCATTTTCATGAAGTGTCCAGAACAGGCAAATCTGTCGCGACAGACAGTGGAATAGAGGTGACCAGGGGCTGGGGAGCAAATTAGTGACTGCTAATGGAGATGGGCTGTGTGTGTGTGTGTGTGTGTGTGTGTGAGAGAGAGAGAGAGAGAGACAGGGTCTGACTCTGTTGCCCAGGCTGAAGTGCTGTGATGTGATCATGGCTTACCGCAGGCTCAACCTCCTGGGCTCAGGTGATCCTCTAGCCTCAGCCTCCCGAGCAGCTGGGACTACCGGTGTGCACCACCATGCCCAGCTAATTTTTTGTATTTTTCTTAGAGACAGGGTTTCGCCATGTTGCCCAGACTGTGACGGGTTTCTTTTGGGGGTGATGGTTGTACATCCTGAGTGCACTGGAATCCTGGAACTGTGCACTTATGGTGAGTGGGTGGGCTCTGGGGCGCTGAATTATGTCTCAGTGACCCAGGCCAAGCATGACAGGAAGGGAGAGGACCCTGCACAGGGGCTCACCATTGAGGGAGGAGCCACAATCCAGAGACTGGCAGAATAGCCTGGAAGGTGTGGGGCGCAGCCGAGCCTCACACAGCGGGCAGCTGGAATGCTGCCCTGCGTCCTGGGACCACATGGATTTTGCCCAGCAGTCTGCAGAAGCAGGAGCCTTCTCAGGACTGGGTGTGAGGGTCCACACTTGGGGATTCTCAGCTAAGAGGTGACTCTGGAAACTGCCCCCACCCTGCAAGCCCTCCACCACAACCCAGTGCACCCGGGCTATTTCTAAAGTTCAAAAAAAGCATAGATTCAAGTGTACATGTGCACCAATGGGTTCGAGTTGTTGAAGAAATAAATATGCAAAAGTAAAGAAAATATTAGAGAAGATAAGTAAACCCACTGAGACAGCAAGACTTGTGAGACAAGTCACAGGAAAAGCCGACATCCATAAAAGCAAAAAGTGAAGTGAAAGAGGAAAAATGTGTGCAGTTAGCAGAGTGTATGTCCACGAACAGCTGTGTTCCAAAACACCTGGAAAGCTATCACCAAAGCAACTGATTTCTGAAAAAATAAAATGCCAGCATGGATGGGAAGGAGGTGGGCGGGTCCAGTGGACCCATAACTGCTAAGGTGGTGGAAGTGGTTGCTCTGGGCGCCCGCTGGTGTCACCCAGGCTGTGCGTCGGCAGGGGAGTCGTTACCCCTCACAGTGCTCAGGAGAATGGAGAGGCTGTGTCAGCTGCCAGTGTAGGTGGCACAGCCCAGCAGCTCAGATAACATCACGGGGTGTCAGGTTGGTCTTGGCTTTGAAGCAAGCCTGTCTGCGAGAGTCACTCCCTGGAGGGCTGAGGAGCAAGATCTGGTGTGGAAAAATACTTGCTCGGAGTTCAGCACCTCCTCGCTGTCAAAACTTGCCAATAGCCAGGAGTGCAGAGGAAACCAACAGGCAGGCAGCAGGCAGCGTCCGCAGGACAAGGGGCTCACAGGTGAAGAAAAAGGCAAAGAAACACAGGTCATCAGAACACGCTGCTCCTGCCGGGGCTGGGCGCTCAGCTCCGCACAGGAGGTCTTGGAATGAAAGGGGCGTCAAGAGGTCTACAGCTCCTTTGAGAGCGACGGTGACCAGGAAGGACTAGCCTGTGCCTGTGCAGCTTCCCTTGGGCATGGCTCCTGCACCCCTCACCAGCCGTGTCTCCCCACGCCATGCTGTGGCCTCACCACATGAGTGGGTGTGGCCTGGCCCGGTCTGGAAGGTTCTGCCGTCAGAATCTCCTCCAGCTCGACCTGCTGTTGCGCTTTGAACCAGCCCCTTCTCCTTTCCAGCTACCCAGGCGGGTCCCTCAGCCACAGCCAGGAAGGAGGACCCTAGCGGTGGCCCAGGAACGCTGGGGTGGGTGGAGCCCGCAGTCTGTCAGCCATCCTCCAGGGTGAGGCAAGCCTGACCTCGGGGCCCATTGCTTTGTTTGTTTTCACCCAAATGCAGCAGGCATTTGGCAGTAGGGGTCACCATGGCTAAGGCTGGAGAGGAGACTCCCGGGCCAATACCCACCATGGGCAGGGAGCCCCCTCGTGACATGGCCGTCCCCCAGAGTGAGGCTCACATGCTGTGCTGCTGCTGGACTTGTGGTGGGTGGGCCTGGGGGTCCCAGGGCCAGCGTCCTCCTGCCCATGTTCCCCCATGTTCCGTTCACCTGCTTTCTGGAGCAGCAGGACAGTGGCAAACTCACAGCCCCCCAAGTCCCAACCTTCCATGTCAGGCCCAGCTCCAGCCTCGGTCTGGGAATCTGTCTCCTTCTCCCTGTCCGCCCAGGTTCCCAGCCTAACTCCTGCATGGGTGCAGTTGGCAGCTGTGTGAGTCCTGACTCTGGTGGGCCTGCCAGGGGAGCCTGAGAATTGGACCCAGCAGGCATGCTGTGAGGGCATGGGGCCGCTGGCACTGTTGGCTGCCTGCCCAGCTCCACACCAACCTCTGGGCCACATGTGTCCTCGGCACTTCCTCTACCTCCCAGGGCACTAGCCAGTTTGCAAGAGGAATCCAGGTCATGGCTCCAGTTCCTTGGCTTCTGGGCTGTCCGTGGCCCACGGGGGATCCTGGCCCTGCCTCAGGCTGGCAGCAGCAGTACAGAGCTCTGCGTCTCATGGGGCCTCCCTCATGGCCCCACCCCCTTGGGTTGGCATAGGTGTGCCCACGGCTGTCCCCCACGCATGGCCTGACCACCGTGTCCTGCCCACCTACAGGTGCCTGAGATCATGAGTGTGCTGCGCTCCAAGCTTCAGGAGGCCCAGGGAGAGCACGTCCTGCCGGCTGCCCAGCACAGCGTGTACCTCCTGGCCACCCAGCACTGCGCGGCCGTGGTGTCCAGCCTCCTGGGCAGCCCCCTGCCCTTGGACAGGTACCTAGTCCAGACTGCAGGCTTAGGGGTTCCTCTGGAATGCTGCTCCCCAAGCCCTCCACCCGCCTCTGCACCCTGGCTTTCTGCACCTTGGCTCTGTACCCCAGCTTTCTGCATGAGTTCCCATGGCTCTAGGCCACGTGGGACAGAAAATGACAAGGAGACAGGCCTCAGTCTCTCAGGTTCCCAGGGGGACCGCTCCTCTCTAGGCATCTCGGGATCCTCACTGGCCCCGGTGGGCCTTGCACAGCACCCCCACAGGGAAGCTGCTGTTTTTGCCCTCCTCTAAGGCCCCGAAACTGCCTGGCTGCTCTGTCAGTCCCAGGCTCCAGCAGACACTGGAGGCTGCCCCCCACCCTGCGTCTTGGTTCCAGCTGCCCCAAGCCTTGTCCTCTGCAGGGCGTCCACTACTGCCTGTGAGCAGACCCCCAGGAACTGCCTGATCTGAGCCCCTCAGGAGCCCAAGGACAACCCTGTCTGTACCATACATCACTATGTCTTCCCAAACTCACACCTCCCAGCTCCCAGCAAAGGGCAAGGTGTGTCTACCACCCACCAGCCCACTGGGGTCCCCCTTCCTCGCTGAGGCCTCCAGAGCATGGGTCTGCTGGCCCTTTCTTTCTCTGCCATCTTAGTCGTGGACAGAGGCTGGCCCAGGGGTACCTGGCTGCCTGTGACCTCCTGGAGACTCCATGCTGGGCAAGGCAGAGTGACCCTTCCCCTGGCAGGTGGGGGCACGAGGCTGCCGTGGGGACGCAGGTTTCCTTGCACCTGGCCCTTTAGCCTGTCAGGTTTGCTTTTTTTCATGTGCTCTGAGGCCCTCCCATTAAGTGCATCCAAGCTGCAGTGCCCGCTTCCTCCTGGCAGGGGGGACCCGCAGGCACCTTCTGCTCAGAGGTACACTTGTCTGGTGGCCCTGCTCTTTCCTGGTACTGTTGAGCTTTCTGTGTGTTTTAAACCTTTTGTATGGTAAATAGCCGCATTTTGTTACAGATAGAGTGAGTTAAATCCACTGTCAAATCTTTTGCCTCTTTGTTACGCATTGTGTTTTTTAAAAATCTTCTTTCTTGTCCTTTTTCAGATTGACAGTGTCTCTCTTACCTCACTTTCTCCACTCAGTTTGCAATCCTGCAGTCTGTTCCCTTTCTTTTAGTGTTTGCCCTAAAGGTGGCTGCATGTGTCCTTAGTGAAGTCCAGCATGGGCCCCGCATGTAGGCTGAGGTCTGGGTCTGGCTGGGCTGCTGGGCGCCCGAGTCATCATGACCGTTGCTCTTGGGCACAGTCAGCATTGACTTGTCTTTCCTCCGCGGTTACCGCCTGGCTCATCAGTCACTGTTTTCATTTTCCATGGAGGCGTGGCTCACACAAAGGGCAAGCACGGAGCCACTGGGCCCTGCGGGACTTTCCAGGTCGAGGCAGAGGAGGTGTCTGGTCCCCAGCAGGCTCCTGTGTGCCCCTCAGTCCCCTAGAGGGTCAGGGCCACCTGACCGCCGCCACTAGAGGTTTTGGCGCTTGTGCAGTGTGCTGGGTCTTCCCGGCCTCTGCTTAGCACGGCGGTGCTGTTGCTTATCCTTTCTCCTTGCCGGGCAGTGTTGGGTGCCGTGTGGGCCACACCGTGTATCTGTTTCTAGGTGATGGACATTCAGGTTGTTTTTGGTTTGGGGCTGCTGGGGATGGCGATGCTTTGAATGTTCCTGGGAGTGTCTGTTGGTGGGTAGGGCATGCATTTCTCTTTCAGGTGTGTGTAATAAGAGTGGAATTGAGGCCAGGTACTGTGGCTCACACCTGTAATCCCAGCAATGTGGGAGGCTGAGGCAGGAGGATCACTCGAGGTCAGAACTTTGCTACCAGCTTGGCCAACATGGTGAAACCCCGTCTCTACTTATACAAAAAATTAGCCAGGCAAGGTGGTGTGCGCCTGCAATCCCAGCTACTCCAGAGGCTGAGGCAGGAGAATGGTGTGAACCCAGGAGGCGGAGCTTGCAGTGAGCCGAGATCGCACCACTGCACTCCAGCTTGGGCGACAGAGCGAGACTCTGTCTCAAAAAAAAAAATTGGCCGGGCGCAGTGACTCACGCCTGTAATCCCAACACTTTGAGAGGCGGACCACCTGAGGTTGGGAGTTTGAGACCAGCCTGACCAACATGGTGAAACCCCGTCTCTACTAAAAATAAAATTAGCTGGGCGTGATGGTGCCTGCCTGTAATCACAGCTACTCGGGAGGCTGAGGCAGAAGAATCTCTTGAACACAGGAGGCGGAGGTTGTGGTGAACCATGATTGGGCCATTGCACTCCAGCCTGGGCAACAGGCTGTCTGTAGTCCCAGCTACTTGGGAGGCCAAGACAGGAGACTTGCTTGAACCCGGGAGGTGAAGGTTTCAGTGAGCTGAGATCGCGCTATTGCACTCCAGCCTGGGCGACAGAGCAAGACTCTGTCTCAAAAAAAAAGGAAGTGGAGTCACTGTGGCCATCTCTACCCTGCCACCCCCTAAGCTAAGGATGGGTTCTGCATCCATAAATGGTCAGAAAAAGACCAAAAGAATATTTCATGACACATGAAAATGATAGGAAATTCTGATTCCAGTGTCCATGAGTTAAAGCTTCTGGAAGCAGCCGCCTCATCCACTTCCACGCTGTCTGTGGCTGCTCTGGCACTACAGCGGCAGGCTTGATGAGCTGCCAGAGGTCATCCGGCCCCCAAGGCCTGAGCCACTGTCCTGGTCAGAAGCTTGCCAGCCGTGCCCTGGGCACAGGTTGGCTTGACTGTCATATACAGCCTCATGGGGGCCACCGAGGCTGAGTCTGTGGCCTCCTGGCGCCTCAGCGATGGCCACCACGTCCTTGCTGGCACATGCCGTGTGCCTGCCCTCCTGCGCATTTGTCCACGTTCCTGCCAGGCCATTTGCTCCCCACGCTCATGCCCAGCCCTCTGCTGCCTGCCTTCTGCCTGAAGGGCGTCTCCTGGAAGTCCCTGCACGAGGATCAGGGACACACTGCCTGCCTTTGTTTACTTCAGAATGCCTTTATTTGACCATTCCTTGTGACTGTTCTTTCTGTGGCTCAGTGCCCTAGTTCAGTGCGTTTGCTCAGGTGTGTGACAGTGCATCACTGTTTCTGGCTTCTGTCCTTACTCTTGGGAGCCAGGTGAAGTCTCCAAGCATTGCGTCTGTCGAGGAGGCCACTTCCTGCTTGTGGCTCATCTGCAGTTTGCAGGTGGGGGTTGCTTTTCATTTGTTCTGCCAGGCGGCTTCGAGGCTCCCTGTCTGTAGGTCAGTATATTTCATCAGTTCTGAAAAACCCAACCTTCTCCTTGTCAGCCATTCTGTTTCCTCTGCCTCTGGGACATCCATCAAATGTACGTTAGCCCTCATTCCATCTTCTGCATCTCTTCTTCTGTCCTCTGCCTTCCCACATTATTCTTTCTCTGGAATAATTTATCTGAAATTTTTTTACCTTCCTATTCACTGAGTAATTTCCTTATTTTCCTATTTACTGTTTCTCTCTTCTACTGTATCTAGACTAGCACCAAATATGTCCACTGAGTACATTAGTGTTTCATTTCTAAAAGGGCTGTTTGGTTTTCTTTTAAATTTGCTGTTACCTGTTTAGAATTTCCAGTTCCCATCATATTTAAAGTTTGTTGTTTATTTCTGCAAACGCTGAGCATAGCTGCCTCGCCATGTGTCTGCAGCGGCATCCGAGTGTTCTTGGCAGCACAGCCGGGTCTCCTTGGGAGCTGCGCTCTTTGACCTTGTGCCATTCTGAGGCCTGGGCCAGATGCTGCTTCCTCCAGGGAAGATTTGTTCTCCCTCCCAGCAGCTCCCCAGGGACCTCCCTCACCACTGCCCTGGGCCCTGTATGTACAGGCCCAGATTTTTCTCTGTGTCCTTTATTGCCAGCTCTGTTTACAGACCCCTGGAGTCAGAGGAAGGGGTGAGCTCAGGTCTGAGGCCAAGAGGCCATTTCCCATCTGGCTGCAGCTGAGCCTGGTGGCCATGTCTGAGCGTCGTGGAGCCAGGGTCCACGGCACCCAGGCGGCAGTGGGCAGGGATGCCCAGCCCAGGTGCCGGCAGCACTGTGACCAGCCCCGGCCTCAAGGTGACTCTCTTCCTGCCCTGCTTCAGCCACACCTCCATGCTGTGGCGGGCGCTGGCGGTGGAGCCTCGCCTGGCTGCTCAGGTCCTGGGACTACTGCTGGAGAAGATGAGTAGGGATGTCCCATTCAAGGAGACCCGGGCCTTCCTGCTGGGCCGCACCCCAGACCGTGTGGCCACGCTGCTGCCTCTCTCGGTGAGTCGGGCTCTCGGAGCCACGCTGACACTCTGTCCCTGCCCCACTTGCCTGGGTGCCCGGGGTGGGGGGGGCCTCTCAATGAGGTGGCCTGGACGCCACGCCACGGGCACCTGGCGGCAGTACCAGGCCGGGAGCTCTGAGCTCAGGCTCGTAAAGGCCTCACAGGTGTGGGCCCCCAGGGGAGACCACTTCATGTTTTATCCTGCGGAAAAAAAATAAACCCAGCTTGGCAATGTTTTAAGCAGTAAAGCAGCTGTGAGAATTCCCTCCTCCTCCCTTCTGAGGAGCTGAGAACAGATGGCCTGAGGTCTGTCCTGTGAAGGCTGGCTGCCCTTCTGGCCCCGTCTCCTGCCTCTACCTGAGGGCCAAGCCATGCAGTGGTGTGCCTCGCCCTTCCTGTGCTGCAGCTAGCTCCCTGGGGCTCCACCCATGGGATGCATGGGAGCACACAGGGTGCAGGCTCGTTGGGTGCAGGCTCAGATCTCGTGTGGCCTGGAGGGAGGCATGGCCCTGTGGTGACGTCTCCCCCAGGCCACCTGTGCACTATTCGAGGTCCTGTCCACGCCTGCAGCGGGGCCTGCGGTGCTAGAGCTCTACCCCCAGCTGTTCGTGGCGCTTCTGCTGCGTGTCAGCTGCACCGTGGGTGTCCAGCTGCCCCGGAACCTGCAGGCCCAGGAAAGGAGGGGAGCCAGTCCAGCCCTAGCCGCCAGGAACCTGGAACCCTGCAGGTATCTGGGTCCCCACTTCCCACCCCCAGTACTAATTCGCAAGCACAGGCATGGGTGTGCACGCATGCGCATGGTGGGGGCGGGCGGCAGATCTGAACCATGGGGAGCGTGGGAGTGACTGCTCCCAGGGAGCTGGTGCCTCACCCAGGTGCAGGGCTGAGCCGTCAGTGGTGACATCCATGGCCACCGTTCTCACACTGGCTGTGAAGGCCTCCCTCCTCGCCTCTGCGGGCGGTCTGCGCAGTGGTGATGAACACACAGGCCGGTGGTGGGGGCTTTGTGTGGCATCTCAGGCAGGATCAGGGTGGTGCCATCTCTTGGGAGTGGAGTTGTGGGGAGTCTTTGGGGTATAGGCTGGGGCCAACCATGGCAGGACCAGCTTTGTCCCTGAAACTGCCCCAGCAGAGCGGCCTCTGGCATGTGCTCACAGCCCCACGTGTGAGAGCTGCCACGGTGCCTGACATGACAGCATTTCAGGTCCTACACATCTGCCTGGGGCCATAGCACAGAGGAAGCGGACACCCTGGGCAGGTGTGGCTGTGTGGCCTGACCCCAGGACCACGAGGCCATGTGAATGCTGGGCCGCCATGCCCTGCCTGCCCAGGAGAGCTCTGGTTCCGTCCCACCCAGGTGCCCGGGTTTGGGTGTGCACCTTGGCCAGGACACACCAGGGGGACAGCCTCACTTCACCCCCCTCCCCCAGCACCACAGGCTGCTTCACCACAGGCCAGCTCGTAAACCCCAGTGGGGCCAGCTGCCAGGGCTGCTCTGCCCCTAGCAAACGGAGTGGAAAATGTCAATGGGATGGGGGGCAGTCACCAGCCCCTGGCCCTGGCCTGCTGCGAGTCAGTGCCTCTGCCTCTGAGCTGTAGGGCTGCAGGCCCCACGCCCACCCCCAGGTACCCCTCCACTGGGACGATTGCAGAGCATACAGGCCGTCCTCCAGTGGGTCAGACCCTTGTGGGTGCCACATTCTTAAATGTCCTGGGCACACAAGCAAGGGAGGCACCCTCATCTAAATCACTAACACATTTCTGAGCCAAACACATGCTTCCCGTTACATTTGTCAAAGTTGGTTGTGAATTGCTGCGCCTGCGCCATTTGCAGCCTGGAGTGCAGCCCCTGGTCCAGATGGCGCCTTGCAAGCCTCAAGGCCTGGAGCAGGGTGTGGAGCTGGAGGCAGAGCTGCCCTGGCTCAGACCATGAGGCCCAGCTGAACTGTGGCCCTGTGGGTCCTCCCTCCGACTGCGGCTGGCCCAGCCTGTACGTGTCAAGGGCATCTCCCAGGAACTGTAGTGACTGGTGTGGCTCTCTCCTCTGCCTGTGGTCAGTGCTGGCTCTCCTGTTCCCAGGGCTAGAAGCCCCCTTGGCACCCAGGCTACCTGGGCTCAAAGATCAGGGCCTAACACTGGAACCATGGGACTCCTGGCTCACCCAGAGCTGCCTTCTACCATGTCCTACCTTGGGGAGGGAACCCCTGAGAGAGAGAAGCCTGGGGACACTCATCAGGGGCCGTGTGAGGGACTGGCCCTGCTGTGGGTCAGCACCAGACCACCCAGGCACACCCATGGGGACAGTGGTATACTGGGAGCAGGCCCCCAGCACCTCCTTCCTCAGCTTCAAGACCCCCATGGCTCTCAGCTCCTACAGCCCCTGTCCAGCTCTCAGGCTGCCTCAGTCTTGCTGGCATCACCGGCCCTGTGTGCCCAACCGCCCAGAAGCCTCATGGAGCCCATCACCAGATCTCTAACCAGGCTGTCCCATGCTCCTGTGCCCACCACACCCTCCTCCTAGGTCCCCCCTGCATGAGGGCCTCTCACACCATCCAGGCGAGCAGGGCCTGGCCCCCAGCTTGGAGGGGCCACTTGCTCCCTGCTAGGCCCACCCCAGCACACCAGGGGGCCTTTGGGACACCTGGCAGGAGGTGACCAGGGCAGTGGCACTATCACCACAACCAGCGGTCACCACATGACCCATGCCACTCAGGGGTTGTCTGCTTTTGGCCCAGGTGCTCCTAAGGACAAAGCCTTGTGGGGGCAGAGGTCCAAAGGCGGTGAGGGTCTAAGTGTGAGGTGCAGTAGGCACCGGAGAGCACGTGGCAGGGGGCTGTGGAGTTGCAAGGGAGGGTCCTGCTGGGTGGGGACGCTGGTGCAGGGCATCCTCTGCCCCAGACCTTGCCTGCTGGGTTGCATACTACGCCCCACCCACTGGCAGCCAGGAGTGGGGCAGCCTCAGCAGGGAAGGGCTCATCTGAGCCGATGGTCGATGGCAGGCTCAAACTGGACCCAGCATTAGCTTCAACATCAGACTCTCCCTGCCACTTTCTGGCCTGAGTCCTAGGCCTGCCTCCCACTGCCAGGGAGACCAGAGGGCAAGGTGCTTGCCTGGTGGGGCTCTGGGGAGTCAGGAGAGGCGGAGAGTTGGCCAGGTTGACCCCCACGGCACCTGCTCTTCAGCATCCCTGCAGCCCCTCCAGCTCTTGGCACCATCCTCCCACTCACTTGCCAGCCAGCCTCCCTCAGCCAACACGGAGTGGATCAGGGGCCTGCCTGCCTCCCAGAGGGCTATGGAGTCTCCTGGGGTACAGGTGTGAGAGCCCAAAGTTCCAGGCAGGAACAGGCCCAGGGATGGGGTGCCTGTGGTATGGGTGCCCAGCAGCATCTGGGTGTCCAGAAAGGAAAATAGGTGCAGCCAGAGGGCTTTCCCTGTGTCCAGCTCTCAGGCTGGTGGCCGGGTGGCCACAGGCTGATCTTGCTACTAGCTCACCTCCAAGCCAACGTCTGTGACCTTGCCTTGGGTGGGGAAAATGGGGGGCCTCCAGAGCCTGCTTTCTGGAGGGTGGCTCTGGCAGGGATAGGGCTAGGCACCAGGTGGGCAGCACACATTGGGTGCAGACATCAAGGGCTCATTGGGAAGGGAGGTGGGCGTGTGTGTGTGCCCCACCAGCTGAGCACCCTGGCAATCCTGCAGCTCTGCAGTGGACACCCTGCGGGCCGTGCTGCTCCGCAGCGGCAGCGAGGACGTGGCACAGCGCATGGACCTAGAGGGAGGCTGGGAGCTGCTCAGGACCTCGGCGGGGCATGAGGAGGGGGCCACCAGGTTGGCCAGGTGAGCTGAGCGGGCCCAGCCCACTCTGGCTGCAGCACTGGCTGGGCTCCACCAGATCTCTGGGGCCCAGGACATGACTGGGATCAGGTGGGGGCCCCATGTGTGTCAGGCCAATGGTGGCCTGACCTCCTGCCTATTTGCTCTCTGGGCAGGGATAGGGAGGGACCCCTGTGCAGAGGCCTGGCGAGGCAAGTTGGGAGGCATCTCTGAGACCTAGAACTCCCAGAACCTGGTAGCTGGTGGTGGAGTGGACGAGGGTTGTGCAGGGTGGAAGGTGCCTGGGTAGGGTGCAGCACAGCAACAGCCCCTGCATCCTCAGCAGCCCCCTTTCCCAGGGCCATGGCTGAGCATGCAGGGCCCCGGCTCCCCCTGGTGCTGAAGACACTGGCTTGCACACACAGCAGTGCATATGAGAACCAGAAGGTGACCACCACCGCCTTCCTGGCCGAGGTAGGCCCTTCCAGGGAGGGTTGCTGGGCACCAGGGTGGGGCTCCTGCTCAGGACAGGCCTGGGATGCCCTTTTCTTACTCCTAAAAGGCCCCCTCGACCGCAGCCTGCGAGGAGGGGACGTGGACGGTAGCCACCTCCTCCCCCATGCCAGAACTCAGTCCTGCCCAGGCACACGCCCTCTGTTTCTGGTGAGAGGAGGACCCAGGCTGCCTGCAGCCTGTATCCCCAAGTCCTGCTGGACAGGGCTGGTCCCTGGGACCCCAGGTGCCCTTGGCGGTGTCGTGGGCCAAAGACTCCAAAATCTTGCCCAAGGCCATGCAGCAGAGCACAGTGGGTGACAGAGCAGGCCCCAGCAGCACAACAGGGAGGGTCGCCACTGATCTGAGACCCAGGGAGTAGGTCCACCACCTCTGTCTGCCACACCGGCGTGTTCTGGGCCTGGGCTGGGGGGTTGGGCCCTGGGGTCAGCAGGGAGGGGGAAGTCACAGCACCTCTGCCTGCAGCTGCTGAACAGCAACGTGGCCAACGACCTGATGCTCTTGGACTCGCTGCTGGAGAGCCTGGCGGCTCGCCAGAAGGACACATGCGCCAGCGTGCGAAGGCTGGTGCTCCGCGGCCTGGCCAACCTGGCCTCCGGCTGCCCTGATAAGGTGGGGTGGCCACCAGTCCCTCTGGGGCCCAGGCAGCATGGGTGGGGGTGTGTGCATGGAGGTCACCTGTCTTGTGGGGTGGCAGACGATGACTCTGGGGCCTAGGCTGAGTGTAGGGTGTCCTCAGGTGCGAGCCCACGGCCCCCAGCTCCTCACAGCCATGATTGGCGGGCTAGACGACGGGGACAACCCTCACAGCCCGGTGGCCCTGGAGGCCATGCTGGGCCTTGCAAGGCTGGTGCACCTGGTGGAGGCCTGGGACCTGCGCTCAGGGCTGCTGCACGTGGCCATCCGCATCCGGCCTTTCTTCGACAGCGTAGGCGGAGGGGAGGGGGG
>NW_016807714.1:1444678-1467026 GCF_001698545.2 Rhinopithecus bieti
AGGGGGGGAAGGGGAGGGGTGGGGAGGGGAGGGGACCCCAGCCCTTCCTGCTGCTTGCTCTGAGCTTTAGCCCCAGCCCCAGCCCCACCCTTCTCCCTGTCTCTCCCACCGCGGCCAGGTGACCGTGGAGAGCATGGATCTGCAGGGGTGCTGCTTTGCTGGGCCTGGCAGCCCCCACCCATCAAGGGGTTTCCTGGCCTGTGTCAGGCAAGGACACCCACAGCCTGAGGGGCCATATGCTGCATGTCCTTCCCAGGAGAAGATGGAGTTCCGCACAGCATCCATCTCCCTCTTTGGGCACCTGAACAAAGTCTGCCATGGAGACTGTGAGGACGTCTTCCTCGAGCAGGTGGTGGGTGGGCTGGCGCCCCTGCTGCTGCACCTGCAGGACCCTCAGGCCGCCGTGGCCAGCGTGAGTAGCCAGGGGGTGGGTGGAATGGGGTGAGTGGCCTCAACTGGACTCGGCCTCAGTGCCGCATCCCTTAGGCCTGCAGGTTCGCCCTGCGCATGTGTGGCCCCAACCTGGCGTGTGAAGAGCTCTCAGCCGCTTTCCAGAAACACCTGCAGGAGGGACGGGCCCTGCACTTCGGGGAGTTCCTCAACACCACCTGCAAGCACCTGGTGAGGGGTGGGGTCAGTGGGGGCGGGGCCGGGCATGGGGGGCGGGGCCGGGCAGCGCTGACCAGGCCTCTCTCCAGATGCACCATTTCCCAGACCTCCTGGGCCGCCTGCTGACCACCTGCCTGTTCTACTTCAAGAGCAGCTGGGAGGACGTCCGAGCTGCTGCACCACTGTTCACTGGTGAGCAGCACCCCCTGCCCCGCCCCCATGCCGCCCGGCAGCCCTGCCTGATGCCCCCACTTCACAGGGTTCCTGGTGCTGCATGCAGAGCCCAGGCAGCAGCCGCAGGTGGACCTGGATCAGCTTATTTCGGGTGAGCACCCCCTCCACGGGGCCCCTCCGCTGGGCCCTGCTGACCCTGTAGGCACCCGCAGGGACTAAGTGATTTTCCTGGATTTCAGGATTTTTTCCCTGTCACTGGTGACCTCATCGTCTCTAGTAATTCACGGAAACTTCTTAACTGTTCCAAAAGAGCTTAAAAAACACTAAAAAAGGAAAAACTATCTTTCCGTTGGCTCCTGAGCCTCCCAGCAGAGGCTGTCAGGAGAGCGTGGCCCACGCGCAGGCTTGGGCATGCCGAGGTCACAGCCCCCCAGGCAGCCCCTCCCTCTGCCCCCAGCGCTCCAGATCCTGCTGAAGGACCCGGCCCCCGAGGTGCGGACCAGGGCTGCTGAGGCCCTGGGCCGCCTGGTGAAGCTCGCCTGAGGCTCCGGCCGGCGCCCCCAGCAAGGAGTACACACCCAGACCTGTGCCTGAGCTCCAAGACAGGGCCTCCCGAGGACCCCAGCCTGGGCACACAGCTGGAGGGGCCTGGACCCAGAACACGCCCTGCCAGGGACCAAACCGCAGCCCCTCAGTGAGGCCAGACAGGGTGTGGGAGTCTGTGTGCCCAATAAACTCATCTGCTCCCAGCGAGTGACTGACAGGATGCAGTGCCGCGGCCTCTTAGGGGACGGGCCAGAGGGTGCCCTGGGCTGGGCGTGTTGTCCCCACTGTTTTTGCAAAATTGAGGGGAAGGCTCGGCGCTGTGGTGGGGGCGGCTTTGTTGGCAACCCCAATTCAAGAAGGTGGGAGCACCAGGCAGCGCAGAGTAAGGCTCTATTGACTTCAGCACAACCGCCCCAGCCTGACGGCGGGACAGCTAGGTGAAGAGGCGGATGGTCCCGTCTGCCCCCGAGGAGAAGACCCATGGCTGGGTGGGGTGGAAGACGACGTCCAGCACTCCCAGGTCTCGTGTCAGCGCGTGTCCCTTCAGCACCTTGACGGGCACCAGCAGGGGGTTCTGCAGAAGGTCACTGTGGGGACGAGGAGGGCTCAGGACATGGACAGACACTACTGCCCTGGGGAGGGGGCCAGGCAGGGTCAGCACTCACTTGTACACCATGCCATGGCAGACGATGACGCTGCCGTCGTCTGAGCCTGACGCGAAGAGTGGGTACCGGGGGTGGAAGGCCACAGCCCGCAGAGCCTTCTTGTGGTGTCTGGGAGAAGGAAACCAGGTGGAAGGCAGGCTCAGGCTGGAGGGAGGGGCTCTGCTGGCCTCCTCCACCCCCAGCTCTCCTCACCTCAGCATCCTGTATGGCTTGGTGGAAAGATCCAGGTCAAACCACACCAGCTTGCTGTCGTAGCTCCCACAGATGACATTGTCACCTAGGGCCAAAGGCTGTGATGCAGGTGTTCCCACTCTCACCTGCAGGGTGCACCGCCCCCCTACTCCTTACCTGCACCCCTCATCGGCAGCGTATACCATCCCCCAACCCCTCACCTGCAGGGTGCACCATCCCCCCACCCCTCACCTGCACCCCTCACCTGCAGGGTGCACCACCCCCCACTCTCACCTGCAGGGTGCACTGCCAGGCTGGACACCCACTTGCAGTTGGGCATCAGCTTCTTGGTGAGCTCCTGGCGCAGCAGGTGGTAGAGGCGGACGCTGCGCTGGGATGCCACCAACAAGAAGGGCCGGGCAGGGTGGAAGGCCACTCGCTGCACCTGTCCATGGCTGCGGCGGAACGGGCTCTGGCTGCGACGACGGCTCAGCTGGTGAATCAGCACCTGGGTGTGGCCTTGGGTGGCCAGCACCACGGCCAGGTAGTCCCCACGCCCGTGCCAGGTCACCTGCGTCACTGGCTGCAGGAGGGCAAAGCTGGCTGATTGGCTGAGCCAGGCCCCTCCCACTGCAGCCTCACCCCCAGCGCACCCCACACACCTTGCCGTGGCAGACCCGCAGCCGCAGGCCCACTTGGCGCTCCTCCTCTGAGGCCTCCAGCCAGCGGGCTGGCTGCAAGGGGGGCTCCTCAGGCGGGACGAAGGCACTCAACAGCTGATCTGTGTTGTCCGCCATCAGCCGGTCCCCCAGAGCTGGGTTCAGCACCAGCACCGAGTCCTCCCTGTGAGCCAGGCCCAGACAGAGCCCCTAAGCACAGTGCCACCCCTGGCTCCCCGGCCCCCAGGGCCTCCACTTACACAGCCGCAGCCACCAGGCAGACAGCAGGGCTAGGGTTCCAGGCCACACTCTTCACCACGCCCCCCATGGGCACAGTCCTCACACAGCGGGCAGTGGCCACCTCCCAGAACCGCAGGGAACCGTCGTCGGAGCCTGGATGCAGAAGCGACAGCTTTCAGCACCTGGCCATCCCACCTGCCCCCACAGCTCAAGGCTGCCCCCAGCTTGGACCCACCTGAAACCAGCCACTGGCCCCCAGGAGAGACACTGAGGCACCGGACAAGGTCACTGTGGCCCCTGTAGACCTGAGGAGGAGGAAGTGGCGGTGAAGAGCCAGACTCAGAGGGTGCAACCCCAGCCCCTTAGTCTCCACTTACCAGGGCCTGGCACGTGGGGAAGGGCTGCAGGTCCCTCGGCCGAGGCAGCTTGGGGATGAGGTCCTCAGGGTCTACGTTCACCTGGAGCAGGAAAGCGCCAGGTCAGCCTTGCCCCCTGTGCCACCCCCCGGTGTGCCGCCCCCACACACCCTCATCTTGCGCTGCCGTGGGCACAGGTACAGGTCAAGGCAGCGCTCGAAGCGTTCCTGGATGAAGCGTCCGTAGGCAGGCACAGCCCGCAGGCTCAGGAACTTGCGTGGCAAAAAGCTCAGCTTCCTCTCACCCGGCTCCTGCTGTTCCCACACCAAGCGCTGTGGAGACCGAGACGGGTGGGGAGGGTCACAGGGGAGCATGGGGACGGGGCCCCGACCCCCCAGGATGCAGGCCCACCTCCTCCTCGCTGAGCAGGTATTCAGGAGGTGGGTTGTACGACTCGGCGTGGCCTGGCAGGGCCAACTTGGGTGCAGGCACGTGCATCTTGTGGCGCCCCAGCACGGCATTGGGGTCCTCCTGGGCCCACAGGTCATAGAAGCTGGGGGTGGGGTCTCGGGGCCGGCGAGGCTGGATCCAGCCCATCTTGATGGCGTGCACCATGCGAGAGACCTGCACAGACAGCTGGCTCAGGACAAGCAGTGTGGGGCGGGCAGCCCAGGCCAAGCCCCAGGGGCACGGGGCCCCACCTTCTCCTTCTCCACCAGGGAGGGGATGAAGCTGCGCTTGTCGGCCGGGCGGTTGGTCACCGGGTGGATCATGACGTCCCCGCTGAAGAAGTCGACAGCCGGCTGGGGGAAAAGATGTGGGCGTGGGGGCCAGAGTGGCTGAGGCCCTGCTGGTGCCTCCAGGACCCCCCCCCACAGGGCCACCTGCTGCCACCTACCTCATAGGGATTGAAGCCCATGTCCCCAAACTGGCCGCTCTGCAGCCGCCGCACCAGGGCCACCTGCTCATCCGTCAGCCTCAGGTCCTGCCCTGTCATCGGGTCCTGCACAGTGCGCCTGGAGACCGCCAGTCAGACCCCGCCAGCCCTGCCCCATCCCTCGGGCCCACCCTGGCTGCTGGCTCCGCCCCGCCGGCCCTCACCAGTAGTCAGGGTCGTCCATCTTGGCCAGGAACTGGTCCAGCTCATCCCTGGTCCGCAGGGGCTTGTAGATGCGCCTGCCATCCAGGTCGTAGCCCACGTGGGGGAAGTCGTTGTACCACTCCAAGGGCACGTTGCCCACCGTGTTCCGGATGTCCTGCAGCCGGGGGTCACCATATCAGTATCTGACCCTACAAGGCCCACCCCCTCTTCGGGCCACCCAGGGGAGCAGGTGAGGAGGTTGCAGGGTGAGTGCAGGCCCAGCCTCAAGTGCCCTGAGGTCACTGGCCCTGACCTACGCCCTTTCCCCAGCCCTGGGGTCTGACGTGGCACGGCGGCCACGCTGCCCCCACCCCCGCCCTCGGAGGCGCCGGAGCTGCACCTTCACATTTTCCACTGAAGTGGTGCCAACCCCAGAGCTCCCCCCTCACTGGATTCCTTGGCCAGGGCTCTGGGCAGCCACAGACAGGGATGACCTCATCACCCGCGGGCTCCCTCCCCTGGCAGGGGCCTTAGGCAGCAGTGGGCAGCTGTAAGATGAGGACTCAGGGAAGACCCCAACTGACCCATTCCACAGAGAGGCAGAAGCCAAGACCTCTGTGGGGGACCCCCCCACCATCTGCCCTCGGCCCCTCCACAGGCAGAACAGCCATGTTCCTGGTCGTACATTCCTGGTTGCAGCCCCTGCCAGCCGCCACCCTCGCTCCTTCCAGCCTGGGGACCGCTGCCCAGGCGGCTGCTTCCTGCAACAGTAGCCACGGGGAGGGGCCCAGGCAAGACAGAGCACAGCTGGGAGCCTGTGGGGTCCCCTGCCGCAGGAGGGACCCCTTGGGCCCTGTCCCCTGCTGAGGGTCCTTTCCTCTCCTCCCCATGGAGAAAAGGGGCCATCCCCAAATTGGATGATGAGGGTATGTGTGTGTTTCCTGAGGGGCCTGGTGCCCTGGAGAGGAAGAGGGGAAGGAGGAGGGGGCAAGAAGGAGACCCACGGGGTGAGAGGCCCACACAGCACAGGAACAGGGGACCTGGCCAGAGCCTAGCAGGAGGCACAGTCTGTGCCAAGCCTGGAGAGGCAGGTGCAGGACAGACAGGCAGACTGAGCTCTAGGCCCCTGAATACTCGCCTGTGCCCGCCCCCTGCACACGGCCTGGCACAAGCAGGCGCTGGCGCACATGGGAGGCAGAGACAGACAGGGTGCGGTCAGGCAGCAGGGCCAGGGTGGCTGGGTTAACTCAGTTGTGCCACAGGAGAAAACCGGGTGGTGGGTCCCGCTGACCTTCCTCCCCTCTCCCGGGGAGGGGGGCACTGCAGTCTTGGCGCCCTGAGGAACTACAGCCCAGAAGCAACCTCCCGCTTCCTCCGCATCCCCAGAGACAGAACGATGCCCCAAAGACCCCCGCCCCCAACCAAGCGTGGCCACAGAAGGCCAGGGGATGCGGCGGGCGCTGCTCGAGGAGCCTCCAGGCTGGGAGGGGCGGGGCGTGCGCGGGGGAGGGGCCGGGACGCCGCTATAAAGGCGCGGCTTCGGGGCCCCGCTCCGCCGGGACGCCACATGTGCGCGCGCGCCGGCAGCTGCCACCGCGGGGCGACAGCCGAGACCTGCGCCTCGCCCCGGGCGGCCCGCGAGGCCCGCGGTGGCCGCAGGAGGCGGCATAAGAGCAGCGCGCGACAGAGCTGACGCCGAGCCCCCGCCGCCCCATGTTCCTTCGCCACGCTGCGCCCGGCACCGCCGTGCCGCTACCTGTACCCGAGGTGAAGCCCGCTGTTCTTGGGAGGACGAGGACCGCGGCAGCGACAGCTTCGGGCTCCGACGAGAAACCCTGTCGCGTGCACGCGGCGCCGCTGCGGCCTCCAAGGCGCCCGGCGAGGGCGGGGGGCCGACGGGCCGGGGGCGGCCGGGGGCCGGCCAGGCCGTGAGCCCGGCAGCGGCACACGGGAACGCGCGCGAGCGGGACCGCCACCAACCAGCGTGAAACACGGCCTTCACGGCGCTTCGCACGCTGATCCCACCGAGCCCGCGGACCGCAAGCCCCAAGGATCGAGACGCTACGCCTGGCCTCCAGCTACATCTCGCCACCTGGGCAACGTTGCTGCTTGGCAGGCGAGGCCTGCGGGCGACGGGGAAACAGCCCTGGCCACTCCGGGCCCGCCTTCTTCCCACGCGGCGCGCGCGGCAGCCCCCGCCCCCGGCCCCCGCCGCCTCCCGCCCGCGACGGCGAGAACACCCAGCCCAAACAGATCTGCACCTTCTGCCTCAGCAACCAGAGAAAGTTGGTGAGCACGGGCCGTGGGGCGCCGAGGGGGCCTCCAACGCGCCCCTCAGTCCACACCTGCCAGGCAGAGGAGGCGAGGCCACGCGGGCAGGGCTCCCCAACAGGGCACAGGCAGGCACACCTGTAACACAGGTCTGCTGGGGGCTGGGGCCTTCTCTTGGGGCTCCTCTCCAGGGCGGCCCTAGGACACCCGGCTCCCAGTGGAGTGTGGAGTCACCCCCAGGGAGCTGCATGAGGGGTAACAGCCAGGGATGCCCAAAGGGGCCCACCCAGGGCGGGGAGGCTGGGAGCTGGACCAGGCCGCTGCAAGCTTCCCTTTTCAGCAAGTTGAAAGGTAGAGTGAAAAGAGCTGAGTTCAGAAAGTAAGAGGCTGCAAGGCAAGAGAGGAAGGACCCTGCGGTCTTAGCCCCTGCGGCCCACCACGGGCCTAAGCCATCTTGGGCACCTGCTGTCCGTCCCCTACCTAGGCTGCACACCAAGACACCAGGTCCTGTAGGGCTGCCCGAGATGTGGGCCATGGGACACGAAGGCAGAAGCTGGCAGGAGATGTGGGGGCTGGGGATGAGGGCCCCTGCAGGAGACGCTGGCCAGCTGTGATTTACAGCTCCTGCTGTGCTTGGTGGCACCGGAAAAGCAGGGTGAGCAGGGAGAAAATACGGCACGGCTTTTCCCAATCCCCATTTCCTCTCCAGACAGCACGCGCGAGCTCCTGGGGCCTGAACATCTGGGAAATTTAATTTTACAATTTCGGCTGTGCAGCAGTATGCTCCCCTCCCCAAAACGCTTGAGGGAAGCTGGGGAGAGCCGGGAAGGAGGTGCCTCAGTGCTGGCCACCTGAGATGGCACCCAGCAGGGAGGCCAGAGAGGTGCAGATTGGCGCTGGACTCTGCTGGGGCCTGACACTCCTCCCTCCCCTCTGCAGAGCAAGGACCGCGACAGAAAGACAGCGATTCGCAGTTAGGAGGTGGCCGGCAGCAGCCAGGAGGCAGACGCTGCTGGGGGAGGTGAACACCCAGGGTGACGGCAGACAGCCCCCACCTTGGACCTGAGCTGGGCAAGGCCCGCCACAAGCATGCCCCAGGCCAGCCCTAGCTGCAAGCGGGGCCGAGGGACAGATGGACGTACAGACAGGCGCCGGCAGCGGGACTCTGCGCTGGCCCCAGCACCTGCCCGGGCCCACTGGAACTTTCTGCGCTGGCTTTTCTTCCGGCCACTGTGTGTTGGCGTCTTGTGTTTTTGATATGATAATATAAAGTCTGAAAATTTTGTATAATTAAAAACAAAACAGTATCTTCCAAATACGGAGGCCAACTGTCAGAATTCACCCCCAGCCTGAGCCTCCATTCCCACCCTTGGTGGTCCCATCCTCCTCAGGCCAAGTACCCCAGCTCCCTAGGAAGCCCCCACTTTACAGGCTCAGGGCCACCCCTCCCTGGGCTGAGGCGGTGAGGACAGGCTGAGCTCACCCACAGAGCCTCCTATTGGGAAGCTGCAGGGTGGGGATGAGGGAGCCACGCAGGGAGAAAGGGTGGGGGAGGAGCTGCATGGCAGAAGATGGGGAGGGTGAGGCACAAGGCAGAGATGCCACAAGGCAGGGACAGGGAGGCGGCAGCAGGGCAGGGGTGCCCCACTCTCGGGCCTGCCGGGCACCCAGGGGCCCTGAGGGTGAGGAGGGTGCTACATCTGGCCTCGGGTCACAAGGAGTGAAGCAAGCTGTGCTGCCCAGCAGAGGGGGTGGGCGCCCAGCCCCAGCAAGGGGCTTGACTGGAGAGAGGGGCGTCTCCTCATGCACCAGGGCCATTTGGCCCCTGGAAGCACTGCCCACATGGGAAGGAGGACCCCTGGCCATCCTCCTCCCACCACCATGTCCCACCCAGCCCCCTGAATACCCCGCCCACCACAGGAGGTGGGTTGAGCCCCCACAGCGCTCTGCGCACAGCTGGCTGGCCATTAAAACCCTGCAGGTGACAATTACCGTTTAGTGGTGTGAGCTCAGTGGGCACAGAGAGAAGAAAGGCGGGCGGTATGTGAGCTCAGTGGGCACAGAGAGAAGAAAGGCAGGCGGTGCTGTGTGGACCACCTCCCCCCAACCCTGCCAGGCCACAGCCTAACTTCCGGCTGGATGGACAATGGCTGACGGCACCAGGTGCGGGCGTCAGGGCGGCGGCTGGCCACAGTTCCCTCCCTAGCACAGGCACGGACGCACCCCCACCGGGGAGACCAGGTGCTGTGGCCCACGTGGGCATCAGTGCAGGGCTGGCCCAGGACTGCCCCTCCTCTGCAAAGACAGGCTCCAGGGAACGGCAGAGCAGGAAGCAGTGGTGTAATTTTGGAGGAAATTCTCAAAGCCAGAGCCATTAAGGGCTAGAGGGGGGCTGCGTCCAATCTGATAGAAATATAACAGGATAAAAAAAGTCACAACGGCAGGTTTCGTTCAGAGAGAAACCCAACCCCAAATTTCCTCTCCCTAATCCTGCAGGAGCCCACAGCTGGCCAGAGGGAGGGAGGAGAGGACAAGCTCAGTCATTGCAGAGGCCCCCGCCCGCGGGGAGCCAGGGCCCGGGGGACATGGGGATGCAGCTAGGGGCTGAGGCGGCCCCTTCCCTTCTCGGGAGCTTTCCTCACACCCCTGCCCCGCCACCCTCCCAGGCACCAAGGCGCTTGTGAGTGAGGAGCAGGGTGGACCCAGGAGCATGGCCAAGACCGGCACTCTGCATAGCACCCTATGTACACTGGGTGTACATCTGTAGGGAGGGTCCATGGCCCACCTGCTCCTCACCTCCAGGCCTCCCATTTCCAGACCTGGGCCTGGTGGGGGTTGCAAACCTCTACATCAACCCCCTACCTCAGTGGCCGGTCAGTGTTGGGGACAAATCTGATGGAAGATACTGAAAGTCCCCAGGGCAGGGACACCAGGGGCTGCTGGCCTGAGCAGGCAGGTGCGGGGCCTCGGCGGCCGGCACCAAGGACAGGGCAGAGCCAGCTCGGAGCAGGAATGCAGGAGGCCAGACGTGAGCAGGTGGGAAGGTGCGGGCCCGGGTGGGGAGGTCTGGGCAGGGTCAAGAGGGAGTGCTGGGGAAAGGGATGTCAGAGCCCCCGTGGACTGGGGTCAGAGTTTGGGGTGTCTAACGAGGCCAGAAGGGAACAGGAACAACAACCCGGAGGCCTCAGGGCTGAAAGGATCCCCAGGGCCCTGCTGGTTGGGGTGCAGTACTCACAGCCAGGCCCTCCGCTGCGGGCCTGACTCCGACCGCGGCTGCAGCTTGGCCAGCCTCAGGCCTGGGCAGCCAGCCCAGCCGCTCCCTGAGCTGCACCGGTAGCAGCGGCCGAGGGCCCGGCCCGCCAGCCAGCAAGAAGGGAGGGGCGGGGGAGGAACACTCCGTCACCCTCCACTGCTCCAGAAATTCAAACCAGACCGGGGGTGGCGTGGGCTGACCCCCCAGGCCCGCGGTGGCCCACCCGAACCCACTCGCAGCTCACAGCCGCCAGGCAGAGGAGTGGCAGGTGCCCCCTGCCCACCACAGCCCCTGGCTCCCTTCCCAGAGTGCTGGCCTCACCTCCACAGAGACCCAGGGCTCCCTCTGCCTGTGCCCCACAGAGGCAGCTGGGACGGAAAGGGCCCCAGCCTGCACCCTGGGCCAGCAGCCGCCCCTGTGAGCCGAGCGGGGCTGGAAACGCTCTGCTGGGCCTCAGCTGTCAGCTCCTGTCCCCAGCCTGGGGAACGAGCTGCTGGCGGGACACATGATTCATCAGGCTGCCTGCGCCCACCGCCCGCCCCGCCCTGCGCAGCACCTGTGGGCTGCCAGGAAACACATGTGACCCCTCTGGGTCAGGCCCCGCACGGAGAGCCCCGGCCGGCCGGGGGCACACACAGACCTAGCATCAGGGCTCTCCCGGGGGCCGCCCAGCCCCAAGGCCCCTAGCCCAGACTGCACCGGACACAGGCCGCAACCGGCTGATGTGTCGGCTGGGATTTTTCCGCTCTCGATGAGCCCCCTCCCTCCCCCTCCCCAAAGTGGCTGCAGCTGTCAGGACCACAGATTGGAACTGCAGGTATGGGGCTGGCCCGCTGCCCGCCTCCTCCCGTGTCTGTCTGCAAGAGAGGAAGCCGGCCCACCTCTGGAATCCTTCACTCTCTCCTCGTTCCGCCTCTCCCACCTGTCCCCCGGGAGCGCGGGGTCAGCCGCCCTCGCTCAGTCTCTCTCTTCCCCAGCCCCTCTCCGATTACAATGCGGGTAGTGTTCAGCACTCGCGCCGCTCCCCTGCACAAAACGCCCGCCTGTCTCAGAGCGCCACACGGCCTTCCTGTGCGACATGAGGCCGCCGCCGCCTCCTCCTCCTCTTCCTCAGGGTTTTATCTGTCAAACTGCTCAGGGCAAGGCCAGGGCAGGAGGCTCACCTGCTGCATCTCACCCTACTGAAGGTTCCAGCAGGGGTGCTGGGCCCTGGCACTGGGACCAGAGGGGAGAAAGCCAGGTCCTGCTTGGTCTCCTCCTCCTCCTCCTCAAAGTCCAAACCAGCTGAGCGGACCCCAGCCCAAGGTGGGGTCCCAGGCAGGAGGAGCCGCCAGCCCAGAGGCCCTCACCTCTGGCCCTGCTCCCGCCAACCACGCATCTGCCCTTCCAGAGGCTAGGCACACAGCTCGGCCTCCTCCCGGCACCTCTACCACAGGAGAGAAGCCACTACTGACCCAGGTGTCCTGGCACCTCCACAGCTGGGAGGGCAGCAAGTCACCCCCTGGGGGTCTGCAGTCTAGAGAGAGGCCACTACTGACCCAGGGGCTCCTCCAGACCTGGCCTGCCTCAGTCTCTGCTGGGAATGGCCCAGGGACAATGGCTGTTCTCAGGCAGAGCACCCCAATGCCTGGCGTCTCATAAGCAGGGGCTCCCAGAAACTCCTGCAGGATGCTGGGGGTGGGGCACAGGCTTGGGGCATGACACCCCCAACATCCCCCCGACACCTCCCAGTGCTCACCACTCCTCGGCCTGCTCTGAGTCCCACAACTCAGAGCTGCAGCTTCCAGGCAGGGTGGGAACAGGGCTCCAGAGGTCCACACCCGCTCAGCCCCCAACTCCGGACACCTCCAAAATCTCATTCTGGAGACTTTTCCCCCAGTCCTGATCCATGCACACACATGCACCTGGGACTCCCATCCCCTGCGGAACAGCCCCAGCCTTGGGACACACACCCAGACCCAGCTCTCCACAGCCAACCTCCCCAGAAGGCCCAGAGCCTGCAGCCTGATCACCACCTGCCCAACAGACCTTGCCCTCCAATGCCTTCCCCAGCTCCGCTCCACAGGCTGCTCTGCAAGCCTCAGGACAAAGCCTCTGTTAGAGCCCGGTAGAGAACCCCCACCTGCCCACCCAGGTTCTAGCTGCCAAGGACGCTGGCCCCGAGTGGGCACAGCAGGCCAGGGCCTCCACCACCCTTGCAGCCCAAAGCAGGAGGACGCGGCTTCGGAAAGCCACTCCCACCTGCCAGCCACTGCCCGGCCCTGCTTCATCGGAGAGCCCCAGGTGCCCCCATGAGGGCCCTGGCTTCCCTGCCCCTCCTCACTGACCCCAGGGTCTCTCCTCTCCCAAACAGGACAACCGAGTGCAGCAGGCCAGGCCTAGGAGGGCCTTCAAGTTGGCCAAGGGGCACGCAGCAGTCAGGCTACACACACCCACCCATAGCCTGGGTAGCAGGGCGCGCCCGTTTCCCTCCTCGGTGGAAAGGGACCAGACCCAAGGGCCAGCCTCAGCACAGTCAGCAGCCCCCTCGGAGGCAGGCATGCAGGCGGCCGCGGGGGTGGACAGCCGCCAGGGAGATTGGGGCGGTCTGCAGGCCTGGGCGCCCTCCACAAGCAGCGTGGGGAGGGCCGTTCACTCGCCGGGAAACCTGAGCTGAGGCCGCGCTGCCAGCAGCGACGCAAGCCTGAGTACGCGGGGCCAGGACGCGGGGCGGGGCGGGGCAGCCCGGAGGAGCGGGAGGCCGCCAGCGCTGGAGGCAGCTGCCGGTTCAGTAGCTGGGAGAAGCCATTAACAGCGCTTGGCGCGAGAGCAGAGGGGACCATGGGCTCTGGACGCAGACAGGCCCGGCTGCATCCCTGCGGGAACCCGACTGACAGCCCAGGCAGGGTCAGGGGCACCGGGGAGCCGGCAAGGCTGCACCCCAGCCCCAGACTCTAGACCCCAGTGGAGGCCTTGCGGGGGATGGCCCCAGGCCAGCACCACAGGCACGGGGAAGGGACCGCAGAGGGCAGCTCCTCCGGCCAGAGTTGACGGCCACCCTGACCCCTCAGCCTGCCACACTCTCCTGACAAACACCGCTACAGGCAGGGGAAGGGTGGGTGGCTGCATCCTCTGCCTGAGCAGCTGCCCGGCCTCAGTTTCTCCCAACGGCTCAAATCAAAGTGGAGGGGTTGCTTCTGCAAAGGCCAAGCAACCCCCTCGCCCCGCCCCTCCACCCCGGCCCACCTCCCGGGGGTCCCAGCGGCTGGATGAGATCACGTCTGTGAAGCTCCAGGCGCGGTGGGAGAGGGGTGAGGTGGCCATGCGGGGGCGGGGCAGCCACGGCTCAGCCGGCTCCTGGGGGCCCCCCACTGCCGGGCGGCAGGACCCCAGCCAGGCCCAGCGCCTCCTCCAGGGGTTCCACCCGCCTCCCTCTGCCGGCGCACCTGGGGGAGGGGAATAAGGAGACCAAGAGCTGGAGCACAGAGAGGCTGCTCTGGTCTTCAAATGTCAGCGCCCAGCAGGGGGTCCCTGACGCGGTGAGAGGCCCCAAAGCCCCGGTGTCATCCAGGTCCAGGCCCTGGATCCAGACCCAGGAAGAGCAGGGAAGTGGCCTGAGGAGAAGGGGAGGCAGGTGGGTAGGGGGTGGTGGGGAGGCACCTCCCGCCAGCAGGAGCTTGGGCCGACCTTCTCAGCATCACAGCCACTGCCACCCTCGCGCCCTTGCGCTCCAGCTGAGATCGCGGCTCGCAGGAGCACACGCCCCAGCGGCACCCTCCCTGCCCTGCTGCCAGGGGCCCTCCTCAAAGTCCTGAAGGGCCTTGGCAGTGAGGTCGGCCTTCTCCCAGCCAGCTCTGCCCAGTGCCGAGGAGGACCATGGTCCTGGTGCCACGACCACCTCCAAGGACACGGGGCTGCCTGACGGGCCCGGCTCTCCTCACCCCACTGTCTCATCGCAGAGCTGCAGGCTGTCTCCCACCTCCCAAGCCTCTTTCCTGCCCACCTGTGGCCCCAAATCACTCCCCTGGGGCCACCCCACTTTGCTCCAAGGGAAAGGAGGCCCAGGCAGATGCGGACTTCTCTGGACGGGAGGCATCTGTCCTGGCCTGGCCTGGCTCCTGAAAGCTGAGCTCTGCCGCCCCCTCGAGCCGCTGGCCGGCTGTGCTGGCAGGAGCACCGGGCGGCACCCCGGCTCGCTCGCCGTCACTCAGACCAACATGTGGGATAGTCATCACTGGAGGAAGCAGCCCCCACATCCCTGGCCGGCTTCCTCCCGGCACAGCAGGGGGCTGCCCACCCGGCAGGCGGTGGTGGCACTGGACAGGCCTGGCAAAGCACCCCCAGGGGCAGCAGGGTCCCACAGGCCCTACCGAGGCCCCTCCCCCGGCCTCCGCACTCCGTTTACAATCATCATCGATTTCTCAAAATACCAAATATAAAAAAGTAGCCGACAGGATGTGGCTGCCGACAGCCAGAGCCCCCGGGAGGGGGAGGGGAGACAGGCAGGGAGCGCGCGGCGTGGCCCCCCCTCTCTGAGTGAGCCCGCTGCTCCGGCCAGGAAACCAATTTATTTTGTTTTGTCTCTGTTCTCTGAACGCGCAGCAGAGACCGGATCGGGCGGGCGGCCAAGGCTCCTGCAG
This sequence comes from Rhinopithecus bieti, assembly GCF_001698545.2. NCBI lineage: Eukaryota > Metazoa > Chordata > Mammalia > Primates > Cercopithecidae > Rhinopithecus > Rhinopithecus bieti. The sequence goes on from NW_016807714.1 coordinate 1,459,323, forward strand.
CCACAGCCAAGAGAGCTGAAGGATGGGGGAGGAACCTGGCGGGAGGGGGACGCGTGTCTCCCCCAGGCCCCGAGAGGACAGCCCCTGACAGGCAGGGAGGAAGAGCTCCTTCGGGAAGGCCCTACACCAAAGCCTTCTCCTTCCCCCGCAGCCCCCAGGGCCCAAAGGGGCCTCCGCCTCACACCCAGGTGCTCCACGGGGACCACAGTCCCACCCTGGGGCCAGGCCACACTGAGGAGGGTACAGGCAGGCACTGCCTCTGGCCTCAGAGCTTCTCAGAGCTTCCAGACCCTCTCAAATGAGGGCAGCCCCCCGCAGCCAAATCTGCTCCTGGACACAGCCCGTCCCAGCCTCTCCACGCCGGCAGAGCCCAGCCCAGTGCCAGCCTCTCCATGCCAGCAGAGCCCAGCCTGGCAGCACGCGTCCCCCTTCGCCTGCAAGCTCCTTATGAGAAACAGCCGACCTCCAACCCCTCCTGAGATGTGCTCCTGGGACTCACTCAGAGGTCAGAGTCAATGACCCCGGCCCACATCAGCCACCACCAGGGGCTGGGGGGGACTCCAGGGGAAGGGAAGGACCACCACTGCCAGAACATCAGGACATCAGGAGGCAGCCATGGCCCTGTCCTGCCCACCTGGCCCACAGCCAAAATGTGGCTCCCCACACAGCACACATGACAGGAGCACCACCCATGCCCATGACCCCTACCCAGACCATGTACACTGTCTCCAGGGAGCCCCAGCCACCCTGCAGAAGACACAGGAGCCCCCGGGGCCTGTCCACAGGCCAGGGCTGACACAGGGGCATGGAGCCACACCCAGGTCCTTCCCCTTCACAGGCAATGATGACACACACACATTGCAGTCTTGTGTCCCAGACCCCGAAATTGCTCCTGCAGACGGGGAACAGGGCCCCAAGCCAGGACGCCCACGCGGGCCTCTGGAGCCTTGCTGCGGCCCCAACAGTGTGGCCCACCTGCGGGCAGGTCCCAGCACCCCCCAGGGCAACCACGGCCCCAACGCCCAGCACCTGCTAGGCTGTGATGGAAGATGCCCCACCCTGCCCAGTGGGAAAGCAGCCCCAGCCCCACCTCCTCATCAGAGCTGTCCTCCGCGTACTCATCCCCAATCCGGGCGCTCGCCACCTCTGTCCTCGGGCCAGGGCTGCCGTCCTGCAGAGAGAGGGGGAAAATGGTTACTTCAGGGGATACAGCATGTCCTTTGACCCTGGGGGGATCCCAGACCCGGGAAGCCCACCCCCGCCCCAACTCTGAGCGGCTCCAGCCTGGCCCAGGCCTTAGCACAAGGCCAAGAACACCCAGCTCTAAGGGGGCCTCTGGGGGCCGTGGCTGGCGCCCGGCACCACGGCCCTGTCCTCTATAAGGGCTGGACTGCAGCCTCCCCAGGCCTCTGTCCCTAGGCTGACCCGGGTCAGGCTAGACACGGAGGCCACTGGGGCAGTCAGGAGCAAAGCCTGCACCTGAGGACTAAGACGCCCACCCACCACCAACCACCCTGCACCCCCATTCATGTCAAAGCCGCAGGACTCCTCCCTGAGGCCCCACGTGGGGCTCCTGCCCAGCCCCGCCTGGGATGGGGACATGGTTGGGGAAGGAGCAGACACAGCTGTCACAGCAGCGTCACCGGGGGCAATGCCCTTGAAGGGGCGGGGCACATACATTGTCCACCCATCTCGGGGGCCATGTCCAGCCCAGTCCAGCCAGCAGAGGGCCCAGACAGGGCCCCAAACGCTCAGAAGGCCTGCAGCCCCCACAGGCTCCCTGGCGCCCAGCATCCTCCCACCCACCACATCCTCAGCCTAGGCCGACCCCATCCCACCGGGTCAGAGAGTGGGCGCCACTGAGAATTCACGCCCCAAGCTGGAAAACAGATTCTGCCCTCAACTGTGGAGGTGAGGATGGCTCCAACCGGATCGGGTTTACTGGCGGAACCAAGGTTGATGGGGAAAACAGGCCACCTCTCACCCGTGGGGGCAGTAAAGTGCTCGGGCACAGGAACCCCAGAGCGAGGGCGGGCACGCCACCCCCCCCGCCCCAGCCCCTCTTCCCTCCGGCCCGGGCCCCTCCCCTGCCTGTTTTTTCCTTCAATATAGAGAGATGGGAGACTAAGTTTTTTCCCAGGCCAGGAAGAAGGAAGGATTCAGTTTCCACGTCTCCCCCTGCCACTGACAGTGGCCTGGGGCACCCAGTGACACTGAGCTCTTGCCCCTGCCTGGAGCACACAAGCCCCCAGAAGCGCAGCAGACACGAGGCCCCGGCCCCAAGCCCCAGACCTGCACAAGGGCAGTTCCACACCAAGTGGTGGTCAGCTGCCCCCACCTGGCCTCTGCTGCATGGGTATCGGCTGGGCTTCCGACCGCTCGCAGTGGCCAGGGCTGAAGCACCATACCCCGGAGTCCCAGCCTCGGTGCTCATGGGCCACAGTCCCAGGGTCCTGGCAGGTGGACAAAAGACTTGTCACCCAGCACTCTGTGCCCCGTAGCCCCTGTGCTGGATGTGGACAGGCCACGGCACAGGCAGGCTCTGGACAGGGGGCAGAGGCGCCCTTGGGAAGGGCTGGGTGTCCAGGGGCACAGCATCCCCGTGGGACAGCTGTGGGGCACACTGAGTCCACCAGGGGGCGACAGCGCTCAGCCAGGCCCAGCGCCCGAAGGGCAGGGGCAGTGCGGTGCGGGCAGGGGCGACGTGGGCAGGGGAGGCCTCTGCTGGGAACTGCCTGACCTAGAAGGCCCCTTCAGATTTTGGAGGCAAATGCTGCGGGGCATTGAGCATATTTTTTTAAATGTAAAAATTAGAGGAAAAGGCCACTAAAACCCTAACGACACAGACAACGGAACACGAGCCCACGCCATGCTCCGGACTCCTGGGGACAGGACCTCCTCCCGCCACGCCCATGCCTGGAGTCAGCCCAGGTCCTCCAGGGCCTCCAGCACCACCCACAGTGGTGTGCCGCCTGACTGAGGACCTCCGCTGCTGGGGGACACAAGGGATGCGGGGTCCACGTGCAGGGGTTCCTGAGGAGGGGCTGAGCCTGATGGAGCCGGAGAGTCGTGTGAGGGTGAAGCAAAGCTGAGAGAGAGCGCAGGCGAGCGCCACTGGGCAGAGGCAGGTGGGTCAGAAGGACTGACCGGTGGGCAGGGAGCTGCTGACAGGGAGCGCAGGACAGGGTGCCAGGGCCGCTGGGGCCCAGGAAAGGCTGCTGCAGTCCCTGAACCCTCTATGGCCTCTGCCCAGCCCAAGGGCTAGAATGCCACCATGAGGACCAAAGGGAGAAACCCACAGCAGGTTCAGCCAGCCAGAAACGGTGTCCAAGCGCAGGAGTCCCCTACTGTGACTGCACCAGAGCCTCCCCTGCCCAGCATCAGGCCAGTCAGGCCATGCCCCACTGCCACCAACCAGGCATGTGACACGGGCTCTCCCTTCACCTCCTGGGAGAGGACGGCGACAGAGCTGCGGTGTCCTGGGTCGGTGGGAAGACAACTCTGCTCCCAGGGCCGCCCACAAGAGGGTTCTGCTGGGGACGTGGACGGCAGGAGGGAAGCAGTGCCAATGTGCCCGGAGACCAGAGCCAGAACATCGCTGTCAGGGTGCCAAGGAGACCAAGAGAACCCAGCGCTGCACCATGGACCCCACACCTGGCACCTCAGCACTGCCAAGGATCCCCAGGGCCCTGCCCACGCTAGCCACAGGGTGCCCAGCACAGAGACGGCTAGCATCCAAGAGCTCTGTGCTGATGGCTCATCTGACACCAACGACTCATCAACAGGTACCTAGGAAACCCACGTTTTGTTTTAAAGAAAGTACATCACCAGGAACTGAAAAGCCCAGAGAAAATACACACCAAAAAACATCCCTTTTTATCTCAGAGAAAAAGAAGGTAACTACGGGGAAGAGCCCAAGAGTGGCAGGGTCATTCCCAGGCATGGAGACCAACCCTGCACGAGGCACTGGCCGTGTGTGCTGCCACCAGCAGCCCCAAGACCACCACGGCCACAACCACCACAGGCCACGACCACCACAGGCCCCAAGATCACCACGGGCCCGAGGACCACTGTGGGCCACGACCACCACAAGCCATGACTGCCACAGGCCCCTTAGACCACCATGGGCCCTGACCATCACAGGCCACGACCACCACGGGCCACGACCATCACGGGCCACGACCACCACAGGCCCCAAGAACTACTGTGTGCCATGACCGCCACAGGCTCCAAGACCACCATGGGCCAAGGCCACCACAGCCAAGACCACCAGCCATGTGCCCAGCCACACAGACCAGAGATCACTCCAGTGTGACTTGGTGCCCCACTGCAGACAGCTGTGCAGAGGGGGGCCCAAGGACTCCCATGTGCCAGGCCTGGTTTAGATGAGACCCTGGCTGTGGAATGAGGTTCTGAGGAGCCTTGGGGGAAGAGTATCTGGCAAGCATAGGGTGACTATGACCATTTTGAAACACAGCCACAAACCTTTGATTCTCATCACATCAAGAGACAGAGTCTATGTCCCCCCTCCCCGCAAATCTGGGTGGGCTTGTGGCTGCTTTACCCACCCAAGGGAGGCAGCCCACACTGACGCCACAGGATTCTGGGCTGAGGTCGTGAGCGCCGTGCTGCTCTGCCCATCACAGGAGACGGTGTCCTTGCAGCCCTGAGCCCTGGGAGGGGGACGGCTGGACAGGGGTACCCTGCGTGAACATGGCTGTCAGGGACGGTCTGGATGCACAAGAGGCCTGGCCGTGCTCGCCTGAGATCCTCACCCAAGGCCCGGAGCACAGGATGTGAGCCGAGTGTCAATCTTCCTCAGGTGGAATGTACCAGAACCCTCTGGGGCTCCCCGGCCCCCCAGTGCGACACTGTACTAGGGGCGTACTGACCCTACTGCTTTCGGCCTGAACTCTGACCCCTCGAATCCAGAATGCTACAAAATATCTGTTTCATGCTGCAAAGTGCCAGGACAGATGGCAGAACAGCTGCCTGACTCCCCCACGGGGCCAAGAAGCTTGGAGCCAACAGTCTTCAAAAGAACCCAAAGCAAGGCCACGGGCAGAGGCAAAAGCGGAGTCCACCACCAGCCCTGGGCCCTGGTCCCATCCCCAGCTCTGGGGTCCACACCCAGGCAACTTCGCCCACGGTGGGCTCCACTAACCAGCTGGTGAGAGTCGCTGCGCAGCCTTTTCCAGACTCCACAGAGCTGCAGCCCCAGACCACTCTCCAGCAGACAGCACCAGCGCCCAGACCCCAGAACCACAGCAACAGGGGGCCCGAGTCCAGGGTTCCCACACTGCAGCTACACGCCCTGCCGTCTGCCATTCCCAGAGCCTTTGCTGAGACGCTGGCGGGATCCCCCGACCAAGAGTCTGCATGATGCTCCGGCACAGGCTGAACAATCCTTACATTCTCTAGGAAGGCTGGGCCCGGTGGCTCACGCCTGTCATCCCAGCACTCTGGGAGATCTGGGCAGGCGAATCAGTTGAGATTAAGAGTTCAAGACCAGACTGGCCAACATGGAAAACCCCGTCTCTACTAAAAATACAAAAAATTAGCTGGGCGTAGTGGCGCTTACCTGTAATCCCAGCGGGAGGCTGAGGCAGGAGAACTGCTTGAATTCTGGAGGTGGTGACTGCAGTGAGCCAAAATCAGGTTACTGCACTCCAGCCTGGGCGACAGATTCGTCGCAAAAAAAAAAAAACACACACACAAATCTGGAATTGTCACTTTAATACTAAGTCTTAGGCTTTCTCTTACTTGTGTTTTTTTCTTTCAAGACAGTCTCACTCACTGTCACCCCAGATGGAGTGCAGTGGCATGATCTCAGCTTTCTCCAACTTCCGCCTCCCAGGCTCAAGCGATTCACACAAGGTTTCACCATGTCGGCTGGGCTGGTCTCGAACTCCTCAAGTGATCCACCTGCCTCGGCCTCCCAAAGTGCTGGGAGTACAGGTTTGGCTCACCACACCCAGTCTTTTCTCACATTCTTGACTGTGGCAAGCAGATTAAATTGATAAAAACAAACTTCTGCACAAAAGAATGAAAAGAAAAAACTCAGGTAAATAAAAAGACAAAGCCAAGCACGGGGGAAAAAATGAATCAAAATGAGCACAGAAGGGACAAAGTAGCTCTGAGCGCACGGATCCCACAGACCCACCAGACGCCAGTGACAAAGAGAAGGCACTGCCACCCGTCCTCACTCTGGCCCAACCGCCGCCGGGCGCTGCTGGAGGGGCACAGGGAGCGAGGCACAGGTCGGCAGGAGGCAGGTTCCTCCCCAACTGGTCAGTGGAGAGCTGGGGGCACCCAGCCCAGGGCGCCCCTCCAGTGGGACGGCTCACAGACACGGTCAACAGCGGGAAGGGCAGGGGCTGGAGAAGGTCCCAGGGAGTAGGAACCAGGCCAGGAGACAGAACTCTCAGGTCACGTAGGTAGCACGGAACGCAATTAAGAGGCAGGACTACCAGGCCCCAGGCAGGGAGGCTGGAGATGGGGTGGGCACCGGGGTAAGGCTGGCCAGAGCAGGTGGACCCAGAAAGAGGGGTCGCTGTAGCAGGGACGTGAGGGGTGGGAAGGGATGCCTGCCCCCAAACCACACATACACAAAAATAAATCAAACCCACTGGCCCCAAGCAGGCTACTAGCAACAGCTGTGGGCCCTGCTGTGGCCAAGACCAGATACCCCAGGAAGGGAAAGGGGAGGTACAGCACCCACCCCATCTTCTCGGGCCCTGTCCCTGCCCTCATCCCTATCCATCGACCACTCCCAGACACAGAGCACCCTTCTTCACCTTCACTCCTGAGCTCCTCGTGCCAATAGTCAGGGGAGGAGCTGGGAAGGGCACAGCCAGGCCCTGTTCCTCGAGTGAACTGCACAAAACGCCAGGACTCCTGACCCCAGAAACAGACAGCAAATGCTTGTTGTTGAAAGGCACTATAGTGTCCAGGCACGGTTGCTCACGCCTATAATCCCAACACTTTGGGAGGCCGAGGCAGGCGGATCACCTGAGGTCAGGAGTTCAAGACCAGCCTGGCCAACATGGTGACACCCCCCTCTCTACAAAAAATACAGAAAAAAAAAATTACCCAAGCGTGGTGGTGGGCACCTGTAATCCCAGCTACTCAGGAGGCTGAGGCACAAGAATCGCTCGAACCCAGGAGGCGGAGGTTGCAGTGAGCCGAGATCGTGCCATTGCACTCCAGCCTGGGCGACAAGAGCAAAAAACTCTTGTCTCAAAAAAAAAAAAAAAAAGAAAGGCTCTATGGTTTGGGGCAGTTTGTTATGGCGGCAGATAACCAACAGAAAACAGCAAAGGGCTCCTGGCCCAGGGAGCTCAGACCAAAATGACAAGAACCAGCTAGCTGTCCTGCCCTTGGGCAACAACCATGAGGGTTTCCAGCCAGGTAAGTACACGGATGATCCCACCAAAGGGAAGACAGAAGGGCTTCCGGGACTGGGACCACGAGCACGCATTGCCACGCCCGGCTCATTTATTAAATTTTCTGTAAAAATGGGGTCTCACTATATGGCACAGGCTGGTCTTGAACTTCTGGGCTCAAGAGATCCACCTGCCTTGGCCTCCCAAAGTGCTGGGATTACAGGTGTGAGCCACTGGGCCCGGCTTGTGACTCATTCTTTTTATTTTTATCTTTTCAGTTAAGCCCAGCTGAGCGAGCCTCATTCTTTTTTTTTTTTTT
>NW_016807714.1:1467134-1469748 GCF_001698545.2 Rhinopithecus bieti
TTTTTTTTTTTTTTTTTTTTTTTTTTTTTTTTTGAGACGGAGTCTGGTTCTGTCGCCCAGGCTGGAGTGCAGTGGCGCGATCTCGGCTCACTGCAAGCTCCGCCTCCCGGGTTGATGGCATTCTCCCAACTCAGCCTCCCGAGTAGCTGGGACTACAGGCACCCGCCACCATGCCCGGCTAATTTTCTATTTTAGTAGAGTCAGGGTTTCACCGTGTTAGCCAGGATGATCTCGATCTCCTGACCTTGTGATCTGCCCGCCTCGGCCTCCCAAAGTGCTGGGATGACAGGCGTGAGCCACCGCGCCCGGCCGCGGGCCTCATTCTTAATCAAAGAAAAACATCACTAAACAAGAGGAAAAGATGAAGAAGCAATGTCATGAGGGATGCTGGTGGCGGGAAGCAGCTGGGGGCGGCTGCAGGAGCACATGGCATCACTGCCACGCAGAGGGACGCTCCAAGCACGTTCAAAATTAAATGCATTGACAGCTGGGCGCGGTGGCTCACCCTGTCATCCCAGCACTTCGGGAGGCCATGGCAGGTGGATCACTTGAGGTCAGGAGTTCGAGACCAGCCCAGCCAACATGGTGAAACCCCGTCTCTCCTAAAAATACAAATATTAGGCTGGGCGCGGTGGCCCACACCTATAATCCCAGCACTTTGGGAGGCCGAAGTGGGTGGATCACGAGGTCAGGAGATCGAGACCATCCTGGCTAACACAGTGAAACTCTGTCTCTACTAAAAATAGAAAAATTAGCCACAGGTGGTGGCGGGCGCCTATAGTCCCAGCTATTTGGGAGGCTGAGACAGAAGAATGGCATGAACCCGGGAGGCGGAGCTTGCAGTGAGCCAAGATCGTGCAGCTGCACTCCAGCCTGGGTGACAGAGCGAGACTCCACCTCAAAAAACAAACAAAAAAAAACCACAAACATTAGCCGGGCGTGGTGACAGGTGCCTGTAATCCCTGCCTCGCTAGAAGCTGAGGCAGGAGAATCACTTGAACCCGAGAAGCAGAGCTTGCAGTGAGCCGGGATCGCACCACTGCACTCCAGCCTGGGCAACAGAGCAAGACTCTGTCTCCAAAAAAAAAAAAACTAGCCAGGCATGGTGGCGGGAGCCTGTAGTCCCAGCTACTAGGGAGGCTGAGGTAGGAGGATCCCTTGAGCCCAGGAAGTTGAGGTTTTGGTAAGCCAAGATCGCACCACTGCCCTCCAGCCTGAGTGACAGAGTGAGACCCAGTCTCAAAAAAAAAGCATTTACCCTTTGACCTAGAAATTCTCTTGGAATTTATCCCAAGAATGGTGCACATGTGAGAAACAGCACGTTCTCGTCAGGCCAACTGTAAGAGCCGAAGCCTGCAACTGCCCACCCACTGAGCTGGTGAGGCCGAGCTGCCAGCCACTCTGCAGGCACCAAGCACGTCCACACCAGAGCCACGGCCTCCCGGACAGAACCATCCTGAGACAGCGCACGGCTGCCCTTTCTCTTAGGAAACCACCATTCAAAACCTGTGCGAGCTTGGATGTGTCTAGAACGTCCCGGAAAGAGACTTCAGCACTGGAAACAGTAGTTGCCTGGACGCGGCAACAGGAGCCAGGAGGGAAAGGTGGGAGACTCATTCCCTGGCATGCCCTTAGGATCACCTGAGCATCCGCAAGGGCCCTACAATGCCAGGTGCGCCTGATCCATGAATGCTGTGTGATTACACAGCCCTTCACAAGAAGGCAGGCTCGAGGGCGTGCCAACGCTAAAGGCCTGAGGGCAGAAAGCCAGAGGGAAGCCTGTGGCCCAGCACTGAAGCCAGACGCACGCCCATCCTTGGTCCCCCCAGACCAAGTCTCCACAGGGGCTGCCAGCAGCTGACCCCCAGCAGTCACCGGGTTCCCTGCTACAAGGGCCTCCCACGGTGGGGTGCTCCGCAGGTCGCCCGGGCCTGTCTGGGTTGGCATGGGGCACACACTTGGAATCAGATTTATGAAGAAGGCTCTCTGAAGGTGACCCATCAGTCGCATTGCTGCCAGGATGGCAGAGACAAAGCCCCAGCTCCCTCCCGTGCCAGTCACACAGCCCCTTCCTCACAGCACCACCTAGGCCAGGTACATCCACTGAGGGCTGGGCGGCCTGGGGAGTGAGGCTCTCGCCCGGCCTGACTTCATGTGTCCCTGAGGTGTCCATGATGTGACACACACATGTTGCCTGAGGCCCAGCCCCATCCGCCACTGTTTGTCTGACGTGACGCTGCCTGAGTGTCCAAGATGTGACACACGCATGTTGCCTGAGGCCCAGCCCCATCCCGCCACTGTTCCAGTCTGACGTGACGCTGCCTGAGTGTCAGTGACGTGACACACGCATGTTGCCTGAGGCCCAGCCCCATCCCGCCACTGCTCCAGTCTGACGTGACGCTGCCTGAGTGTCCATGACGTGACACACGCATGTTGCCTGAGGCCCAGCCCATCCCGCCACTGTTCCAGTCTGACGTGACGCTGCCTGAGTGTCAGTGACATGACACATGCATGTTGCCTGAGGCCCAGCCCCATCCCGCCACTGCTCCAGTCTGACGTGACGCTGCCTGAGTGTCCGTGACGTGACACACGCATGTTGCCTGAGGCCCAGCCC
>NW_016807714.1:1472980-1476360 GCF_001698545.2 Rhinopithecus bieti
GGCCACTGCACTCCAGCCTGGGCGACAGAGCGAGACTCCGTCTCAAAAAAAAAAAAAAAAATTAGCCAAGCATGGTGACAGGCGCCTGTAATCCCAACTACTCGGGAGGCTGAGACAGGAGACTTGTTTGAACCCGGGAGGCAGAAGATGCAGTGAGCCAAGATCACCCCACTGCACTCCAGCCTGGGCGACAAGAGCGAGACTCCGTTTAGGAAAAAAAAAAAAAAAAAGGCAGGGCATGGTGGCTCACCTGAGGTCGGGGGATCGAGACCAGCCTGGCCAACATGGCAAAACCCTCTCTACTAAAAATACAAAAATTAGCCAGGTGTGGTGGCATATGCCTGTAATTCCAGCTACTAGAGAGGCTGAGGCAGGAGAATTGCTTGAACCCAGGGGATGGAGGTTGCAGTGAGCCAAGATCACCCCACTGCACTCCAGCCTGGGCGACAGAGTGAGACTCTGTCTCAAAAAAGTAAATAAAAACTAACAAATGCTGTGTTTTAGTTAAAGTGTGCTTTTCTCCTGTTGTTCTCAATAAGAGTAGGGTGCACCCTCCCCACCACAGCTGCAACAGGTACAATGCCAAACTCTCTACCCACGGGCTGCTCAGGCCCCTGAAGCCCTGTGGGGTCAGGCCCGGGAGGGTTCCACTGGGGCCCCCATGCCGCCTGCTTGAGCCCTGCCACACCGCTCAGCTCCCTCGTTGGGGAGGGGTCCTGCCACTGGATCCCAGGCAGCAAAATCCCCGCCTCAAGGAAACCCAGCCTGTTGCCAGGAGGGTTTCCCAAGCATCATCGGAGGGCGCAGGCATGTGGATTTTCAGAGTTCCTGGGAACGGCACACAACTGGGGATGGAAACCAGCGTTCTAGAGCCCAAGTGTGCCCCAGGTGCAGCGAAGGAGGGACGCGGGCCTCGGGGTTCTGAGGGACAGTGGAGAAGGCAGTGTGGTGGCAGCCTCAGAAAGCCCAAGGCCACCTGCACATGGGGGTGAGCCCTCGAGGGGGCTCCTCGCTCACCCACCTGCACCTGCTCCTCAGTGGTCTTCTCCATCCCACTGTGGCCCTCGTCACCGAGGGCTCCGTCCTTTCCCTCCTCGTCGCCTTCGTCATCATCCTCACTGCTGTCACTGCCGGAATCTTCCAGGCCTGAGAACACACTCTCCTCGCTGTCGGAGACGCCAGAATCGCTGCCGGTGCTGTGGCTGAGAGGAGAGGTGCAGAGGAGAGAAGGCTGCAAGGAAACACTGGGTTGGTGACAACTGCCCCTCCAGGCATGGGGCGCTGAACACTGCAGGAAGAGCTGCCTCTCACCCCTCCAGGCACCCACCAGCAGCTCCATGCAGCCTCCAGGACCACAGCCCTCTAGTCACAAACTTCCACCAAAACCATCCACCCAACCTGAGCCTTCCTCATCTTCTACCTCCACTGACAAGACAAGACTCTTGCCTTTGGCGTCGACATTTTAATTCCTAGCACCTCACGGGGAAGGGGCTTTTCAAGGACAACCTCCTCCTCTTGGAGCTCAGCTCTCAGCGCAGAACTAACACTGCTCTCTACCATCACTGCCGCTCCAGAGGCCCTGTGGGGTCAGGCCAGGCTGGACTTCACTGGTTCCCTCACACAGCCTGCCTAAGCCCTCTCCACACCTCACGCTGGCATCCAAGGCCCCAGAGTCATGAGGTCACTAGAAAAGGGGCTGGGGGCTGGAAGAGAACCGGGGTCCCCGAAGGGCTTTTACCACCTGAAGCAGAAGCCTCATTTAACCAGATTGGGACCAACCATTGATCAGCAAAACGAAAGGATTGGCTGACGAGTCACAGGAATGACAGACTCCAGTTGCAACCACGCACCAACTCACCCACTCCTCTCTCTGAGCAGAGCCCTGCTGGCTGCACGACACCAGCACACACAGTGTTTAGGTCCTTCACTGGCCTTAAAAAGTGGAACAAGAACTTAGACTCTTAGGAAGCAGCTGAAGGCCAGGCACAGTAGCTCACGCCTATAATCCCAACACTTTGGGAGGCCGAGGGGGGTGGATCACCTGAGGTCAGGAGTTCAAGACCAGCCTGGCTAACATGGTGAAACCATCTCTACTAAAAATACAAAAATTAGCCGGTGGTGGCAGGCATCTGTAATCCCAGCTATTCAGGAGGCTGAGGTACCCGGGAGGTGGAAGCTGCAGTGAGCCGACATTGTGCCACTGCACTCCAGTCTGAGCAACAGAGCAAGGCTCTATCTCAAAAAAAAAAAAAGAAAGAAAGAAAAAGAAAAGAAAATGGAAGCAGTTGAATGTAGAATTCTAGATTTTACTGCTTTCCTAATAGTTTACAAGTCTCACTTAAGGTACGACCCAGACGTATTAGCTATTACATACTGAGTGTTCACACAATGCCTCTCTCACACAGTCATGATGTGTCTTGGTACTCAGTCAGCTCCACAATCACAATAACTAGTGGAAATGGCATGCATGGCCTGGGCGCAAACAACTGGCTCCTGAGGACCATTTAGCTGAAGGGTGCAAGCAGCAGAACCTGGCGCCTAGAGCGGCCTGCGGGCCATTCAGCCCATGGGAACCAGGATGAGTTGAGTTCGCTTCACAAAGCAATGGGGCAGTTTCAACAACCCAGCGCGGCCGAGGGGGCTGTGAGGGGCTGGCTGTCCATTCCCTCCACCACCCAACTTGACGATCCCCACAACCAAGACGGGGCTGAGCTGGCAGAGGGCAACAGAGAGTTCTGATACAGCAAACGCAGCAAACCTGGGTTCTATTCAGGTTTTCTTATTCTCATGTCTATCCCATGAGCATAAAAACGCGATTAACTAGCGTATAAGTAGGTTAAGCATTTACTGGGGGCGCAAGCCGAGCCCTTTTATTGGCAGGACGCACAAATGGAACGGCCGGAGAGGCTGCTGCAAGGGGCGCTTATCCCCACTCCCTGCACACCGTTTCTTTGCTTCCCGGACGCCGTCCTTCACTCTGCAGTCTGCTCTGCCTAAGACCCCCCCGATAGAGGAGCTGCGCCCACGCCCAAGGCCGATTCACTGGGCACGGGCGCCCAGGTGACAGCAGCCGGGCCCCCCCGCCACAGCGCGGCCACGTGCCCGCTGGGCCCTCTAGGGACGCGCCTCGCCGCCCCGCATCGCCGCAGTCACCTCCGGCTCGGGCTCAGGCTCCAGTTCCGGCTCCGACCGCCGCTTCTCCGGCCGCACGCTCGGCGCCGCCGTGCGCCCCGCGCCCCGAGAACCCGCCATGTCCCGCCGCGCGCCGGCCGCGACCCGAAAAGCCGCTTCCGGCTGCGACAGGGCCGCGTGCGCAGGAGGACGCGCCCCGCCCAGCCCAGCCCCGATTGGCGGACAGGGATTGGGGGGCGGGACCAACA
>NW_016807714.1:1480323-1484492 GCF_001698545.2 Rhinopithecus bieti
GGCGGCGGCGGCGGCGGCAGCGCGCCCGTTGCAAGATGGCGGCGGCCATGCTGGGCCTTGGGGCTGTGTGTGCGCAGCGGGCGGCGGCTCGGCCCGGACGGCTGGCGCGGCAACGGCGTTAGCCCGGTTCTCGGCCCCTCTTCGCGGCCGCTCCCTCCGCCTATTCCCGCCTTGCCCGAGATGGATCTGCCCGTGGGCCCCGGCGCGGCGGGGCCCAGCAACGTCCCGGCCTTCCTGACCAAGCTGTGGACCCTCGTGAGCGACCCGGACACCGACGCGCTCATCTGCTGGAGCCCGGTGAGGGCAGCGCGCGGGCGCGGGGCCCGTGGGGACCGGGAGGGAGCAGGGCCGCGGTGGACGGCGCGGGAGGGCTGCGGGGAGGGGCCCTGCCACACCTCGACTTAACGCGCGGTGAGCCTGCCCTGCCCCCGCCAGAGAAGGGCGGCGGGTCCCGAGCCTGCCCAGACGCAGAGCCTTAAGTTGGGAAAGCGGCTGCGAGACCCACACCCGATTCAACCGCTGCCCCAGCGAAGTTTCCCTGGGATGGGAGAATGGGGCGTCCCTTGCATCGGGCTTCTGCTAACTGTTGGGCGGTTGCGGAAGTGTCCGCGCTTAGGGCAAGCACCCGGCTTCGCCAGCGGACGCTGTGCTCCAGAGGACATCGGCGTCCCCGGGGGACGGCCTACGGGGTGCTGGGTCGGCAACTATTCGGAGACAGTCAGGACTTGGCACGTGAAGCGGAGGGCGTCGCTGTAGTGGAAAAGGAAAGGCAGTGGAAACAGAAACTAAGACGTCATGGAGCTTCAGGTTGATCTCAAGCCCTTTTCCGAATCCCAAATCTGGGTTTCCCAAGAGGAGTTTTGTTTTTCATTCCTTGTGGGGCGTCTTTACTCGCGTCTCTGTCTTCAGTTGCCTGGCAGCAGGCTTGTTTACACGGTCCGACCCTGCAAGACCGGACAGCTCCGGTTTGCAGAAGTAAATCAGTGATTGTCTGGAGTTGGAGATCAGAATCTGCTGTTCACATTCCGGCTGTGACGTCGTGTCCGGTGAGGGGCAGAGCCACAGCCTGTGGCTGGCAAGTGATGGCCTGAAGAAAGGCCACACTGGCCGAGCGGGGTCACTCTTTGCTGTGATACTAGCACTTGGGGAGGTGGAGGCGGGTAGATCACTTGAGGCCAGGAGTTCGAGACCAGCCAAGACAATATGGCAAAACCCCGACTCTACTAAAAATACAAAAAATTACCCGGGCGTGGTGGTGCTTGCCTGTGGTCCTAGCTACTTGGGAGGCTGAGATAGGAGGACCCCCTGAACCTGGGAGGCAGAGGTTGCACTGCACCGAGATTCCGTCACTGCACTCCAGCCTGGCAAAGAATGAGACCCGGTCTAAGAAAAAAAAGAAAAAAGAAAGGCCACTGATCACTGGGAGCTTTTGGAGGGACCGTGACAGGCGGGGTGCCACCAAGCATGTGTGGCCTCCCAGGAGCTAAGACCCCAGAGTTCCTCAGGCTCTGCTGAGTGCCTCCCATTTGCACAGCCTCTTTCTGCTGTTAGGAATGAAGAAAAGTCTGAACTGAAGCTGCCCCAGGCAGGAGGCCAGGTCTTCTGCTTCTCGGGTTTACTGAGGCTCTGCTTTACCTACAGAGTGTTTGGGAATAAAGAGAGGACTGGAAATCTTAGCTCTTGTTAGAAACACTTTATATTTGTCCTGCTGACACCTCTGTCTGTGTCGGCCTTCCCATCCCCAAGTCCCATTACGGCACAGTGCGCCTTCCTGCAGGCTGACTTCATTTCACCATCTCTTCATTCTAGACCTTGGCATTTTTGTGCAAAGGAAATATTCCCATGTTTCTGTTTTCTTTTATCCGTCTTTCTTTTTCTTTTTTTTTGAAACGGATTCTCGCTCTGTCGCCCAGGTTGGAGTGCCGTGGTGCGATCTTGGCTCACTACGACCTCCACCTCCCAGGTTCAAGCAATTCTCCTGCCTCAGCCTCCCGAGTAGCCAGGACTACAGGTGCCCGCCACCACACCAGGCTGATTGTTGTATTTTTAGTAGAGATGGGGTTTCACCACATCGGTCAGGCTGGTCTGGAACTCCTGACCTCAAGTTACCCACCTGCCTTGGCCTCCCAAAAGTGCTGGGATTACAGGTGTGAGCCACTGCACCCGGCCCTTCCTTCTTTTTCTTATTCCCCTTAACCCTCAGAAGTACTCTCTTGCCCCATTGTGGGAGGGACATCTGAGATTATCTGGGATATTCTAAGCTTAATCCTACTAGCATGATCTGTCCTGTCCCATAATCTGCTTGCTGTTTTTGCTTAAAAGATTATGAGGCATGTGGGTTAGGTCCCAGTGTACTCTTTTTTGAGACCGAGGCATGTTCTGGGCAGGGCTTTTGAGCAAGGGAGGCAGATTTGATGAGGCCTGTGGCCAGCCTCCACTCTACTCACAGGTGCACCACCTGCGGCCTGTTCTCCCTGGAGAGGGATGGGGAGCCGACTGGAATGTCAGTGTTTGGTTCCACCTGCTCAGTATAAAGTGGCAATGGTTGGTGCAGGATGCAGCAGTGGGGGCGAGCATGTCAATGAGATAGAAACACGGACTTCCAACTGGAAGGAAGCCCTTCTCCAGACTGTGCAGGGAGCTGCAGAGCTTTCTGGCGCTGGCTGCGTGGCCTGGAGAAAGGAGGTGATCATCCCATCCTGTGGCTTTGAGAGCACTCACCCAAGCCCTGAGGACTCCATGTCAGCAGAGTCCCAACAGGGGACCCTCCCACAAATCTACTGCCCAGGCCCAGCTGGCTCTCAAGAGGCCTTGCGAAGGCCCTGGTGCTCTTGCTCTCTGCTGCCTTCTCTGGGAGAGTCTCCTGGCCCAAAGTCTTACCACCATTCTGCCAAGAAAAACCTTCCCTGTTTGACACAAGAAGATGAGGCAGAATCACAGGCATGGTGACTCATTCTCAAGGCTGAATAACTTGGGGGAGACTGAGGCCCAGAAACTGGCCAGTGACTTTACTGAGCCTGGCCAGGAATGGGACCAGGTCTGGATAACCATTGCACTTCCCCTCCCTGGCCTGAGATCAGGACTCCCACTGCAGCCACTGGAGGCAGAATGCCAGGTCACTGTCCAGGAGAGCCCATGTGGTAGGGACTATTGGTGGGAACTATGGCCCCATCCCTGTGGTGGTTGATTTCCCACCCCCCAGACCCTCATTCCCATGAGCACCCCACCCACACAGGCAGAGGCCTTGAGGGGACCCAGCAAGTCGTGGAGGACAGCACAGCCCCATCTGCCTTGGAGAGGAAACATGTCAGCCACAAGGTTATGATCCCGGGAGATCCACATAGGAGCATGGGCATGGACGTGGGTGGTCCTCCCTCAGCCAACTTCTTAACAGCTTCTCCCAAAGGTGCACCTGGATCCAGTACCACTGAGAGCCAAAGATGGGGTTGGGGGACTTGAATACCTGGACTGACAGGCAGCTTCATAGAACTGAGACCCGTGAGACCAGGGACGCACAGCCTCCCTGCCCCGTGCCCTGGTGCCAGCCCTCAGCCCAGCTTCCTCCTCTGCATGCAGCAGCTCCTCTGTCCACCAGCGGAGGCTCTTCTAGGGCCTTGCTGGGCTGCAGCTGACTCAGGAGGGCAGCAGCCTCTTCAGAGAATTTGACAGCATGGAGACGCAAACAAAAGCAGAAAGTGAAGCCTCAGAACTAGGTTCAGCATCATCTCAGTTTTTTACAGGCTATGATTTTGTCCCACCTTTATTAACAAGATGAGGAAGTATGAAAAGTAATCTTCACATCTGAGATGGTGAGATTACAGATTTTTTTTTTTTTTTTTTTGAGATGGAGCCTCTGTTGCCCAGGCTGGAGTGCAATGACACGATCTCGGCTCACTGTAACCTCTGTCTCCGGGGTTCAAGTGATTCTCCTGCTTCAGCCTCCTGAGTATGGAATTACAGGCACCCACCACGACACCCGACTAATTTTTTTTGTATTTTTAGTGGAGACAGGGTTTCACCATGTTGGTCAGGCTGGGCTAGAACTCCTGACCTCATGATCCGCCTGCCTCAGCCTCTCAAAGTGCTGGGATTACAGATGTGAGCCACTGTACCCAGCCCGGATAATTTTTATAGTTATATTTTTCTAAAGTACTTTTTTATTTTTTTTT
>NW_016807714.1:1484876-1504548 GCF_001698545.2 Rhinopithecus bieti
GCCAGGATGGTCTCGATCTCCCGACCTTGTGATCCGCCCGTCTCGGCCTCCCAAAGTGCTGGGATTACAGGCTTGAGCCACCGCGCCCGGCCGTAAAGTACTTTTTAAAAAAAATGAACATATACTTCATTTTGTTGTTGTTGCTGAGTTTTTGTTTTGTTTTTTTTTTTGAGACAGAATCTCACTCTGTTGCCCAGGCCACACCCGGCTAATTTTTGTATTTTTTAGTAGAGATAGGGTTTCACTATATTGGACAGTCTGGTCTCAAACTCCTGACCTAGTGATCCACCCGCCTCAGCCTCCCAAAGTGCTGGGATTACAGGCGTGAGCCACCACGCCCGGCTAAAAAAGTGAACATGTATTTCATAAGCGAGAGTAGAAAATGTTTTCAAACCTGATCATGTTCTAAAAAGAGACCGGCCCAGCCCTACTTCCCCCTGCCCTGCAGGGCTAACTATGGCTGCCCTGGGCAGCTGTGGACTCCATGCTGAGGCCTGAGAACAAGGCACAGCCACATGACCTATGCCAGACAAATGCTAGAATGATGGTCATGCAGGTTAGAATGAACCCAGGTAGATAGAGGCCTCAGGATCAGGGTGAGACCAGAGGGGGCACCGGGGGGGCACCTGGGTGCAAAATTTAAGGAAGCACTTTTTTTTTTTTTCTTAAGCCACGATCTTGCTCTGTTGCCCAGGCTGGAGTGCAGGGCTATGATTGCAGCTCACTGCAGCCTCTGCCTCCCAGGCTCAAGTAATCCAGTCGCCTCAGCTGAGTCACTGGGGCTACAGGCTCACACCACCAGACCTGGCTTTTTTTTTCTTTTTTAAGGTTGTAGCAGAGACAGGGTCTCGCAGGGCCTCGCCGTATTGCCCGAGCTAGTCTGGAACTTGTGGGCTCAAGCCATCCTCCCACCTCAGCCTCCCAAAGTGCTGGGATTACGGGCTTGAGCCCACCACGCCGGGCCCTGAGGCATTCCTTTTTAAGACCCACCCTGCATTTGGATGGCACTGAGAGTGGGGCCTCCTTAGATGTGGCTCCTGGATGCTTCACTGTCTTCACTTGGCCCCAGCCTCATGGGTGCAGCTCCCTTCTCTTTGGCAGCAGGAAGGACTCTAGAAGGATGTGCTGAGACCCTGGGGCTCCCTGAGACTGAGTGAGCCGGAGGTCACCAAGGCCCTCGGCCTATCCCGGGGGAGAGGTCCACTGAAAGCCAGTGGTCAGATGGCTGCTGTGGAGGGTCTCTGGGTGGACAGTTGGGAGCAGAGTGGTCCCTGCAGTGAGGCAGGGGGCAGGGCGTCTACTCATAAGCACATGAGGAGTTACAGAAGCAGAGCCAACCTAGCCACACCCAGTAACTCAGACCCTGGCCACAGATGGTGTCCGGAGCTCCCACGGCAGGCAGGGCCACCCCTACTTCCCTGGTTCTGAGAGCCACCAAGACCTAGCAGGCCCTCTGGCCCCACCCTGGATGATCTGGCATTTGGCCCAAGATGCTGGAGGCCCCACAGCAGCAGCTGTGAGGAGTGCTGCAGGGTCTGGAGGGCCTGATGTGTGCCCGGATCAGAGCATCTCCTGGTGTGGCCATAAGAAGGCACACACCTGGAGCCAGGCACGGTGGCTCACGCCTGTAATCCCAGCACTTTGGGAGGCCGAGGTGGGTGGATCACGAGGTCAAGAGATTGAGACCATCCTGGCTAACACAGTGAAACCCTGTCTCTACTAAAAAATACAAAAAACTAGCCGGGCGTGGTGGCAGGTGCCTGTAGTCCCAGCTACTTGGGAGGCTGAGGCAGGAGAATGGCGCGAACCTGGGAGGCAGAGCTTGCAGTGAGGTGAGATCCGGCCACTGCACTCCAGCCTGGGTGATAGAGCAAGACCCTGTCTCAAAAAATAAATAAAAACTAAAAAGGCTCTGTGCTGTAGCCTCCCGTGTTTCCTCTACCCCGATGGTGTGGTGGGGGGTGCGGTGAGGAGGGCCCAGGCACAGAAGGCTGGGCTGCAGCCTCCTGCGGGGAGGGCAGATGCCTCCAGTGCCCCGTGCCCACCCAGTTCCGCAGGCCAGTGTTTGCTCATCCTTTATCGAGGGACCAGGGATGGACAGCCTGGCCCTGGAAGTCTCTCAGTTTTGGAGGAGTCAGCCTGTGTGCAGGGACAGCTGGAGAGGGGTCGTGGGGCTCACAGTGCCTTCCCGGAGGAAGCAAGCAGCTTCCATCGGGTCTGTCGAGGGCTGTGGGCTCCAGGGTCTCCTCCAGGTCTGGCAGGGGGAGGGAGGCTGTCTAAGGAGAGGAGGTGGTCCCAGATGTCTCAACAGCCTCCTCCCTGTGACCCTGTGGGCCACGGTGAGCAGCGGTAACCACCACACAGGTGCAGGGCAGCCGGTGATGAGAGATGTGATGAGAGGTGAGGGCGATTGTGCTGCTCTTGGTCCTTGTGTGGCGAGAACATGCTGGAAGCTCCTCCTGAGCAGAAACAAGAAAAGTGTTAACGAGAAAGGTGCGGGCGGCTCAGATACGGACAGAACCACACCGGGGAGCAGGGCCACAAAGTAAGCCACTTTCTCTGCACCTGCTCGCGCTTCCTACCTGCCTCACTGCTTCCATGCCCTGACCCCGGTGGTCCCCGCTCCCCACACGTGGGCTGCAGCTACTCACACATGCGTTCCCGCTACTCCTAAAGCCCACACTCCCAGGACCCAGAGAGGGAGAAGCCAGCCAAGTCCAGGAGCCCAGAACACCCATCAGCAGATAGAGCTTAGACTTGGCAGGAGGCTGGAACAAGAGGCTTGTGACCTGGGCTGTGTGGCCAGCTTGTAGAATACGGCACTGTTCACGTTCTGGGCCAGGGAGCCCTTTGAGAAGACACTCAGAGACACAGACACTTCCTATGTAAGGTGTCCCTACAGGCAGGATCTCACACACGTTTCAGGTCCTTCACAGTGCTGCGGAAAATGAGGCCACAGGCTCCGAGTTTACTGCAAGCTTCAGGGTTTGCTGACGCCTACACTTCTCAGCGTGTGGCATCTCACACCAGCCAGGGGCCTCCCATTTCCGGTGGCAGGTCTTCGTGATACGCAGTTATGACCTGTGACTCCTCCAGGAGGCGCCTGTGGTCAGCAGAGGAGGAACCTTGTTCCACTGAGGCAGGAAGATGAGACACTGGGTTCTCTGATGGGTTCACCAGCAGACCCTGTGAAATTCATAATGGCCCCTAAGGTAGGGATTGCCTGACATGTTCAACTTGGATTTAACCCTTAAGGCATAAGAAGCCACTGAACAACATTCAGACATTAGAAAACTAGGGCTGGGCGCGGTGGCTCACTCCTGTCATCCCAGCACTTTGGGAGGCCGAGGCGGGCGGATCACTTAGAGTCAGGAGTTTTAGACCAGCCTGGCCAACGTGGTGAACCCCATCTCTACTAAAAATACAAAAATAGGTTGGGTGTGGTGACACACGCCTGTAATCCCAGCTACTTGGGAGGCTGAGGCAGGAGAATCACTTGAACCCGGGATATGGAGGTTGCAATGAGCTGAGATTGCGCCACTGCACTCCAGCCTGGGCCACAGAGCGAGAATCTGTCTCAAAAAAAAAAAAAGAAAAAGAAAACTGGTGAAGACCGAGGTAAACCAAAAAATTGTCCAGGCTTTCTGCGTGGAGGCAATTTGCAGACTCACGTGCAGAGAACCCAACAAAACCCAAACTTTGGGGAAGCTGAGGCAGCCAGAATTTGTGGGGTATGGCACCAGAAAGGAAGGAGTTGTGCCCAAAAGGAAAGAGCTCCGACAAGCTGTGCGTGAGCCTGCTTGCATCTTGGGCTGGATCCGATTTGCTGGTGCAAAGTGAAACCTCGTGAAGCTGGACCAAGAGCAACTTGAAGAGGAAGAGTAAGTGTAAGGGGACGGGACTCACACGGGGTCGTGGTTATTTCAGTTCCCACCAGCTACAGTGTAGAAGCCACTTTAAATACACAGAGCATTCATGAGACCTTAGAGGAACCACAGCCTGGAAGTGGCGCAGAATAAGCTGGAAAGGAGAGGCCACTCCCAATGCCACGGAAACAAGTGCAAGGCAAGCCCTGGAAACACCACGGCCTGCTAGCATGGAGTACACATGGCACTCTTGAAGACAGAAGCCAGGCGAAGTGGCTCACACCTGTCATCCCAGCACTTTGGGAGGCCGAGGCAGGTGGATCACAAGGTCAGGAGTTCGAGACCATCCTGCCTAACACGGTGAAACCCCGTCTCTACTAAAAATACAAAAAATTAGCCAGGCGTGGTGGCGGGCGCCTGTAGTCCCAGCTACTGGGGAGGCTGAGGCAGGAGAATGGTGTGAACCCAGGAGGCGGAGCTTGCAGTGAGCCAAGATCGCGCCACTGCACTCCAGCCTGGGCGACAGAACAAGACTCCGTCTCAAAAAAAAAAAAAAGACTGAGAAATGGAAGATACAGAAAAGAAGCAAGTTGGACAAAATGTCACTGGAACTAATCTCCCACGTAGAAGAATTCCACGTTGTTTACTGTGAGAGTTCCCCTTCAAGGAGGTGATGCTTACCTCTCACTCCAGAAGCCTGGGCTGCACCTAGTGACCCCTTCCAAAGAGCAGAGCACAAGAGCAGGAGGAGCAGCTTTCCAGTGGAGACCTCCAGCAGCACAGCCTCACCAGGGGTCATGGTCACCATCAGCAGTGACATGCATATCCCCGTTGTGTACTCTTTATTTTATTTATTTTTTTGAGACGGAGTCTTGCTCTGTCACCTGGCTGGAGTGCAGTGGCGCGGTCTCGGCTCACTGCAACCTCTGCTTTCCGGGTCCAAGCAATTCTCCCACCTCAGCCTCCCGAGTAGCTGGGACTATAGGCACCCGCCACCATGTCCAGCAAATTTTTTTGTATTTTTGGTAGAGACAGGGTTTCACCGTGTTAGCCAGGATGGTCTCGATCTCCTGACCCCATGATCTGCCCGCCTCAGCCTCCCAAAGTGCTGGGATTACAGGCATGAGCCACCACGTCCGGCCTGTTGTATACTTGATAGGATGATGAGAACAGCACTCTACCTCTTTGATCTTCCTCCCAAAAGCATACGTAACCACAGCTAATCATGAAAAAACATCAAACAAATCCAAATTGAGAGACATTCCCCAAACTATTTGACGAGTCCTCAAAATTGTCAAGGTTCTCAAAAACTAGGCAAGTCTGGAAAGTGTCAGAGCCGGTGGAACTGAAGGAGATGTGACAACTGGATGGATCTTGGATGACATCCTGGAGCAGAGGAAGGATTGGGTGAAAACCTAAGGAATCTAAATAGAATATGGGCCTTAGTTAACAATGTGTCTAATGTTCTTGAGACAAATGCACCACACAAAGGCACGATGTTAATGATGGGGGACACTGGTGTAGGGCATGTATTCTAAAGTAAAAAGGTGGTTCTTCAGATTCACCGCAGTGGTTTGACAAAACATTAGAAACTTCAGAAGAAAAGATTCCCGAACTAAAAGCAATGGAAACTATCCACAGTGATGTACAGAGAGAAAAAGGACTGCAAAAACTTAGCCGAGCTTCAAGGAGAGAATATCATGTGGTCTAACGTATTTGAGGTTCCAGAAAACAGTGGGGAAGAGAATACAGAAATACGACCAAAAGGCCGGGCACGGTGGCTCCTGCCCGAGATCCCAGCACTTTGGGAGGCTGAGGTGGGCAGATTGCTTGAGCCCAGGAGTTCAAGACCAGCCTGGGCAATATAGCGAGATCCCCATCTCTATAAATAATCCAAAATTAGCCGGGCATGGTAGTGCCTACCTGTGGTCCCAACTACTCAGGAGGCTGAGGCGGGAGGTTCACCTGAGCTCAGGAGGTGGAGGCTGCAGTGAGCCATGATCACACCACTGCACTGCAGCCAGGGCAACAGAGTCTCCTGCACTCCAGCCTGGGCAACAGAGACCCTGTCTCAAAAAAAAAAAGAAATATTAGGCCCGGCGCGGTGGCTCATGCCTGTAATCCCAGCACTTTGGGAGGCCGAGACGGGCGGATCATGAGGTCAAGAGATTGAGACCATCCTGGCTAACATGGTGAAATCCCGTCTCTACTAAAAATATAAAAAACTAGCCGGGCGAGGTGGCGGGCGCCTGTAGTCCCAGCTACTCGGGAGGCTGAGGCAGGAGAATGGCATGAACCCAGGAGGTGGAGCTTGCAGTGAGCCGAGATCGCGCCACTGCACTCCAGCCTGGGCAACAGTGAGACTCCGTCTCAAAAAACAAAAACAAAACAAAACAAAAGAAATATTATGGCCAAAATTTTTCCCAAATTTTTGAAAAGCTGTAAGCTCACAAGTCCAAGAATATCAATCTCAAGCAGGATAAAACCAAAACCATATCAAGGCACATTATATAATCAAAGTGCTGGAACAGGCTGGTGAAGAGAAAATCTTAAAAGCAAACAGAAGAGGCCGGGCGCGGTGGCTCACGCCTGTAATCCCAGCACTTGGGAGGCCGAGGTGGGCAGATCACAAGGTCAGGAAGTTGAGACCATCCTGACTAACACGGTGAAACCCCGTCTCTACTAAAAATACAAAAAATTAGCCGGGCGTGGTGGCGGGCGCCTGTAGTCCCAGCTACTCGAGAGGCTGAGACAAGAGAATTGCTTGAACCTAGGAGTCGGAGGTTGCACTGAGCTGAGATCGTGCCACTGCCTTCCAGCCTGGGTGACCGAGTGAGACCTCTCAAAGAAAAAAATTATTGTCCCAGTTTCTGAGACTCGTGAATTGATTCCAGCTCAAGGTTTCTGAGGCTGACGTCATCTCAAGGCTCAACTGAGGATGAAATACGCTTCTAACTTCCCTCAATGCTTGCTGACGGGCCACAGTTTCTCGCTGGCTTTTGGCAAGAGGCTTTAATTCCTTATCAAGTGAGCCTCTCCGTAGAGCTGTTTGTTACATGGCGGCTTGCCTCTCCAAAAGCAAGTGACCCAAGAAAGCCAGAGCCCCAGACGGCTTTTACAGTTTGTTCTCAAATGGCATCACCTCTGCGTTTGGTCACACAGGACAACCGTGGTACATGGCGGGAGGAGATGGCTCCAGGGTGTGGACACCAGAAGTGGAATCAACGGGGCCATTGGCAGGCTAGTTAATAGGGATAAATTAGCCGGGTGCAGTGGCTCATTCCTGTAATCCCAGCACTTTGGGAGGCCGAGGCAGGCAGATCACAAGGTCAGGAGTTCGAGACCATCCTGGCCAATGTGGTGAAACCTCATCTCTACTAAAAATACAAAAAGTATCTGGGCATGGTGGCGGGCACCTGTAGTCCCAGCTACTCAGGAGGCTGAGGCAGAAGAATCGCTTGAACCTGGGAGGTGGAGGTTGCAGTGAGCCTAGATCGCACCACTACACTCTAGCCCACACGACAGAGTGAGATTCTGTCTCAAAAGAAAAAAAGGCCGGGTGGGGAATAAATTGAAGACCTAAATAAATGGAGAGAAATACCATGGTCATGGGACAGAAGACCTAGTATTATTATAAGGAGAACAAAATTAGAAGATTCACACTATCTGATTTCAAGACACTATAAAGCTCTAGTAATCAAGACTGAACAATATTAGCATAAATGTAAACATGTAAACAAATGGAGCAGACTATAGATTTCAGAAATAGACTCACCCATCTAAGGCTGACTGATCTTGACAAAGGTGCCACTAGTTGAATGGAGAAATAATCGTCTGTTCAGCAAACAGTGCTGGGATAACTGGACGTCCATAAACAAAAAGGTGAGCCTTGTCCTTTACCTCACACCATATACGAAACTAACTCAGAATGGATTGGAGACTAAAATATGAGCTAAGACAACAAAACTTCTAGAGAAAAAAAAACCCTTTGATCTTGAGTTAGGAGACAAAATCACCAAATAGGAAAAAAAGCCGACTTCATTGAAGTTAAAAACATCCACTCTTTGAAATACACTATTAGGGAATTAAGAAGCAAACCACACACTATATTTGCAAAGCATATATCTGGTACCAAGAATATATTTTTTAAAAAATTTTTGGCCAGGCACGGTGGCTCACGCCTGTAATCCCAACACTTGGGGAGGCTGAGGCAGGTGAATCACTTGAGGTCAGGAGTTTGAGACCAGCTTGGCCAACATGGTGAAAGCCTGTCTCTACTAAAATACAAAATTAGCTGAGTGTGGTGGCGGGTGCCTGTAGTCCCAGCTACTTGGGAGGCTGAGGCGGGAGAATCGCTTGAACCCGGGAGGCAGAGGTTGCAGTGAGCCGAGATCGCGCCACTGCACTCTAGCCTGGGCGATGGAGCGAGATTCCATCTCAAATAATAATAATAAATAAATAAATGACAAGTGGCTGAGCATGGTAGCTGACACCTGTAATCCCAACACTTTGGGAGGCCAGCGTGGGTAGATCACTTCCACTCAGGAGTTTGAGACCAGCCTGGGCAACACAGGGAGACCCATCTCTACAAAAAAAAAAATGAGCCCGGCGTGGTGGTTTGCTCCTGTGGTCCCAGCTACTCGGGAGGCTGCGGGGGGAGGATCTCTTGGTCCCAGGAGGTGGAGATTGCAGTGAGTCAAGATCGCGCCGCTGCACTCCAGCCTGGGTGACAAAGCACGACTCTGTCTCAAAAAATAAAAACGTATATTGAAAAAGGCAAAAGATTTGAACAGATACATCAAAAAAAGACAAATAGCAAATAAGCACTTGAACAGATGCTCAGCATCATTACTTGTCAGAGAAACGCACACGAAAACCTCAGTGCCAGCTACCAGAACAACCAACAGGCGGGGCGCGGTGGCTCACGCCTGGAATCCCAGCACTTTGGGAGGCTGAGACGGGTGGATCACGAGGTCAAGAGGTGGAGACCATCCGGGCTAACATGGTGAAACCCCGTCTCTACTGAAAATTTTTTTAAAAATCAGCCGGGCACGGTGACGGGCGCCTGTAGTCCCAGCTACTCGGGAGGCTGAGGCAGGAGAATGGCATGAACCCGAGAGGCAGAAGTTGCAGTGAGCCGAGATTGCGCCACTGCGCTCCAGCCTGGGGGACAGAGCAAGAGACTCCATCTCAAAAAAAAAAGAAAAAACAGCCAACGCCACCAGGTGCTGAGGAGGGCACGGAGCCACTGGAACTCAGCTGTGCTGCTGAGAACTCAAATGCTATATCATACTCTTTGAAAAGCAGCTTGGGCGTTGCATGGGAAATTAAGCGTTTACCACACGGCCAGCAGCTCTGCTTTGGTTATTGTATTGTTCAGCTCTGGAATTTCCACTGGGGGCTCTTTATGATTTCGTCTCTTTTACCATTGTT
Source organism: Rhinopithecus bieti (assembly GCF_001698545.2). Lineage (NCBI taxonomy): Eukaryota > Metazoa > Chordata > Mammalia > Primates > Cercopithecidae > Rhinopithecus > Rhinopithecus bieti. Next base: position 1,494,176 of record NW_016807714.1, read on the forward strand.
TTGGTGTAGATGGGGTCTCGCTGTTTGGATGATTGTTTGCAGGGGTGTTCCGTGGGGTTTTGAGCAGTGGTAGTTTCTGAGGTCAGTCAGGGTTGTTGTGGCCCCAGCAGGGCTCTTCATAGCTTTCCCTTTGCAGAAGAACAAGCCTGTGGTTTTACGTGTTTCTCTTCCTTGAGAGGAGCTGTCGTTTCTGAGAGCAACTCTTGGGCTGAACTTTCAAATAGAATGAGTTTCCTTGGGGAGCTTCAGAGCTCTTTCCTTATGGACAGCCTCTCTCCCCAGGCTCGCTCTGTGCCACCGCTCTGGGCGCCGGGCAGGACAGCAGCCTCTGATCTTCTTGGCCTGGCTTTCCCAGCATGGGTGCTCTACCCTGCAGTTTTAACCCAGAAAGCCTGAACTGTATTTAAAACGTGTGGTTTTCAAGGCCAGGCACAGTGGCTCATGCCTGTCATCCCAGCACTTTGGGAAGCCGAGGTGGGTGGATCACTTCCAGTCAGGAGTTCAAGACCAGCCTGGCCAACCTGGTGAAAGCCTGTCTCTACCAAAAATATAAAACTTAGCCAGGTGTGGTGGCACATGCCTGTAATCCCAGCTACTCAGGAGGCTGAGGCAGAAGAATCGCTTGAACCCAGGAGGTGGAGGTTGCAGTGAGCCAAGATGGCACCACTGTACTCTAGCCTAGGTGACAGAGAGAGACTCCATCTCAAAAAAACACTGTGGTTTTGAAATTGCTTTAATCAGGTGGGAGCTGCAGGGAGGTGGTCAGAGACCTGGGTGTCCTCAGCCTGCTGTGACTGTGGCCGAGCTCCTCTCTGAGGCATGGGCAAGGTGGAGGAAGGGAGCCCCTGGCGTCTAGGCCACATGCTCCAGCAACTTAGTCTCTTCAACTTGGAGTCGGTGAGGATGAGAAACTCTGGTGGTCTGCCTAGCCCGTGAGATCCGGGAAACCTTGTTCGGGAACTAAGGGGAGAAGGGTCCCCATCTTCCTGCTCCCCTCCCTGAGTGTAGTGCCCATCATGGCGAGCTGGGGTGAGAGGGAAAGAGGAGGCTGAGGTTCAGATACCACCAGGCTCACTGTTCGTACCAGGTGTCGGTAGATTTTACTCCGTAAGTGTTTATCTGTTAATATGCCTTTAGGACAGTTTGAGACTTTAAATGGTTTAAGTAAGCTTTGCTTGTTTCACAGGAAGTGCTTCCACGAAGGTCCTCACATTGCTGCCCCAGAGTGGAAATCTCTCCATTTTCAAAGCATAGCTTTGCCGGATATTGAGTTTTTATGTTTTGTAGAGATGGGGTCTCGCGATGTTGCCCAGACTGGTCTCCAACTCCTGGGCTCAAGGGATCCTCCTGCCTTAGCCTCCCAAAGTGCTCGGATTACAGGCCTGAGTCCCACACCCGGCCAGTATACAAAGATTGAGTGGCAGGGTCTTTTATTTTAATACTTTTATTTTATTTGTTTTGGTTTGTTTTTGTTTTTGTTTGGAGATGGATTCTCGCTCTGTTGCCCAGGCTGGAGGGCGGTGGCACGATCTCCGCTTACTACAACCTCCACCTCCCAGGTTCAAGCAATACTCCTGCCTCAACCTCCTGAGTAGCTGGGATTACAGGCATGAGCCACTACACCCAGCTAGTTTTTCCATTTTTAGTAGAGACGGGGTTTCACCATGCTGTCCAGGCTGGTCTGAAACTCCTGACCTCAAATGATCCACCCACCTTAGCCTCCCAAAGTGTTGGAATTACAGACGTGAGCCACCACACCAGCCATTTTAAAACTTTTTTTTTTTCGAGACAGAGTCTTGCTCTGTCCCCCAGGCTGGGGTGCAGTGGGGTGATCTCGGCTCACTGCAACCTCTGCCTCCCGGATTCAAGCGATTCTTCTGCCTCAGCCTCCCAAATAGCTGGGAGCACAGGCACAGGCCACCACGCCCAGCTAATTTTTATATTTTTAGTAGAGATGGGGTTTCCTCATGTTGGCCAGGCTGGTCTCGAATTCCTGACCTCAGGTGGTCTGCCCGGCTCAGCCTCCCAAAATGCTGGGATGGCAGGTGTGAGCCACCGCGCCCGGCTGTGTTATACTTTTTGTGGTGTCTCACAGGTCTCTGAGGCTCTGCTCATTTTTGTTTTTTTGTTTTTGTTTTTTTGAAACAGAATCTCCTTCTGTCACCAGGCTGGAGTGCAGTGACGCAATCTCGATCTCGGCTCCCTGCAACCTCTGCCTCCAGGGTTCAAGCAATTATCTTGCCTCAGCCTCCCAAGTAGCTGGGACTACAGGCACAGGCCACCACGCCCAACTAATTTTTTTTTATATTTTTAGTAGAGATGGGGTTTCACCGTGTTGACCAGGATGGTCTCAATGTGTTGACCTCGTGATCCACCCACGTTGGCCTCCCAAAGTGCTGAGACTGCAGGTGTGAGCCACCGCGCCCAGCCGGCTCCTGTCCTCCTCATTCCTTCTTTTTTCTTTTTTTTCTCATACCGAACCATCTCAATGGACCTGTCTTCATGTTTGCTGACTCCTTCTCCTAGTCTGATATGCTCTGTCGCCCAAGCTGGAGTGCAGTGGCGCGATCTCAGCTCACTACAACCTCCGCCTCCCGGGTTCAAACAGTTCTCCTGCCTCAGCCTCCTGAGTAGCTGGGATTACAGGCATGAGCCACCACGCCTGGCTAATTTTGTATTTTTAGTAGAGACGGGGTTTCTCGATGTTGGTCAGGTTGGTCTCCAACTCCTGACCTCAGGTGATCCACCTGCCTTGGACTCTCAAAGTGCTGGGATTCCAGGCGTGAGCCACCATGCCTGGCCCCTCTGGTTAACTTTATTTTTTTTTTTTGAGACGGAGCCTCCCTCTGTCCCCCAGGCTGGAGGGCAGTGGCCGGATCTCAATTCAATGCAAGCTCCGCCTCCCGGGTTTACGCTATTCTCCTGCCTCAGCCTCCCGAGTAGCTGGGACTACAGGCCCCGCCACCTCGCCCGGCTAGTTTTTTGTATGTTTTAGTAGAGACGGGGTTTCACCGTGTTAGCCAGGATGGTCTCAATCTCCTGACCTCGTGATCCGCCCGTCTCGGCCTCCCAAAGTGCTGGGATTACAGGCGTGAGCCACCGCGCCCGGCCTCTCTGGTTAACTTTTAATCTGAATTATTATACTTTTCAGTTCCAAAATTTTGATTTCGTCCTTCTTTACCATTTTTATCTCTTTATTGATACCCTGTGTTTGATGAGATGTCATTCTCATACTTCAGTTCTTCAGATGTGGTTTCCTTTAGTTGTTTGAACATATTTGAAATAATTGACTTAAAATCTTTGCCTGGTAAGTCCAGTGTCCAGTGTTTTGGCTTCTTTGGGGACAGTTTCTATTGATTGCTTTTTTTCCCTGTGTATGGTGTGGGGGTCCTAGCTTCTTGTTTCTTTGCATATCTCGTTTTTGTTTTTTTTTTAACTAGAGTCTTTGTTTGTTTGTTTGTTTTTGAGTCTGTTACCCAGGCTGGAGCGCAGTAGCTCGATCACAGCTCACTGCAACCTTCACCTCCAGAGCTCAAGGGATCCTCCCACCTCAGCCTCCTGAGTAGCTGGGATGACAGGTGTGCGCCACCACACCATTTAATTTTTGTATTTTTACTAGAGACGAGGTTTTGCCATGTTGCCCAGGCCGGTCTCCAACTCCTGAGCTCAACCAACCCACCCGCCTTGGCCTCCCAAAGTGCTGGGACCACAGGCGTGAGCCAGCACAGCCGGCTGGAGAACTGGAGCTCTCACAGGTTGAGAGTGGCAGCTCGAGCTCGGACTCCCCCGCCTCCCCAGGATTTGTCACTGCTGCTGTTTGTTGTGGTTATCGGCCAGGTAGCTTTTCGGGACTGCTTCTGTAAAGGTTCTGTTCTTTCTTGATGGCCACTGCAGTCTCTGTTCCGTTCACTGATGTGGGTCGTGACGGGGCGGAAATGTTCTCGAGGCTTGGAGCCAGCGAGTCCCCGTCTTTGGGGGCTGTGTGTGTACTGGGGACGCCTTCAGCACTTGGCCAGGCCGTGGACAACCCGACTGTGCTTCCCTTCCTGCTTACGCAGAGCTCAAGGTCAGCCAGAAGTGAGAGCTCAGGGCTGGCTCACACGTGTACGGCTGCGAGATGTCCTGGAATATCTCAGAGCTTTTCAGAGCCCCTAGTGGCGCCTCCTTCTCCCCAGCGGCCGGGCGCTGCCTCAGGCAGCCACAGCGTTCAAAAGTCGCCTCTAAATGTTTCAACAAGCACGCCTAGGCAAACAGCTTTTTTATTCAGGAGAGCTTCAAGTCAAATCAGAGACAGCCTTGTGCGTGGACTCCTAGGCAGATGCTGCCAGGCCTCTGGGAATGGGGTCTTGGAGGAGCCCAAGCCCTGGCCCACCCCGCAGCAGCTGCCAGGACACTGGTTCCCACGGGGACTGCAGCTGTTGGTTTTCAGGGCTGCAGATGGAGTGGGAATAGGGCATGTTAAAATGCCGCCAAGCCTGGCCGGGCACGGTGGCTCACGTCTGTAATCCCAGCACTGCAGGAGGCCGAGGTGGGCGGATCACTTGAGGTCAGGAATTCAAGACCAGCCTGGGCAACATGGTGAAACCCCATCTCTACTAAAAATACAGAAATTAGCCGGGCATGGTGGCGCCTGTAGTCAACTACTTGGGAGGCTGAGGCACGAGAATCACTTGAACTTGGGAGGCGGAGGCTGCAGTGAGCCGTGTTCGTGCCAGTGCACTCCAGCCTGGGCAACAGAGCAAGACCCTGTCTCAGAAAAAAAAAAAGTTCACACAGCCCACTGTTCTTACTAAGATTCAGCTGTTTTTCTGGAATAAATGCTCCCCGTGCTACTGTAATTCTTTGGTTAATTTTCAGAGTCTGGAAAGTTGGCGTTTTTCACCATCTCTGTCCTGCTGCCTTAGGTCCTTTCCGTGACTGTTCCCTCCCTAACACACGCACATCCCTGTTTATTTCGCGTCTCTCTATTTTGGAAAGTGGTTCTCCACTTCTAGTGCCATACCACGGGGGTTTTTCTGGCTTTTTTCCCTGTTTGCATCTGCAGCTCCCTTCCCTGGCAGGGAGAAATCTGCCCCACTGCCCTTCCCCAGTTTCTTCACTGGGTCAGCCTCCCCTTCCTCTGCAGATACCCCTCACCTCTCTCTGGCCCTGCTTCAGGCCCCCATTCCCCGCCATGTGGGCTTCTCGCTGTCCCCTAAGCCTTCAATGCCCCCTCTGAGCCACTGTGGCCACGGCCAGCAGGGATGCCTCCCTCGCCAGCTCCTCCTGATAGCTCTGGGCCTGAGCTTGGGAGAGAAATGGAAGAGGAAGAATATATTCAGTGTTTGACTGTCTCTGTTTCTTGTCTCACGTCACAAAACAAGAATGAATTTGGATTTCTGAACGCAAATGTGTTTTCCTCTGGAGTAATGAAGTCAGGACTCAATTTCCTTTGCTGTTCCTAAGGGAAATGTCCTGCTTAAACACCCATCCCGTGGGCATGGCCAGAGTGCGGCAGGTGCTTTGTGAGTGGAAACATGGCCTTCTCTAGAACCCCTGGGGAGGGGCTTCCCGGCTGTGAGGAAGGCCCCGCATCTGCCCACTGCCCAGTCCTGGGCCTCACAGTGAGGATGCAGGTCACACTGCACAGATGAGGCTCGTGTGGCAGGTGGTCCCAGGAACGAACTCACCTCCCGCCAGCCCCCTGGGCCTCCCATGGCCCCAGCCCCATCAGGTGGAATGTGCACTGCCTGCGCTTCAGAAGGGGTGGCCTGGGGAAGGGTGGCTTGGGCACACTGCCTCTTGCCACCACGCGTGACCCACCGTGTGTCTCCCTTTCAGAGTGGGAACAGCTTCCATGTGTTCGACCAGGGCCAGTTTGCCAAGGAGGTGCTGCCCAAGTATTTCAAGCACAACAACATGGCCAGCTTCGTGCGGCAGCTCAACATGTGTGAGTGCTGACTCCGAGGTGCGGGAGGCAGACCTGCAGACGCAGGAGGACCTTGTGGATGAAGGACGGAGCCCCTGTGCTGGCTAAGGGCATGCCATGGAACCCAGCAAGCCTGGAGGCCGGGGGCAGCTGCCTCTTCCAAGGGGGAGGGTCCTCGTGGGTATGAACCTGGGGTCTCCAAGGAAGAACCGTGAAGCCTGAGCTGTACTCCACGTGTATCGGGCGTGGGGAGCCCCGTGGGGACACAGGGTCTCACTTAGACCAAGACCACCCAGCCACCAGGCGTGGGCTCTGAGGGGCAGGGCGGGGTCTGACCGTGGCCAAGCCCCGCAGCAGCCTCCCAGGGCAGTGGCCGCTCTTCGAGGGGTCTCGTCCTGCCCTGAAGCAGAGCCGCCCCCTTCCCTGCTATGTGCAGATGGTTTCCGGAAAGTGGTCCACATCGAGCAGGGTGGCCTGGTCAAGCCAGAGAGAGATGACACGGAGTTCCAGCACCCGTGCTTCCTGCGCGGCCAGGAGCAGCTCCTTGAGAACATCAAGAGGAAAGTCACCAGTGTGAGTCCCGGCCCCGCACCCTCGCCCAGTCTCGCCTGCCACGGCTCTCCCCGCCCGGCCCTCCCTGAGAGTTCCCACCCCAGCCTGCCCGCTTCCTGAGGGACCCGGCTGCAGTGGACGAGCCTGAGCCTGCCAAGCTCCCGGGCCGCTTCAGTGACCCCTGTCCCTCTCGGGGATCCAGGTGTCCACCCTGAAGAGTGAAGACATAAAGATCCGCCAGGACAGTGTCACCAAGCTGCTGACGGACGTGCAGCTGATGAAGGGGAAGCAGGAGTGCATGGACTCCAAGCTCCTGGCCATGAAGCAGTAGGTCCCACACCAGCACTGTGGGCCGCAGCGGGTGCTGTGGGGCAGGGCCCTGTCCAGGGCTCCAGGTGCTCAGCCCCACCTCCTGCTCCACCCAGATCTACCCTGGGCCTCTGCCCCAGCCCTGCCACCCATGGCTGCCATTCTCCACATGCAGAAGGGGTTGGGAGGGTCCCCTGTTCTGCACATCCCCAGCGCCCTCTGGGCCATCCTGGCCTCCGAGCTTGGCGGGACCTACCAGCCTAATTTTGAGGACAAGCCCTGCACAGCAGACCCACCCCACCCGCCTCGGGCCTGGGGTCAGACCCATCTCAGGCCCTTCCTGGAACCTCTGCCCCACACTTGCCTGGGCCTATGGAGCTAACCCCCCAGCCCCTCCTCACCAGGACCCTGCGGCTCTGGGGAAACCTTAGCAGGGGCCTGACACACGGTGGCACCTGAGAAACTGAGGCAAGCCCACCTCGCAAGGCTGGCTCAGGTCTCGCATCCACTTTGGGGCTCCAGGCCTGCGGGAACCCCAACCCCAGTTGGCCCCAAGAAGACTCACAGGCTTGGTGGGGCTCAGCCTCCCAGAGCAGCAGGAGCGCGCTCATGGCCCTGCTCAACTGGCTGGGGACAGCTCTTCCCCACCCCGTGGGGCCACCTCGTGGGGCCACCTCTGAGCCACTTCCAGGCCTGGCCCTGAGCACCTGCAGGACACGGGACAGCCGGTGTCGCAGCCTGAAGAACCGTCCTCCCTCAACCTGGCTTCTCAGGTGGAAGGGCGGCTCAAGGGTCTGCTCCTGGCCTGTGTCCAAGGCAGCCCTCCAGGTGTTGGCCAGGATGGATGCCAGGATCCGGGTGCACCTGGATCCTGGTGCTCCTGTCCCCAACACCCTACCTGACACCAGGTGTTCCCGGCAGGGTGAGGGGCAGTGGGACCAGCAAGCCCTGGCCCTGGCCCCCAGCCCCTCCACACAGCAGTTCTCATCCTGGGGTGGGCCAGGCCAGACATGGTCATACTTACCCCTGCGCCTGCCTGGTGGGCGGGGAGGGTCTGTGGGGCTCCCTCAGCCCTGGCGCTCCTGGGATTGGGCTCCACTGACCCAGCCTGGTCTGTTGCAGTGAGAATGAGGCTCTGTGGCGGGAGGTGGCCAGCCTTCGGCAGAAGCATGCCCAGCAACAGAAAGTCGTCAACAAGGTGGGGGCAGGGCCAGAGGGCCGGCGGGGGCCCCACAAGGGCCAGGGTGACTGTGTCCTCTCTCCCCACAGCTCATTCAGTTCCTGATCTCACTGGTGCAGTCAAACCGGATCCTGGGGGTGAAGAGAAAGATGTGAGGTTTTGGGGACGCCTGCATCCGCCACCTGGGGCCCAGGGCCGTCCTCCTCCTCTGTCAGCTGTGCCCCGAGGTGGGGGGTGGCGGCTGACCTGCACCCTTCCCCACAGCCCCCTGATGCTGAACGACAGTGGCTCAGCACATTCCATGCCCAAGTACGGCCGGCAGTTTTCCCTGGAGCACGTCCACGGCTCGGGCCCCTACTCGGTGAGTGCTGGAGGCAGGGCACCCGTCCAGGCGTGCGGGCGGCAGTGGGGTGTGTTGCCCCAGCCGGCGCTGCACGAGCCTTCTGCCTTTGATTGCAGGCCCCCTCCCCGGCCTACAGTAGCTCCAGCCTCTACGCCCCCGATTCTGTGGCCAGCTCCGGGCCCATCATCTCCGACATCACCGAGCTGGCTCCTGCCAGCCCCGTGGCCTCCCCCGGCGGGAGCAGAGACGAGAGGTGGGGGCCGCATCACCCCAGCCATCCTGTCCCCCAACGAGGCGAGCCCCTGTGGGCCCAGGGCAGAGTTGGGGATGAGGTGGGGCTGGCCAAGACACCAGCTAACGTGGCCCCCCTCGTGTCCAGGCCCCTGTCCAGCAGCCCCCTGGTGCGTGTCAAGGAGGAGCCCCCCAGCCCGCCTCAGAGCCCCCGGGTAGAGGAGGCGAGTCCCGGGCGCCCATCTTCCGTGGACACCCTCTTGTCCCCGACCGCCCTCATTGACTCCATCCTGCGGGAGAGTGAACCTACCCCCGCCTCCGCCACAGCCCTCACGGACGCCAGGGGCCACACGGACACCGAGGGCCGGCCTCCCTCACCCCCGCCCACCTCCACCCCTGAAAAGTGCCTCAGCGTAGCCTGCCTGGACAAGTGAGTGCCGCCCCACCCACAGCCCCTGGAGGCACAGCCCTGGGCTTCAGCTCAGACTGTCCCAGAGGGCTGAGCAGGGCAGCTGGCAAGGCAGGACCCTACCCCTAACCTCGGAGCTCGGGGCTGGGGAGGGAGACAGGTGCCAAACAGATCACCCCACAATCCCAAACGCCACAGAAGCCAAGGGCGTGTCCGGGCAGGCTACTGGGCCCTGCTCTCAGCCACCCCTCCTGCTGCTGCCACCCTCTCGCCACAGGCCACAGGTCCTGGCAGGTCGTGCTGCCCAGACAGATGGCAGGAGATGGTGAGCGGGGCCTGGCCTCCACACCCCCAGGCTTGCCCAGCCCCTGCCTGCAATGGGGGCTCTTGTTTTTGTATCTTGCAGTTTGGCTCGCACTCCACAGATGTCTGGGGTCGCCCGCCTCTTCCCCTGCCCCTCTTCCTCTCCGCATGGCCGAGTCCAGCCAGGGTTAGCGCTGACCCCACTGGGGTGGGAGGAGGGCCCTGCCAGAGCTCGGGCCCTCCCACACGACCGTGGACCAGACCCAGCCTGACGGGGCATGAGCATCGGGTCTGGGCGGCATCGTCCTAAGCTCCTCTGTGGCTGGGGCTCAATGTCATCATGGCTCCCCTGGCCATGGGCCTGTGGTCATTGCCTGTGACAGGGACAGGTCTCTGGTGCTGGCAGGATCCAAACTGTGGTGCTGACTGCACTTCCTGCCAGGCGGGGTCTCCAGGGTACCTCTGGTACCCGGCCTGGCTGCCTGTCCCATGGCCCAGGTGTGCCCCATGGCCTAGTGCTTTCTTGGTCACAGCCACCAGACCGTGAGTCTCATTCCCACAGCAGCACCAGGGCAGGGACTGAGCCCCCCACACACTGAGCACAGCCCCAGCCATTTTCCCAATGCTACAGGAAGCCTCACCAACCCTGAAAACTGAAATCCCTGATCCTCGTACTAGAGCTGAATACACCCCTTGTCTCCTGGGTCCTCTGCCACCAAGGCCTCCAGGCCCTCATGGCGAAGGGATGCCCAGCATGGGCCCAGCCGCACCCCAGAGGGCACAAAGCCTCCACCACCTTCCAGGCGGTCCTCAAATGCACTGCCCCCTCCAGCCTGTGCAGGCATACACGGGGGTGCGGCCTGGGGGATACAGTCAAGGGGACCCCTTCTCCCACTGGAGTGCATCGGGGTGTGGGGCGTGGGGCACTGGTTCAGCTACCCCCTCATCCCGGGCCAGGAATGAGCTCAGTGATCACTTGGATGCTATGGACTCCAACCTGGACAACCTGCAGACCATGCTGAGCAGCCATGGCTTCAGTGTGGACACCAGCGCCCTGCTGGACGTGAGTCGCGTCCTGTCCCGCCCCGCCCCGCCCCGCCCCGCCCTGCCCCCGGTGCTGTTCTGACTTCCCTCCCTC
>NW_016807714.1:1505411-1518257 GCF_001698545.2 Rhinopithecus bieti
CCCCACCGCCTTGACACCCCCCCACCCCCGCAGGGAAGCAGCTGGTGCACTACACAGCGCAGCCACTGTTCCTGCTGGACCCCGGCTCCGTGGACACCGGGAGCAGCGACTTGCCGGTGCTGTTTGAGCTGGGAGAGGGCTCCTACTTCTCCGAAGGGGACGGCTTCGCAGAGGACCCCACCATCTCCCTGCTGACAGGCTCAGAGCCTCCCAAAGCCAAGGACCCCACTGTCTCCTAGATGCCCCGGAGGAGCTGGGCCAGCCGTGGCCTGCCCACCCCCACCACCAGTGCAGGGCTGGCCTTGAGGAGGCGAGGCAGCCTCGAGGTCCTGGGCACTGGTGAGTTGGCCACCATAGCCCCAGGAGGACAAACAGGGGCTCAGATCTGGGCAGCACCTCTGGTCAGGAGGGTCACCCCGGCCTGCCAGTCTGCCTTCCCCCAACCCCGTGTCCTGTGGTTTGGTTGGGGCTTCATAGCCACACCTGGACTGACCCTGCAGGTTGTTCATAATCAGAATTGTATTTTGGATTTTTACACAACTGTCCCATTCCCTGTTCCATAGAGATATACAGATATATACACACAGGTGGATGGACGGACGGATGGACAAGACAGGCAGAGATCTATAAACAGACAGGCTCTATGCGGTGGCCTCCCACGTGTTTCCTCTGTCCCAGGGTGGTATGGTGGGTGGGGGTGCAGTGAGGAGGGGCCCAGGGCACAGAAGGGCTGGGCTGCAGTGGCCTCCTGGGGGAAGGCGGACGCTTGCAGGTAGCCCCATGCCTGCCCAACTCCGCAGGACCAGCATTTCCTCCCAGTTCTTTATTGAGGGACCGGGGTGGGCACCCTGGCCCTGCAGGTCTCCTGTCAGAAGACCACTAGGAACCCCCTTCCCAAGGTGTTTGCACTCAGGGACAGGGGATGCGGGGCAGGCACACTGTCTTCCTGCCATAGCCCGCACCCTCCTATGTAGGCACAGGCAACAGGAGCCTGTCCCATAGCTTCAGGGTTTTCCACTCAGCCTGGTGGAGGAAGGGAAGGGGCCCTGGGGTGGGCAGTGGAGCAGGCTTTGCTTCTTTATCTGGCAGCAACAGCTTGTTCTCGAGCTCCATTGACCAACAGGTGGGGAGAGGCACAGGAGCCTATGTGGGATGGAGGAGTCGAACCCACACCTGTCCCCTTACCAGGAGCTCACCCACTACTACCATCCTCAGCAGGGCCCAAGGAAACGCCTCCACCTCAGGGCCCACCAGCCCCCACTGGGGTAGAGGAAGAATACCACCAAGGTAGCCCGCCCTCCCCCCACACCACCACAGCCCAGCAGGTTGCCGATGAGGCCCCTAGTGCAGTCCTGGGACACGGTGCAGGGCCTTCTCGAACACCTGCCTTGTTGGGCCATAGCTGCAGGTCGGGGGGCACCAGGGCCTGGTCCAGTCTTGGGATCTTTAATCAAGCAGTCACCCCAGCAAGGTAAGGCAGCAGCAGGGCCCTGGGTTACCCCTGACCTCCCACTGTGACCAAGGGGGGCCCCATCTGTCCAGCTTGGTGGATTGCAGGGCCTGGAAACAAGGTGTCCTGAAGGCTGCAGGGCTGCACTGTCTGCACTGCCCAGCCTGGTGCCAGAAGAGCAGAGGGCAAGGCAGGCCTGGGGATCAGGGGTGCCCCAACCTTGTGGAGGGCAGCTGAGAGCCACCCGCACACCTGGCTGCCCAGGTTCCAAGTGAAGGAAAGAGGCTGCCAAACTGAGCCCTGCCCCAAGGTGAATAGCCACGGACATAGCCATTGTGTACTGTAGCCCCTCGGCTCACCAGACCCACACCAGAAAGGCCCTGTGGACTGCCCATCCCTGGGCCACCCTGGCTGGAGCCCACTTCTAACAAACAGGGCAACCTCTTCCCGAGCCGAGGCTGAGCACGGTGGGTGCAAGTTGGCCAAGCAGGCTCATCCTGCACCAAGGGCCAGAGTGCTGATTCCCTCACACCCAGCAGGGGTAGTGCCAGGAGAGAACGCCTGAGCTGAGCTTTTCTAGGTAGGGGAGTGTGGGGAATGGGGGTGTCTGCCTGGCCTTGCACTCCCCCTACCGGCCATGCCCACCCTGCTGCAGTGGAGCTGCCTCTCCCCAGCAGGTCCTGGGACCGTCAGGCCTCCTGGCCCCTGGAACAGCTGTCCACATGGCTCTGGCAATCACCCTTGTGGGTGTGGCCATACCTCCCACCAGTCCCCAGGCCCCTGGCAGGCTGACGAGGTCACTGGACAGCACTTTATTGACATCCTTGGACCCGGGGCAAGGTCAGCAAGACTCCCAGCTGGCATCAGCCTGTGTCTGGCCTGCTGTCGCCATCCCTGAGGGGTGCAGGACAGAGCCCCATAGGGGCAGAGAGGCCTCCCTGGGACAGGAGGAGGGTGCTGTGCAGCCAGGCCCATCCCCAGCACTCGAGGCCCAGGAGGAGAGGCGGGCTCTGGCAGCGGGTGTGAGGTGGCAGTGAGAAGCCAGGCCCTTGGGTGCAGCTCAGGCCTCTGCCACCGGGGCCTCATAGTTGAGCACGTAGTAGTCATGGACGTACATGAGGACAGCTATTGGCTGTCCAATGATGAGCGTCAGCCACACAGCTGCGTTGCCATAGTTGCCCTGGAAAAAGCGGCCCACGAACCAGGCCAGTGGGATCTGGGGAATGAGGGGCCAAGTCAGTCGGCCATGGTGACCACAGGGCTGGGGGCTCCAGGGTCCCTGGGCATGGGGGGGGTCAGCCCAGGGGCTCAGGCAGGGGGTAAGTGGGTGAGGAGGCCACGTAAGAGTCGCTCACCTGAGCCATCATGCCCGTGAACGCCCAGAGGCGGAACATTCGCAGAGGGACGCTCACCAGGTACTGAGGTGGGAGGGAGAGAAGATGTCAGGGAGTGGGGAACCAGCCATCCCTGCCATGGGCATAACCCTGCCCAGGGATGAGGCAGGGCGTCCCACAGAGCACTGACCTCATGGAAGAAGGCCGAGGCCAGGAACACCCCTATCCTGGCCATCCACCTGCTGCTGCCCCGACGAAGCATGGGCTTGTAGAAGTGTCTGCAGAGGGGGAGTGTGGAAAGGGGTTCAGGTTCACGGCCATGTTCCACATCTCACACACACACACACCCCACCTACCTGATGCACCACTTGTGCACAGGGATGTTCCAGTTCTGCCAGAAGTAGGTGACAGACTCGGAGTTCCTAGGGGCCAAGAGACCACAGAGGGATCAGAGCACACCATGGCCCATCCCAGCCCCCAGGGACACCCCAGGGACACGCACCACCAGTCCCGGTAGAACTCCCGGTCTCCAAACTGCATGAGCTCAGCCACGGCGTTCAGGCAGGAGTGGAAGAGCCAATAGAAGAAGATGAGCCAGATGAGGTGGTTAGGGACCTGGCAGGGGGTGGAGGTGGGCGCCAAGTTCTAGAACCTTCCCCCACATGCCACCATCCCCTCCTGTCCCACCGCCGCGCCACCTGTCCACACTCACCGCCAGCTTCAGGAGGCGCTCGATGATGCGTGAGTAGTCCATGTCCTGCAGAAACAAGCCCTTCAGCTAGCCATGCTCCCAGTCACTCCCCAGCCACCCCAGCCACAGGAGCACCTGGGCCGCTCACCTTGAAGGGCTTCATGGAGTTCTGGATGGTGGGGACCATCCACTGCAAAGGAGGGCACCGTGTCAGCTCCCAGCCACACCCAGCTGCACCCAACTCTGCCCCACCCCACTTACCTGCTGGATCAGCCCCACCTGAAGCTGGGTGAAGAACAGCTAGGGGGGAACCAGAGAGCAGCCAGCTGAGGCCCTGGCTAGCCTGGAGGACCCCAGCCTCCAGTGGTCGCCCCTAGCCCCCAACCTCACCATCTCAAGGATCCGTCGCAGCAGAAAGCGCTTCCGGATGCGGGGAGAGCGGGGAAAGTTGAGCTCATAGCACAAGGTGGGGGCGAAGAGGAAGTAGTAGAGATCTGGAACGGGCATGGGGGGTTGGTTCCAGAACAGACCCGGCCTGTGCCCCGCACCTCAGCCCCACAGAGGTCCTCACCGCGGTAGGTCAGGTTGTCCGGGTAGCTCACAGTGTGCGGGGCAGCAGCGCTGCTGGCTTTCTTCCCTGCAGAGGCTACGAACACAGCAGAGTGGGAGGCGGGGGGTGGGGCCCTGCTGCTGCCCAGCCCCCCAGCAGGCAGCCCCAACCCCCGGCAGCCCCTTACCAGCCTTGGCCCTGGCCCTGCGGCACCACAAGTTGACATCACGGTAGGAGAAGAGCTTGAGGAAGAGGATGGTGTGCACCATCAGCGCCAGCAGGGAGCCCACTGTGGGAGAGGTGGGCTCAGGCCTCCACAGGGCCACAGGCAGAGGCCACGCCCGTGGCTGGCCCAAGACAGCTGGGCAGGGTGGGATGGGGGCGCACCTGGAGTGATAGACTCAACCAGTAAGACCACAGCCGCTGGGAAACACAGAATGGTGGCCAGGTTGGCCACATGCAACAGCAGTCCCGCCTGCTCCGTCAGGGCACCCTGGAGTGGGGGGCAGAGCACTCAACCAGGGCTCCTATTCCCTGGAGGAGGGGCTGCCAGGTCCAGGGAGCAGCTCCTCCCAGGAGCGCACACAGCAGGGTAAGCACACACAGGTGAGGGGCACTGCTTACCACCGCCAGGCGCTTCTCAACCTGGAACGCAGCCACAGCAAAGACATTGGCCGCTGTGGACAGAATCACCAAGGCACAGGTTCAAGGCCACGTCAGCCTGATCCCCACCCAAGGCCCTCCTCAGAGCCCAGCTCACCAATAACCAGGCACGGGGCGGGCCAGCTATAGGGATCCTTCAGGAACAGAGAAACCACCTGGATGGGGTCCACCAGGATGCCATACCTGGGGATGGAGGGATGGGGGCCTGAGTGGGTGGCAGGTGGGGCTATGGGGCAGGGCCTGGACAGACCATGGGTGGGGCAGGGCTGGGACCTGGCAAAGGCACTCACTTGATGAGGTTCTCCAGAAATAACCGGGCATTGCTCAAGATCTGCGAGGGACGGACAGGAGGGTGCAGCCCCTTTAGTCCTGGCCACAGGGCACTCACCCCAGCTCCTCCCAACACCTCTGGGCACATCCCCAGCCTGAGCTCAGGGTGGCAGCCTCAGGCTTGCAGACCCAGCCCTGTCTGGTCTCCATGCCAAGCTCCGAGACTCAGCACCCACCTCAGCCAACACCAGTGCTGGGCAAGGGGAAGTCCCTCCCTGTCCCCGTCACACCAGAGGGGCCCGCATGGAGGGCACAGCCAGCAAGACCAACCAGCCCTGCCAGACGCCTGGGTCTTCAGGAGGAGAAAGACCAGCTGCCAAGCTGCTCACATTCCTCCTGAGCCGAGCCAGTGAGGGACCCCAGGCTCCCACAGCCAACCAACCACAGACAGCCCCAGAACAGCGGAGCCCTAAGGAACCAGTCCCCACTGGTGGCCCAGGCTGAAAAGAGGGAGTTGCCTACCCTTTCTCTGCAGGAGCAGTGCCCAGCTGTGTGGCAAGGGGGGCTGGGCCTAGAGTGCTTCCCAGGGCTTGTGCCCCTCCTACCTCTTCTGCTTCCTGCAGCCCTCCAAGCCTTCGACACTTGGCTCTAAAGCAACTTCCCAGGACTGAGCCCCCATGGGAAAAGCCTCCTGGGACTAGCCTGGAGCTGGGTGCTTGGTCTCCCTCTGCAAGGACAGGAACCTCCTCCTTCATCTACAAGCACTACCAACACCTCCATGAGCTGGGCCCCAATGCCACAGACCTGGCTTACTACCCAGAGCTCAGGCCTCACGCAGTGGTGAACTGGTGCTGGGGAAAAGGGTCGCTGGCAAGGAAACACTGAGGGTCTCTTGCCTGGGTGGTCAGGGAAGGCTTCATGAGAGAGGAGACTGCTTCAGAAAGACAAGGGCCACTGCCCCGCCTCCCCCGGTTGCAGGGCTGACACACAGGCCTTCTGCACGGACACGTGGCCCACACTGTCACTGGCCTCTCCTGAGGGCTGACAGTAGGCAGGTGCCAAAGCTGCCAATGGGCGGTACCCATCTCCAAGCCCAGGCCACAAAGGGAATGCAACAGGCAGCCCAGAGTGGGACACACGCCCGGGGCTGGGGGTCATGGGCGAGCCAAAGCAGGGAAAAGGCTTCAGGGCTGGACCAAAGGGCCAGGCGGGCCCAAGGGGTTGGGAAGAACACACAGTGCTGCCTGGGCTGGACAAGGCCCAGCCTGGGCCAGGAATGGGCTGCGTCTCCTGAGTGCTGGACTGGCGCTGGGCCCACTGTCCTCCTGCCTGGCCAGCTTCTCAGCCACCAGGCCTCGTGGGCCTCCACAGCGGGCCACCCCCAGGGAACCTCCCAGGACTATGGGCAGTAGGGGGTGTGGATGTGTGGAGCCCCTTCCATGTGGTTAGCCGCAGGAGCAGCACCCAAGGCCAGAGACAGACACGCCTGGGTGAAGGTCAAAGGCCTCGAGCCACATCAGCCCTGAGTGGGGGAGGCTGGACCCAGACAGCCCTTGCCCGTGACCTGCCCTGCAGGTGCCCCTTAGAGGCCTAGATTCCAACTACTTCTGGGGTGAGGCTGGCAGCCCCACCCCATGAAGTGCCAGTGGGAAGCAGACCCAGAGGCATCAGGCCTCGGACATGGCACAGGGCTCCATCTAATCACCTTCCTGGGGGGCTCCTAAGACCCACAGCTGAGGGAAGGGGCCAGGAGGACTGCAGAGTAGTGGCCAGGCCTGCAGAGTTCCTTACCCACGCAGGCCATGTGGCATAGCACAGCAAGTTCTTCTCACATCCCCTGCCAGAGAGGCCTTGTGTCCACAGAGCATGCAGTCCACTCTCCCACCAAACTAGGGCAAGACCCCTCCACCCTGCCCTCCATGGAGGCCCTGCACCCCTCAGACCCAGCTCACAACACACAGGCTCCAGCCAGGCACTGCTCGTCCTCCCCACGCCCACACCACACCTGCAGGCTCTCCTGGGATCCAATGGGGAGCAGCAAGTATATGGTGCACGGGCGCCCAAGTGACCACAGCAGGGGCAGCTACCGCCACTCCCCTCCCCAACAGTCCAGTGCTGGTGGCCACATGGAGGTGCAGCCTGCTCCACACACCCCAGCCCACAGGGGCTCCAGCCCCGACACCCTGGGTGGCAGAGCCTATTCCCAGGCAAAGGCCTACCTGGGGCAGAGCCCCACCTAGACCTAGACCTGCTCCCAACACCATGTCCCACTCACCAGCATCACCACACACCAGTTCAGGATGCCACGGTAGTTGCTGAAGCCACTGTCAGAGCTGAATAAAGAATCCTGCAGGCGATGGCACCTGACAGAGCACAACACAAGCACCCGCTGAGTGGACACCAGCAGGGCAGGGCCGCCCCCGCAGGCCCCACCCCAGCCTCCTCGTCTGCCCCCAGGCCCCACTCCCTGTTCACAACCAGGAGGAGAAACCAGGCAGAGCCACACTGTGGCCTCAAGACCTACAGAGGGCAAAGCTCTCAGGACCCCTAGAGCCTGCACCTCCAAGCAGTGGGAAGAGCACGTCAGAGTCAGGAGAAGCAAGCTCAGCTGGCCCTGCCTGGACTGGACCTACATGGAGCTTGGACACTCCAGGTCTCACTCTCCAGAGGCCTCTGGCCACGGCCATGCACTCTGGCTGTGGACTAGCACTGGGGCCACAAGCAGGGTCCCACCTGGGGATGGACCAGGGGGCACCGCCCAGCACTGCGGGGACCAAGTGGTGAGGGTTGAGTCCACCCTATTCAGTGGGCCCATCCCAGCACCCGGGAGCCAAGGGGTCCCCACACTTGGACGTGCAGGCTCAAACTGGCAAAGGCAGGCCAAGTGCCAGCCACACACCAGCCTGACATGCACCTTCCCAGAGGCAGGGATCCGGCCCTCATGTGCCGGTGTAGCATCCACTTGTTTGTGATGTGTTCCAGCCCAGGCTGAGCGGGCTGAAAGGAACCCACCCAGGGCTAGGTGCCTGCTGGCCAAGAGGCTTCCAACAGAGGCGGGCGCCCACCCATGATCTCCCAACCAGTGCTGGAGGGGCACAGGCAGACCCTGCCTGTGGTCCTCAGCATACCGCACAGGTGGAAGAGGGTACCCAGCCCAACAGAGGGACTGCCATATAGCTAGGACAAGGATAGCAGGAGCTTGGCCAGGCCCCACACGTCCTAGGAAGCAGTGCTGGCTCACATACACTAGCTGCAGGCCCACCTCACCCCCCAGCTACCGTGCCACCAAGAAACCACACAGAGCATTGACCAAGTCCTCAATTTTGTAAGAGGAGAGGCCAGACCTCCCTTTCCCTCCCACACACATCTATCCCTCAGAGCCCCTAGGCAGGAAGAGTGGGCCTGAGAGTGATGGCAGGAGCCCCGTGAGGCAGATGCCCTCAGGGTGCCCAAGGCAAGCTAGCTAGGATTGGGGTTGACAGTCAGACGGCCCTGCCCAGGAGGCAAAGGGCCAGGGAGGCCAAGAGGCAATGCCAACAAGCCCAACCTTTGCCCCCCAAGACCAAGGTTGGTGCAACACCTGCCCCATCTACACCTACACAGTTCCTGACAAGTCTACACTGTCCCACAAAACCGCCATGCAGGGAGGATGGTCACACCTTTCCCTCTGCCCATCTAGACTGGAACACAGGGGCAGGCAGCTCCACCCCAGCCCCTGCTTCTCCCAGCTCCAGCCTGAGCATCCTGTGTCCGCCCACCAGGTCCATCTTGGGCCATACAGTGAGGCTGTGGTCTCCACCTGAGCCTCCCTCCTACCCCCTCCCCAAGTTGGCAGCTGCCTTCCCAACTGACCATGGCCCTTGGCTCATCTCCCCAGCCTACTCCACTCATTGCCTGCCCACAACCAGGAGGCTGGGTGTGGATGCCGCAAGAGCCCCAGCACCAAGACAGGAGCAGGGGCACGAGACCCAGCTGCCCAGCAGCCTCTCTGAGCTGTCTGCTGGACTGGGCCTCTCCACTGCCCACTCTTCCCAAAGTTCAAGCCCATTTGTTTTCAGCAGAACAATTCCAAGCCTCAGGATTGGCCTTCTTGCACCACAACCTACCGACCACAGCTGTTTCACAACAGTGTGCCCCTGCCACCAAGGACACCATGCTGGCTTTATCCGTGCCCACCTCCAAGATGAAAACAGGAGTCGGGAAAGGGTGGTGCTTCCCAAAACTCACTGCAGACAATCCTATACAAGCTTTCTCAGGGGCCCCTCGAAAGGCTTCCAAGGCCTTCCTTAACCCAGCCATGCCCTCACCTCAGGCCCTTCAAAGGCCTAACCAGCCCTACCAGGAGGCAGCACCCCCACTGCACTACCCCTACCCCTCACAGGCCCCCATGAGCAGGAAGCCCCAGTCCACCAGTGCCCACAGAGCTCCAAGCAGCCAGTGCGGCCGGGGCAAGTGGGCTAGAGGGCAGGCTGCATGGAGCGGCATGCGGAGGCAGGATCTGCCCCTGTGCCCACAGCACCTTTGTCTACCCTCTTACCTACTGGAGGGCCTGCCCAAGCCTCTGCACCTTCCAGCTGTCCCTGCACCCACTCCCTAGTCCAAGAAGACTCAGAGCAGCCTGCCCTCCCTCCTGTAGCCCCAGGCCCACCCAGCCAGCAGGATCCTCTCAGTCTCCTTTTTTTTTTTTTGAGGCGGAGTCTCGCTCTGTCGCCCGGACTGGAGTGCAGTGGCCAGATCTCAGCTCACTGCAAGCTCCGCCTCCCGGGTTTACGCCATTCTCCTGCCTCAGCCTCCCGAGTAGCTAGGACCACAGGCGCCCGCCACCTCGCCCAGCTAGTTTCTGTATTTTTAGTAGAGACGGGGTTTCATCGTGTTAGCCAGGATGGTCTCGATCTCCTGACCTCGTGAACCGCCCGTCTCGGCCTCCCAAAGTGCTGGGATTACAGGCTTGAGCCACCGCGCCCGGCCTCCTCTCAGTCTCACAGCAACACTGAGACCTTGGCACATGCCCACCCGCCACCCTGTCTCCAGGTTCAAAGTGTGTCCAAAGGCACAGGTCCCAGTGAGTCCCACACATGGGGCCCACACAGTGCAGCTCCAGGGCCAAACATAATGAGGGGGGGGCAGAGTCCAGCTCTGCTCCCAGCTGCTGCCTGCTTCCCTCTGGCCTCTGGGCTGGGCCTGGGTTCAAGATGGTTGGGGCAGGCTCCCTGCACCTCGCAGACCCTGCTGGAGAGAGGAAGGGAGAGTCAGAGAGGACACCTCAGGGACAAAACACCCTGGGAGAAGCCAGAAACCGGAAGGCCCCGACTGGGGTGCCTGTGAGCAGAGGGCTGCTGGGTGTGTGCAAAGGGCCTGGCGGGAGTGAGCCGCAGGCAGAGCAGAAAGGGGTGCCCTCTCCTGCCTGCCTCATAGCCTCACCTTGCCACGGGACCGGAAGAAAGCAGCTCACACCCAGAGCCTAGCCCTAGGTGAGCAGGAAGTGTCCGTGAGGGGAAGAGGCCCCAAGCCCAAGGAGTAATGAGGAAGCGGCAGAGAGGAAAGGCTGGGCTGGGCCAAGAGCTGCAGGAAGTGGGAGGGAGGGGAGGCTGTGAGGCTGACAAGGGGGTGCGCTAGAGGCCAAGTTCCAGGAAGGCAGGCAGAGCAAGGCCTGACCCAGAGAGCAGGGAGAAGAGTCCAGTGGCCACAGCCAGTGGGGCCCCAAGCCCTGCTGGATCCTCAGGTCTGAGGGACAAGCACACATGGACTGCAAGTCCTGGAGACCCAGAAGCAGATAGACTTTTGGTCTCAGCCTCCAGTCCCAGGAAGGCCTCACCTCTGCCATCTACTGCCCCTCTTCCCAAGGAGAGACTACCTCAATGGCAGGGACAGGGACTCACCAGGCCTCTCCCACGAGCTCTGCACCCATCCCACACCAGCAGAAGCACAGGAAAGGCTCGCTGGTTTGCAAAGCAGGAAGGTGACTACTCTCCCCTGTCTACCCCCGGATGGCAGCTTGGCGCAAAGCTGGGACTACCCTCATCTCACACTTAAAAAAATTCAATTCCCGGCTGGGTGCGGTGGCTCACACCTATAATCCCAGCACTGTGGGAGGCCAAGGCAGGTGGATCACCTGAGTTCAGGAGTTCTAGATCAGCCTGACCAACATGGAGAAACCCCGCCTCTACCAAAAATACAAAATTAGCCGGGTGTGGTGGCACGTGCCTGCAATCCCAGCTACTCAGGAGGCTGAGGCAGGAGAATCTCTTGAACCTGGGAGGCAGAGGTTGAAGTGAGCCAAGACTATGCCACTGCACTCCAGCCTGGGCAACAAGAGCGAAACTTGTCTCAAAAAAAAAAAAAAAGAAAAAAAAGAGATCTCAATTCCCACGTCCTCCACAGGTCATGTAACCATCCCCCCTGCCTCCTAGAGAGAGGGTAACTCCAGGAGCCACACCTCCTTTTCAGGCAGGAGGTGTCTAGGCTAGCCTCCCTCACCAGCACCCCAGACCCACAGCAGGCAAGCACCCCTCTCAGGAGGGCCACCCTCCTCCCCATGGCGCCTTCATGGCCTCCGTGCCTGACCTTTGTCCACACTGCTCCATGCCTGCCTCTTTCTGAGGTTATCTTATCTCCCAGATGAACTGAGCACCCTGAGGGCCACGACAGTGCCTGCCCTCCCCCAGTCCCCTCCCATGGTGCCCAGTGAAGGAAAGCTCTGTTCTTGTTCACTGAGAGAGCAAATCATTGCCAACGAAATGTCCAAAATCAGCCCACTTCTACCTTGATAACCTCTAGGCCCTCAGCTGCCCTCTAAATCAAAGCCCCTGAGGGTCCCTGGGCCAGGGTAAAGGCCATAAAGGGGGGATGGAGGGTGGCAAGGGGATTGCTCAAGGCCAGCTTAGAGGAGGAAGCCAATGCCCAGGCTGGCCAAGTCCTTCCCATGGGCCATGGTTCTCTCCCTCCACCGCTCTCTGTCAGTCATCCAGCTGAGCCAGGTACCCGCCTACGGGTATGTCCACCACCCCAATACCCCACTCCCCACCTGGAGGGTGGAAGTCTCAACACAGAACCCAACTCTCTGTCCCTACAGCAGACGCTGGTTCTGGCAACACCAGCAGTGCTCCAGGCCAGCCTAACCACTGGAGAAATGAATGGGCCACGGAGCCACTCTCAGGAGGGTCTGCAAGGACAAGAATGCCTCTTACACTGTCCCTTGTCTGGGGCAGCTGCTGATGCCCCCGTCCTCTGACAGGCCTGGGCTCCCGCTGGCCCCTCCCCGGCAGGCCAGCCCTCCTCCGGGCGTCTCCTACCTGCAAGGAACCGCTCAGAGCACCGACAAGCACCCATCACCACAAACTGCCCAGATCTCATCTGACCCCTTCCAGATAAGGGGACACTGTCCAGGGCGGGGACCCCACCAGCCCGCCCCTCCAAAAGCTCCTCAGGAGCCCTGAGGATGCACAGACCCAAGAGGATCTGAACGCGGGACCCCTGCTGGCTCCCCTCTGCCTGGCCAAGGCCAGCTCCGGAGCCCCTACCCAGTGACCTTGTCAGGTGACTCTCCCCCTAAACCTCAGTTTCCCCACAGAGCCCACAGGGCACACCGGTCCCCCCTTAGCCCAGGGCCCATGTTCTCGGACTCGCAGCTCGCGCTTCGGCCAACCCCAGAAAGCCGCGGGGCCCTGGGTCAGAGGTTGGGGGTCAGGCGCTTCGCTACCTCAGCTCCCAGTGGCCGCTGGCCACGCCGGCGTCTGCGTCCTTGCTGGGGGCCGGAGCTGGCGCGTCCCCGCGGCTCCCATGTCGGGGCTCGCAGCAGCGTCCCGCACCTCCTCTTCCGCCGCCGCAGGCCCGCCGCCGCCGTGGCTCGAGGGCCGCGACCCTGTCCTCCGGCGCCGAGAGCCGCCCG
>NW_016807714.1:1518690-1525525 GCF_001698545.2 Rhinopithecus bieti
GAGGCCCGCGGCCCCACCTCCGGACCTTCGGCAACGGCCGCCGCCGCCCCCTGCCGGCCGCCGTAGCCCGGGTGCCCGCTCCACCGGCGCGTTCCACCCGCCCGCGTCGTGCCCGTAGGCCTCAAGGATCGCGGCCGCGTAGCTCCGGAGCCGCTAACTAACGGGCGGCCGCCTCTCACGTCCATTTGTAGTCCGAGGCCGACCTGAGGCGGGGCCTGGAGAGGCTGACGGGGCGCAGAGCACCCTGGGAGCCGTAGTCGCCGCGGGCGCGCGGGCGCAGAGCACCCTGGGAGCCGTAGTCGCTCCCTGGGCCGGGGCTGCGGGCTGCAAGTGCGTGCAGCAGGAACGGACTTCGCATCGCCCCCGCGTGGTCCTGAGGTCCTGTCCGGGGGTGCGCCAGGCCCCGGCTTCCTGGCCGCTGTGCGCCCGCCCCTCGTCCCACTTGTGTACACACGGGGTCTCAGCGACTCGCTCGGGGCAATCATTTAGGAAGCGCCTAGTGCGCCACGGTCCACCTGCCCAGGCCCGTGTCCGC
This sequence comes from Rhinopithecus bieti, assembly GCF_001698545.2. Lineage (NCBI taxonomy): Eukaryota > Metazoa > Chordata > Mammalia > Primates > Cercopithecidae > Rhinopithecus > Rhinopithecus bieti. The sequence goes on from NW_016807714.1 coordinate 1,519,226, forward strand.
GGCGGCTCGCGTTGCCAGCCACCCAGCGCGTTGGTTTCCGCGCGCGCAGCTTACGGTAACGTGCCTGGCGCGCTTGTGCTCCGCGAGCCCTCTGGTTACCCCGGCAGGAACCTGGTTTTCTTCACCTTAGGGGACGTCAGACAAGGGCCAGGTCATAAGACCAAGCTGGAGAAATGCACCAGGCCCTGCGTCACCAGGACGCCTGCCTTGCACGCGACTCCCAGGCTCTCCACCTCCCCGCCTGCAGAGCCCGGCGAGAGGAGGGCGAGGGCGAGGGCGCAGGCCCCTTAGTGGTGTCTCCTCGGCCCACCCACTCCCTCCACAAGGAGCTCCACTTCCCTCAACTCTCAGGGCCTCCCAGTTTCCAACCTGGGCCAGCCTCTCCAGGATGTCAGAAGTCTGGGGCGCTGGATTGCCGAGACTCAAGAGGCTTCTGTGCATTTGCACAGCCTGTGCAACCGCCCTGTTGTTGTTTGTTGTTTTTTTTTTTTTTTTTTTTTTTGAGACACAGTCTCGCTGTGTCGCCAGGCTGGAGTACAGTAACGTGATCTCAGCTCCCTGCAATCTCCGCCTCACGGGTTCAAGCGATTCTCCTGCCTCAGCCTCCCGACTAGCTGGGACTACAGGTGCGTGCCACCACACCCAGCTAATTTTTGTGTTTTTAGTAGAGACGAGCTTTCACCATGTTGGCCAGGCTGGTCTCCATCTCCTGACCTCGTGATCCGCCCACCTCGGCCTCCCAAAGTGCTGGGATTACAAGTGCAAGCCACCATGCCCCGCCTGCTGTTATTTTTTCTAAAGACCGGGGTCTCACTATTCTGCCCAGGCTGGTCTTGAACTCCTGGCCTCAAGCAATCCTCCCACCTCAGCCTCTGAAGGTGCTGGGATTACAGGTATGAACCACCAGCCCAGCCACCTTGTATGTTAAATTAAGCAACTACTCAACTACAACAGCCACAGGTGTGGCCCACCTTGGCTTGGTGTGCATATTGCACAGGGCATGGAGTGAGAACATCCTGGATCTCAGGATGCCAGGGTTCTCTGAGGACTCCGACTCTAGAAACACCTCCATTCCTCTGGGGTGAGCAGGGGCAAACAGGTGCTTCTCCTGAGGTGGGGTCCTCTCCTGTGGACTGGTCACAGTCTCCCCTCTGAGCTCCATCCTGTTCCACCAGCTCCACCAACAGTGGGCAACAGGGCTGCCCCCTTGGTTGCCCCCCTGGTGACATGTTCTGTCACCACAGGCCACTGTGGGTTGCTGCCAGCCAGATATCAGGCAGGCTGGAACTACCTGGCAGATGCCCTTTGTGTAGCTTGCTGAGTGGGGCCGCCCTCACTGAGCCTGAGAGCCCCTCACACATTGGCCTTGGTCAGTCAGGACCAGCCCCGTCTCCTACCCAGTCTCCCAGAACATTCATCTATTGACCACAGTCACTGGCAGACACACTCTGTGGCCAGGCAGGCCCAGACCTGTCTGAGTATGGACTGACACCAAGCTCAGAGAGGTCTGGACCTGGCCAGAGTGCCTCATGCTAGGCAGAGGAGATCAACGGCTCAACCTGTGTTGGCATTCCAACTCAAAGCTGGCAAGTGGCCACAGAAGAAAGACAATGGGAGGGTGGACTGGACCACCAGGAAGGATGGGTCGGGCATGGTGAGCAGAGCCAGGCTTGGAGCCAACGGGAAAGCACTGGCTGTGGACGCACCATTAAGGAAGGGCTTTGCCACCAGGGGTGGGGGCAGGGCGGGGCAGCAGCTCCAGAGACGGATGAAGCCCTGCCCAGACAGGCCCTGTACCCTGGGACCTAGGGTGAGGGGAATGGTCAGGGTAGGTGACGTTGGTTGGGGACAAGGGTGTGTATGGCCAGGTCATCAAAGAAAGCATGGTACAGATCACCCTGCTGGGGGCAGCAACAAATGAGGGGGCCCAAGCCTGAAGCGAGTTGCCTTGGAGGACTAGTGGAATAAGGGGCCGGAAGGGGGTTGGGGCCTCGGGCTGACCCAGGGCCTACAGGCCATGGGTGGGCCAAGGAGGCCTGTGAGAAGCATGGGTCCCAGGAGAGTTCACAGCCAGTGGTGGTCTGTGGCCCATGCCACTCATTCAGAAGGGAAAGTTGTATCCGTGGCTGGGAGGTACCAGGGAGAGCTCATCCCAGGCCTCAGGGAGGCCACCTCCATCCTTCCACCTGCTCTACGCATCAGAATCCTGGAGAAGTAGAAACAGTCACTCACTGTTGGAGTCCTTCAGAAGGAGTGAGACTATGAACCTTCCTCCCGGCACCCAAAGAGAGCACCCACCTGCACCACAGCCACTCCAAGTAGCAGGCACACAGGCCATGACATGCTGCAGACCTGGTTCTCCTGCTCTCCATCCCAAGGGAGTCTGGGCAGGTCTGTCCCCTGTCCCTGCCAGGGTGTGGGCAGCTTTGCTGGCCTTGGACCTAGGACTGACCTGGTTTGAATGTATGTGCCCGAAGACTTTGGGCCTCTCAGCTCATGCCTGCCTACCTGGTTACCAGGGGCCATTACCTGTCCCTTATCTCCTCCACTACTCATTCTGTCTAGAGCCCTTGGGCAATGGTTGCAGAAGCCTCTCTTCCCCTGGGCACCTCCTCGCTGGAACTGGTCCAACCCAGCTATCCATGGAGGCCTCCTCAGACACTGGGGGAGCACATCTAGGAAGCCTGGGGGTCAGAATGTGGGCAGCCGGCCACAGGAAAAGGGCCAGACCTGGAACTCCCCACTGTCCCCATTTCCTGCAACAGCATCTCAGAGGGCTTGAGGTGGCTGTCGGGCCTTCCATCACAGCATAAAACTCCTTCAGGGAGAGAAAAGTGAAGGCACCCAGGCCGGGGAACGGCAGCTCCTACTATACCTACCCTCCCTACTCTGTCCAGCCTGGGCTGGGCCTGACTTTAGACTGGAGCTCCATAGTGCTCTTGTTCCTGGTGCAGAGCAGATCCACCTACCCCAGGGGAAATGCCAACTACTTTGCCTTCAGACCTGATGCTCCCGTGGTTGGGCCTGCCAAGCCTGCCCTCCCCAGTGGAAGAAAGGGCCCTCTTACGAACAGCCTCAGCCTGACCCTTGCAGTACCAGCCTCTGAGGTGCTGCCAGACTCGGAAGACCCTCCCAAGCACCCCAACAGCGTGCCCAGCCCAGGACACATCAGCCCGACACTCCAGATTCTATCAAGAGTGGCATTTATTCTCCTTGTGGAGGTGCGGCGCTCCGGGGAGCTGGTGCTATTGTGCTTAGGAAGGAGGTCTGTCCGTCCGTCCGTCTGTCCGGCCGGCCTGGCCCCAAATGGGGGCGGAAGAGGGGCACGGCCCGAGTAAAAATCCCGGCCTATTCCGGGTGGGAATATGTACAAGGCGGCGGGGCGCAGGCGGGGTGGGGCAGGCGGGCCAGCGGCCGCAGCCCCCACCCGAGGGCCCCCGCACCTCGGGCCCTACTTGTAGAATCAGTACAAAATAGGTGCTACCTAAACGTTCCTTCTACCTGAATTCGCTAAGTCGGTTATTGTGCTGCTTAGTTATGGGGGCGGGAGGGGGCCCATGGCTTTCCACGGCGGTGGGGTGTAGGGGGAAGCAGGAGACCCTGACGGGCCCACAGCCCTCCAGCTTTCTCCTTAGGTAGGTAGACAGGAGTATGGGGTGGGGTTGGATGGGGGCGCCTGTGTGTGCGTGTGCATGCGGCACAGGTGGGGAGGCCCCAGCTTGGGAGCTGTGCAGGCACCACGCCTGGTTGGGTAGGGTATTTGGATGTGGGCACTGCTATGCAGAGCGGCGGGTCATCCCTGTGAAGGCAGCCACGCTTGCTGCTGAGAGTGAGGCTGGCCACACCATAGGCTGCAGCTGGCACCTTCTTCTCCAGCCATGGCTCTGCCCCTGGCTGGACATGGCAGATGTGTGTTTGCCAAAGGATCAGAGAAGTGGCCACCTGTGTGGGGGCCCAGGAGCCCTGGATCTGTTCCCCTCAGCTGGAGCCAAAAGGCCTAAGTCAAAGGTAGAGCCCAGTTGTGCCCAGCAGGGACTGGTTGAGGTGGGGAGGAGTGTGGGGGGCATCTGAGCCTAGGGACCTGGTCTCTCTGCATCTGCCATTCTTCCCTGGCCCACCCAAGCCGGTTGGACCCCTGTCCTGCAAACACACCTCCCAGCAGATGGCTGCGTTCCTGGCGGACTCAGCAATTGGCCCTGGCACATAGTAGGTGCTCAATGAACGGTCAGTGAATGATTAATGACTGAAGGAGGGGTCTTGGGTGCAACCACCCCATCCCCGCCCATGAACCATTACAGCCGCCGGGCTCTGCCGTGGGGGTCGGGGAGGGGTGGGGAGAAAGTCTGCGCGGCCGGCTCCGCGCAGCGTCCCTGATCTAGGGGCCTATGGGGTGGGTAGTGTGAGGGGATACCTGATTCTCAGTAACTCTAGAGGCGGCGGCAGCTTCGCATGCAGTGCGCATTATTGCTCTATAGTCGGCAACGGACTACCTAAGAGGGAGGGGGAGCGGGCAGCCCCGGGTAGGGTCGGGAGGAGGGGGTGGGGCTGCATGCAGTGACGTCACAAAGGCGGCGGCCAATGGGGCGGGCCCTTGGGGCGGGGTCGCCGCCGAGGCTTTGGCATAGACGGGCGAAAGTTGGCAACCGAGTGGGGGCGGGGCCTGGGTCTCAGGGGAGGGGCCTGCCTCGGAGAGACGGGGCCTGAGGCTCCCTAGAGGCTCCCAGCTAGGGGCGGGCCTTGGGGCGTGGAAAGTAATCCCGGACATTCCAAGCCCCCGGCGTCGGCGGGCAAGATGGGGGTTCAGCGCTCCCTCCCTGACCCGAGTGCAATCCGTTCATAAGTAAAACGTACAAATACAGAAAGAAAGAAACCCGACGCGTCCGCAACCCCCCCAGGGGGCTTTACCCGCAAAGCGAAGACAGAGGTGTGTAGAGGGCAGCGCCCAGGCCTGCCTGCCGGCCCCGGGAATCCGTCCTCCAACACGAATGCCCGGGGTACGGGGGTGTGGGGGCCCGGGGCAGGGCGGAAGCGGGGTCTGAGGAGGTCGGATAAGTCCATGCGATTCGATATGTGTCATTATTATTCGATATGGAGGACAGAGCCCGGGAAGCTGGGCTGGAAGAATTCGGATTTGGCAGAGGATGCGAGGCGAGGGTAGGAGGGCGACTCCGACTGAGGCCCCAGAAGCAACCCGAGGGAGGAGGTGCCGCCGTCCGCCCCTCTCCCCGACCCCCAACTCGTCTAACACTCCCGGGAGTTCCGTGAAGACTGCGAGCCAGGGGCGTCCCTGCAGGCCCGCCCGCTCCTGCTCCGCCCCGGCCTGCTGCCGGGGAGGGGCCGGCTCCCTGGACGTCTGGGCCGCAGGCCTGGCGCTAGAAGGCTTGGGAAGGGGTGGGGAAGACCTGAGTCCCTGCGACGCGATCCAGGGGCGCAGAGGCGGGAGAAGGAGGGCGCTCCCTACCTCACTTCACCCCCGTCTTCAGAGACCCAACTCGGAGATGAGGTTCGGTTCTAGGTCTCGTCGACCCTATTGCTGGGAGAAAGCCGGGGGCACCCTGGAGGGGAGGGGAGGGGCTCGGGGTGGGTCTCCCCTCGGGACCCTATTGCTTGAAAGGGCCGGCAAGGCCCCTGGCGGGCGGGGCGGGGTGGGACCGGGCCCCCCTCCCCCTATTGCTGTGAGGAGGGGCCCGCCCTCCGGCCCCTCCACCCGGACGCCAGCGAAGACTTCCCTTGGGGGCCGTATTGCTGAGAGCCGACCTGGCTGGGGGAGGCCCCGCCGCCCTAGGCCTGCACAGGGCTGAGCTGTGGCGGCGCAGGAGCCGCGGGGCCGCCGGCGCCGCCCTTGAAGCAGGCCGACTCGTAGTGCTTGTTGAGATAGGACTTGAGCGCGAAGCTCTTCTTGCAGCGCTTGCACTGGAAGTGCTTGAAGGCGGAATGCGTCTGCATGTGCGCGCGCAGGTTGGAGCGGTCGGCGAAGGCCTTGCCGCAGTGCGCGCAGCCGAAGGGTTTCTCGCCGGTGTGCGAGCGCATGTGGCCCTGAAGCAGCCAGGGCCGCGAGAAGGCTTTGCCGCACACGCCGCACTTGTGGCGCAGGTTGTGCGTGAGCACGTGCATGGCGAGCGCGGGCATGGACACGTAAGCCTTGCCGCACGTCGGGCACTTGCGCGCCAGCTGGCTGTCCAGGCTGCGGTGCGTCTGCTTGTGGCGGCTCAGGTTCGACGACGTGGCGTAGGTCTTGCCACACTCGGCGCACGCATGCCGGTGCCCGCCGCCCGCCTGCGCCCCTCCTCGCCCCGCGCG
>NW_016807714.1:1526141-1528362 GCF_001698545.2 Rhinopithecus bieti
ACAGCAGGGAGGGGAAGAGAGGGGAGGAGAGGATGAGACAGGGCCGGGCCAGGCTCCGCCCCCGGCGCCCCACCCTCGCGGAGAGGAGGAGAGAGGCGCGTCTTCGGGCGCGGCTGCCCCCCTTCCACGGAGCCTCAAGGTCAGGGGGGAGGGGCGGCGCTTCCCTCTCTCTCCTCCCCCACCCTCTCTCCCCTCCCCCTTGGGTTCTCCCCACTTCAGCAGTTTTCCCTGATTATGCAACACACTGCAGACCCGCGGCGCACAAAGCCAGGACCGCCGGCCCAGGGACCCCGTCTGTCCCGCCTCTCCGGGGTCCTGGCCGGCTCTCCTCCTGGCCTGCAGAACGTGCGCTCCATTTTGATGTTGACCCTCTCTGGCCCTCTAGTTCTTGGAGGAACCTGAAGACGTCTCCCTCCTCCAGTTCCTCCGGCCTCACCAGCACCTCCCTCAGCTCTCGTGCTACCCACTGGAGTTGACCCTGCCCTTGCTGCTCCTCCATGCACTCTGCTTCTCCCCCCAACTCCCTCTCACCATCCTGCACCCTTGGGTCCTCCACTGTTGAACATTGCCCTCTCCCGCTCACACCCTAACCCCTTTCAGGGCCTTCCCAAGCCCCTGAATGGTGCAGAGAGGGCCAGGGCGTCCACCTTCACAGGGACGAACTGGAGGAGGGCAGCTCACTTATACCGGTAGCTGCAGTTGCTCCCCAGGCACAAGATGGATCGCATAACCTCAAAGTCACAAATGCACGCCCCTCGCGATGCTCTGGCTCCTTCAGGGCTACACCCAGTCTCCCAGCATCATCAGCCCTCGTGTGCCATCACAGGGTGGGCTGCACACTGATCTGCCGAACTCACCACCTCCTCACTCACGCAGGGTCACACATGCAGTCACCCCGGACACACTCTCAGTCACATGGTGCACAACGGCCTCGGAGTCACATGGTCCCATGTAGTGGCACACAGGCGAGCACACACACACACACAGGGTCACACACAAGCGCACACGGTCACATGGCCACACACAGTCACATGGACCCACACAGGCTCACACTCCTGCAGGTCACACTTGCTCTGCCACCCCACGCTGCTGGCACTCCCGACCCCTCTCTTGCATGCTGACAGTTGTCCTTGAACTTGGGCACCCTTACACAAAGAGCCTCCCCCTGCCTCCCACACCTTGGGCTCCCTTGCTCACAGCCTCCTCCCTGCTTCCTCTCCCTGACCCAGGCTTCAGGGAAGAGACTGCTGCTGCCTCTGCTGGTCCTTCTGCTCTGACAGGTGGGCGGCCCAGTTGGACCCCCTGCCTACTCCCTGGAGCTCCCTGCATTCCCCAGCTAACCCTAGTAGGTGTCCTGGTGCAGCCAAGGAAGAGGAGAGGGTGGCAAGGCGGCCCTGATCTCTGAGTGTAGGTCTGTGTGTGCCGGCATGGCTGGGTCCCGTCATGGCAGCGTCCATGCAGCTCTGTCTGTCCCAGCATGGGTCAGGGTGTGGGTCCATGTGTGCGTTCGAGTACCTCAGTTCCCCCTCTTCCCCACCCTCTGTCCAGCGTCGACACTCTCCCTGCCAGCCTTGGCCTCTGCTTTCCCTTTCCTCCCCTCTACTGTCCAGACTCAGCCACAGACTCTTGCCCTTTCTCGTTCCCTTCAGTCTGTTTCCCCGGGCCCTGGCCTCCGCCCCCACACTCTGGTCCTTCACCGCTTCCAGCAAAGCCCCAGGCCCCGCGCCCCGGTCTCAGACCAGCGCTCACCTTTATCGTGCAGTGGCGCGCCGAGGTCGCTGCGGGCGCGTCCGTAGGCGCTCTCCAGGTCGGCCGAAGAGAACGCGTCAAGTTTGACCTTCTTGACCAGGAAGGACCTGGGCATGATTCCTGCGGGGCTCCGGCGCTGTGGGCCTGCGGAGCCGGGGCTTGGGGGGGCTGCGGCGGCAGGGCCCCGTCACCATCCGAGGAGCGGCGGAGGCAGCGCGGGTCCCCACTCTGGCCTTTGGATGCTGCCGCGCGAGTGGTGTCCTCTCTCCTTGCTACCCTGCGTCTCCGCCGTTGCCCCTTCGGATCCCTCTTCTTCCTCCTTCCTTCAATCCTTCCTTCCTTCCTTCCTTCAATCCTTCCTTCCTTCCTTCTCTCCTCTCCTCTCCTCTCCTCTTCCTTCCTTCCCTCCTCTGGTCCCGGCTTCCCAGCCCGCAGTGCCGCCCCTGGACAGGCGGGGGAGGAGGCTGGGGGG
>NW_016807714.1:1529702-1538085 GCF_001698545.2 Rhinopithecus bieti
CGGGGCCCGGGGCGCGGGATCTGCGGGGGCGGGCGGGGGAGGCGGGAGCCGAAGGAGCGAGTGCTGAGGCAGCGAAAGCGCAGCGCGCGCCCTGTGCCGCAGTGGCTCCCGCCGCTCGGTCACCCCGGCTGACCCCGTGCGGGCTGGAGGGGCCTCCCCGCCCCCGCCTCTCTCCCCCCGGGCGGGTGTGCGGCGCAGCGGCGTCGCTGCGAGCCGGAGTGGAGCTGGAGAGGGGCTGCCACGACCCTGCTCCAGAAATTCTGCTGCTTTGGGGGTTTTCCGCCCTTCCGCTCGGCTGCAGCTCCCCACGGCAGCCCCGCAACCAGGCGGATAACCCTTCCCTCGGCCGCCCGCCCAGCGTTTGCAGCCCCCATGACGTCAGGCTCAGCGGCCAATGGCGGGCGCCGGGAGCGGGGGCTCCGGGGTTCCGGACCGCACAATGGCCGCGCGCGGGTGCCTATGTCCCCAGTTAGGGCCTGGCTCCGCCATTGTCCCCTCACCCGCCCCGCCCGGTGATCTGGGTCTACGGGCTCCGAGCGCGCTCCCGCACGCCCCGCTGCCGCTGGGGACCAAGGTCGCGGGGGCGGCCCTGGGGAGCGTCCGGGCGCGGGTGTGCCGGGAGCGCGTGCAATACTGGAGCGCGCTCGTTGCGGCGCGCAGTGACCTTGCGCGGGGCGGACCCGCGGACAGCGGCTGGGAGCGCGCGGCGGGCTGGCCCGGGGGAAGACGGCCTGCGGGGGCGCGCTGCACTTGCTGAGCTCAGCGCCCCGCCCCTGGCCGCCCGGCCCAGCGCTGAGCCCGGGTGGGTGTGACCCGGCCCGCCCGCGCGGGGGGTGCGGTGGAGACCACGGACCCGCTTTGTGCCAGCCGCCCCGGCAGCGGCGGGACATTCATCTTGCGTGGCAGGCGCTCCCGAGGGGTGGGGCGGGGAGCGGCCGCCCCTTATCGCTGAGCGGCAGCCGGCTAGGCTCGCGGTGGGGGCAGGGGCGGGATCCCCCTCCGCCGAGCCGCGCGGGTCCTGGCTCCCTCCCAGGGGGGGCCGGGCCAAGGCACAGCCGGAGGCACGGGGCCAATTAACATTTTGATTGCTGGACTGGGGGGCCATCTGGACCGAGGCCTAATTACCCGGCACACCCTCGGGGCGCCGGCGGGAAGTGTCAGGCGCGATCCCCTCATCACCCAGCGCTCACCGCCTTCTCCTGGACCCTGTCCCTGCCCTCAACTCTGTCCTTCGACTCCATCCCTGGCCTCCTCCGCACGTCCTAGTATTCTTGCCTCTCTGTCCCCACACTCCGGGCCCTCCGACCCCCAACTCTGTCCCCTTCCCCCATTCTTCCGTTCGTCTGCCCTGTCCCCCCATCCCTGTTTCTCTCCTCTGCCCCTCCCACTTCATCCCTTCTCCCCGCGCCATTCCTGTCGTCCTGCTCTCACCCCTTTTCCCTGTCCCTCCATCCACCCTCTCAGCCCCTTCCACTCCTGCCTCTGTGCACATACCTGCCTCTCTCTGTCAAGCTCCTCGCCCCCTTGGCCCCCAGCCCCCTTGACGGAAGAGGCATCAGAGCGGGACACATGTGTCCCGCGGCCAGGCGCTCCCGCGGGAACCATTGGGGCGGCCCTTGCCCCCGCTCAGGTGGAGCCCGCAGCCTCCCGGGACCCCTGGCGGGGAGGGACAGCTGGGTCCAGGCCTTGGCCATCAGTCTGAACCGACCCGGGTGCGGAGCGCACATGCGACCCGGGCGCAATTACTTGGGCTTCATCACCCCACCCCCCCAAATATCCTGACTCCCCGTTCCCCCTCTCCCCCAGCATCAGGAGGTCGCTGTGGTGCCCCAGTCCTGGGCCCCAGCTAGGAGAGGCTGGAGGAGGACAGTGGACGATTCTCACGCTTTGGAAAAGTGTCAGTCGTCCTGCATGGGAGGCCTCCCCGAGTCTCTTACTGAGAGCTGTGGCCTTGGGAGGCTCTGTTGCAAGAGAGGAGAGGGTCAGGGTCCCCAGCCAATTAAAGTCCTGGTACCCCTAGCCACTCTCTGCAGAGCCCCTCTTGGGGAGTCTCTTCCTGCCGCCCTGATGCAAGCCCCAGCTCTGCCCCTTGTCCCTTCAGGTGGGTGCAGTGTTGGCTCTGAACCCTCTGTGCCCTCTGCTGCTGGCCACACCTCTCCCTGCCCCTCCCAGGCCCCATGCTGTGGAAACATCAACCATAAGGGTCAGGTGTCCCCACTCTTTTGTCTCCAGCACCCCACCCTCAGCAAAGCCAGAACCCCTGGTGTGCCCACCCTCAGATCCTGCAGTTGTATTCTCACCCACCCCTGCCCTATTGAGGCTCCAACCCAGGAAATCAGTGGACAGCCCAGATCCGAGGGTCCACCCTGCTGGACGGAAATGATGGGCAGAGAATAGGGTGTTGAATGGAAGTGAGAGGTATGGGCTGCAATTACTGGTGGTGATGGAGCATAGTTGGTCAGAAAATGAGGACACTGACTTGGAGAAGAGGCCAAGGCTCGGAGGGGACAGGCAGTCTGCGGCGGTTCATCCACAACAACATTAGACCACCAGGAATTCGGGCGGCGATGGGCAGGGTCGAAGCCACAGTGAGAGTTGCTGCTGGGTGGTTGGTGGCCGATGACACGTGCTCCAGCTGTGACGCTCAAGGAGAGGAGAGAATTGGGGTCTGCAGGCCTCAGCCAGGAGCACAGGAGTGTTTGGGAGATAGAGAAAGCAGTCCTCAGAGAGGGCTGTGGGGAGGGACAGCATGGAAGGAGGGCCCTCAGCAGGGAGGATGCAGGGTCGCTGGGGTCGGAGCCCCTGGGGAGGGTTTTAGGATGGGGGGGGGGTCTGTATTCCAAAATGGTTCTGGTAGGGTTGTCGGGGAGGCATGGGGACAAAGGCATGAGGAGTGGCCCAGAAAAGCCCGAGGGCAGACTTGGTCCCTGCTGGGGCAGGAGCTTTGGAGGAGCCACAAGAGCAAGGTTGCTGCACAACACAACTGTAAATGTGTGTCTGAAAAACAGAAGCAGAGGCTGGGCGCGGTGGCTCAAGCCTGTAATCCCAGCACTTTGGGAGGCTGAGATGGGCGGATCACGAGGTCAGGAGATGGAGACCATCCTGGCGAACACAGTGAAACCCCGTTTCTACTAAAAAATACAAAAAACTAGCCGGGCGAGGTGGTGGGCGCCTGTAGTCCCAGCTACTCGGGAGGTTGAGGCAGGAGAATGGCGTGAACCCGGGAGGTGGAGCTTGCAGAGAGCTGAGATCCGGCCACTGCACTCCAGCCTGGGCAACAGAGCACGACTCTGTTGGTGGCTCATGCCTGTACTGCAATCCCAGCTATTCAGGAGGCTGAGGCAGGAGAATTACATGAACTCAGGAGGTGGAAGTTGCAGTGAGCCAAGATCACACCATTGCACTCCAGCCTGGGCAACAAGAGAGAAACTCCATCTCAAAAACAAACAAACACACACACACACAAAAAAACCACACAGGGTCTCATTCTGTTCTCCAGGCTGGAGTGCAGTGGTACAATCACAGCTCACTGCAGCCTCGACCTCCTGGGCTCAAGTGGCCCTGCACCTCAGCCACAGGTGTATCTCACTGTACCCAGCTAATTTTTTAAAAATTGGCTGGGCGTGGTGGCTCATGCCTGTAATCCCAGCACTTTGGGAGGCCAAGGCAGGCAGATCACTTGAGGTCAGGAGTTCAAGACCAGCCTGGCCAACATGGTGAAACTCTGTCACTACTAAAAATATAAAAATAAAAATAATAAAAAAATTAGCCTAGCCTGGTAATACATGCCTGTAATCCCAGCTACTGGGGAGGCTGAGGCAGGAGAATCACTTGAACCCAAGAGGCGGAGATTGCAGTGAGCTGAGATCGCACCCAGTGCACTCCAGTCTGGGCGACAGATCTAGATTCCATCTCAAAAATAATTTTTTGTTGCTTTTTTTTTGTATAGACAAGGTATCCCTATGGTGCCCAGGCTTGAAATCCTGGGCTCAAAGGAGCCTCTTGCCTTGGCCTCTCGAAGTGCTGGGATTACCATTGTGAGTCACTGAGCCCAGCCTGTCTTCCATACCTATGGTTCCTTTGTCACAATTAAGACACCAACATTGGCTGGGCGCTGTGGCTCAAGCCTGTAATCCCAGCACTTTGGGAGGCCAAGACGGGAGGATCATGAGGTCAGGAGATCGAGACCATCCTGGCTAACACGGTGAAACCCCGTCTCTACTAAAAAATACAAAAAACTAGCTGGGCGAGGTGGCGGGCGCCTGTAGTCCCAGCTACTCGGGAGGCTGAGGCAGGAGAATGGCGTGAACCCAGGAGGCAGAGCTTGCAGTGAGCCGAGATCGCGCCACTGCACTCCAGCCTGGGCGACAGAGCAAGACTCCGTCTCAAAAAAAAAAAAAAAAAAAAGACACCAACATTGGGCCACTCATGCCTGTAATCCCAGCACTTTGGGAGGCCGAGGCGGGTGGATCACCTGAGGTCAGGAGTTTGAGACCAGCCTGCGCCAACATGGTGAAACCCTTATCGTCTTACTAAAAATATAAAAAACTAGCATGGTGTTGGGCGCCTGAAATCCCAGCTACTCGGGAGGCTGAGGCAGGAGAATTGCTTGCACTCAGGAGACGGAGATTGCGGTGAGCTGACACAGCGCCACTGCACTCCGGTCTCAGTGACAGAGTGAGACTCTGTCTCAAAAAAGAAAGAAAGAAAGAAACCAACCTTGATATGTTACTGCTAACTCCAGGCTTTATTTGGATTTCACTAGTTTTTCTACCTAGGTCCTCTCTCTGTTACAGAAATCTATTCAAGATACAACTTTGCCTTTAGCCATCGTGTCTCCTTAGTCTCCTGTGGTCTGTCACAATTTCTCAGTCTTTCCCTGTTTTTCATGACCTTGAGAGTTTTGAGGAGCACTGCTCAATTTTATAGATTGAATGAGTCTTTGGTAAAGTGTCCCTCAGTTGGGGTTTGTCGGATGCACTCTCGTGATGAGGATTTGGGATGTGGGGAGGAGACCACAGAGGCGATGTGGTCTTCTCATTGCATCATCTCAGGGCTGACGTGACATCACTGGTGAGGCCGACCTCAGTCACCTGGTTAACATGGTGTCTGCCAGATTCTTCCACTGTCAAGTTACTATTTTCCCTCCCCTCCCCTCCCTTCCCCTCCCCTCCCTTCCCCTTCCATTCCCTTTTCCGAGATGGAGTCTTGCTCTGTCCCCTAGTGTCTCCCAGGCTGGAGTGCAAAGGTGTAGTCTCGGCTCACTGCAACCTCTGCCTTTCGGGTTCAAGCGATTCTCCTGCCTCAGCCTCCTGAGTAGCTATGATTACAGGCACCTGCCACCATGTCCAGCTGGGTGGGCCCGGCCAACCAGTTTTTTTTTTGAGAGATGGGGTCTCGGCCAGGCGCGGTGGCTCACGCCTGTAATCTCAGCACTTTGGGAGGCCGAGGCAGGCAGATCACAAGGTCATGACATCGAGACCATACTGGCTAACACGGTGAAACCCTGTCTCTACTAAAAATACAAAAAAACAAATTAGCCAGGCGTTGTGGCAGGCGCCTGTAGTCCCAGTTACTTGGGAGGCTGAGGTAGGAGAATGGCGTGAACCCGGTAGGCAGTGGAGACTGCAGTAAGCGGAGATCACGCCACTGCACTCCAGCCTGGGCGACAGAGCGAGACTCCGTCTCAAAAAAAAAAAAAAAGAGATGGAGTCTCACTCTGTTGTCTAGCCTGGTCTCAAACTCCTGGGCTCAAGCGATTCTCTTGCCTCAGCCCAGCCTCCCAAGTAGTTGAGACTATAGGTGTGTGGAACCACATCTGGCTCATTTTTTGTATTTTCTGTAGAGACAAAGTTCACCATCTTACCCAGGCTGGTCTCAAACTCCTGGGTTCAAGCAGTCCACCTGCCTTGGCCTCTCAAAGTGCTAGCATCACAGGCACAAACCACAACGTTCGGCCTAATAATCTTATTCGTTTGACTCATATTTTGCCAGCAACTGTTAGAAAACTCCAAATAGGCTGGGTGCGGTGGCTCACGCCTGTAATCCTAACACTTTAGGAGGCCGAGGCAGGCGGATCACGAGGTCAGGAGTTTGAGACCAGCCTGGCCAGCATGGTGAAACTCTGTCTCTACTGAAAATATAAAAATTAGCCAGGCATGGTGGCGGGCACCTGTAATCCCAGCTACTCGGACACTGAGGCAGGAGAATCACTTGGAACAGGAAGGCAGAGGTTGCAGTGAGCTGAGATCACACCACTGCACTCCAGCCTGGGCCAAAGAGCGAAACTCCATCTCAACAACAACAACAACAAATGTAAATTACAGTAGCTTAAACTGGAAATTTCTCTCTTTCACATAAATAGAGTCCAGTAGAAGCCATGCAGTACTAGCAGGGCAACTCCACAATCATAGAGCTCCCTAGTTCTATGGGTTTGTTTGTTTGTTTGTTTGTTTGTTTGTTTGTTTGTTTTGAGACAGAGTAATTCCAGCACTTTGGGAGGCTGAGGCGGGTGGATCACCTGAGGTGAGAAGTTCAAGACCAGCCTGGCCAACACAGTGAAACCTTGTCTCTACTAAAAATACAAACATGAGCCAGGTGTGATGGCACATGCCTGTAATCCCAGCTACTCGGGAGGCTGAAACAGGAGAATTGCTTGAGGCCGGGAAGCAGAGGTTGCAGTGAGCCGAGATCACACCACTGCACTCCAGCCTGGGTGACAGAGCAAGACTTGGTCTCAATAAATAAATAAATAAATAAATAAATAAATAAAATATCTGTTGGGCCATGTGCACCTGCACACCAACAAGCAAGACCTTCCTCCTGCAAGCTGCCCCCTGGTTTCTCTGCCGATGGCAGTGAAACTTCCTGCGTGATCTTTACTGTCCTCTTCTGTCCACTGTCTCTTTCCCCCGTTCCCCTTCCCAGTTCTGTGCTACTGAGGCCCCTTCCTTGAGGCTGTTCCTGCAGAGGTGTTCGTGCCTCTTATGAGTCCCCATCTTACTTAACATGGATTCCTTCTCCCTGTGTTTCAGTCCTCTTCCCCTGTGGACTCTTGTCTGCCTCTGTGTGTCTGATGCCGGGGCTCCATCCTTGGCCCTCCTCCTGTTCTCCCCCATCTTCTGCGTTGCCAGGGACATCTCATCTAGTGCTTTAGCTTTAGGGACCTCCCAGGGTGTGATGGTTTCAGGTCTGTGCTTCCCCCTTTCCTTTCTCCCCAGGGCTTTTCTGTCTTTTCAAAATCTCCCCCATAAGGTCCCATAAGCTCCTCAGGCCTTGTCTAACTCAGAACTCCTGGCTGCCAACCCCTCTCCCCATGGCCTCCAGCCCCAGTGCCCAGGCCAGAAACCCTGGACTCCCCTGAGTCCCTTTTCTTCCCAACCCACTTCCCGCCCAGCAGCAAATCCCATCAATGGGAGCCCAGAGCTCAGAACTGCCTGTGATCCTTGCTCCTCTCTGTTCTCCTCTGTCCCTCCCGCTCCCTTTCCTCCCTGTACAATTCCTATAGCCTCCTGGCCTTTCCCCACCACTCCCTCCCTGGGTCTTAGTGCATCTCTCCTTACAGCTCTCCAGCAGAGTCCCATGGCACACAGGACTAAAGCTCTGAGCTATGGCCTCCAAGGACACTGCCCGCCCTTCCCACCTCATCTCAGGCCTCCTTCTCCCTCATCCTCTCTACTCTGACCAGCCCAATCCCCTTGCAGCTTCTCCAGCACACCCAGCTCAGTCCTGTATCACGCCCTTGTGCAGTGTGTGCTCTCTGCCAGGGATGCCCTTCCCCCAAAGCTCTCCAGCCAGAGGGATGCTGCCCCTCCAAACACTCTCCATTCTGGGCCCCCTTAGATCGCCAGCTCCAGGGAAGAGGGACTTTGCCTGCCTGAGTGAAATGGAGCCCTCAACCCAAACCTGTTTGTTACTGCCACTCTAGGACACCTTCAGCCCCATCTTCTGGGGAGTGGGGGTCCCTGCACTTGTGCTGTTAATAACAGTTGCTCCCAGGGACTACCTAAAGCCACTTCAGTGGCCCCCAAATCCTGCCCCAGCGATGGGTCAGGGTGCCTGTGTGCCCAGAGTTTGAGCAGCTTTGGGATTGGGGGTCAAGCAGAGACTCTAAGTCATGGTTCCAGGCAGAACTGGCTTCACTAGCCTGCAACCTGGGCAGTCACACAGGGCCCCAGGCTCAGAAAGGCCCCATACTTGGGTTTTTGTTGTTGCTGTCATTTTGGAGTCTCACTGTGTTGCCCAGGCTGGAGTGCAATGGCGCGATCTCAACTCACCACAACCTCTGCCTCCCAGGTTCAAGCAATTCTACTGCTTCAGCCTCCCGAGTAGCTGAGGTTACAGGCATGCACCACCACACCCAGCTAATATTATTTTATTTTAT
>NW_016807714.1:1538478-1555040 GCF_001698545.2 Rhinopithecus bieti
TTTATTTTATATTTTATTTTATTTATTTTATTTTATTTTATTATTTGAGATGGAGTCTCGCTCTGTTGCCCAGGCTGGAGTGCAGTGGCACGATCTTGGCTCACTGTAAATTCTGCCTCCCGGGTTCACGCCATTCTCCTACCTCAGCCTCCCAAGTAGCTGGGACTACAGGCGCCCGCCACCACGCCCGGCTAATTTTTTGTATTTTTCGTAGAGACTAGGACGAGGTTTTACCATGTTAGCCAGGAAGGTCTCGATCGCCTGACCTCGTGATCCACCCGCCTTGGCCTCTCAAAGTGCTGGGATTACAGGCGTGAGCCACTGTGCCCAGCCAATTTTATATTTTTAGTAGAGATGGGGTTTCACCATGTTGGTCAGGCTGTTCTCGAATTCCTGACTTCAGGTGATCTGCCCGCCTCGGCCTCCCAAAGTGCTGGGATGACAGGTGTGAGCCACCATGCCCAGCCTATCTTGAAATTCTTAATGACTTTATTTTATTTTTATTGTTTATTTTATTAGAGACTGGGGTCTCACTATGTTGTCCAGGCTAGCCTTGAATTCCTGGGTTTAAGCTTTCCTCCCACCTCAGCCTCCTGAGCAGCTGGGACTACAGGCATGCACCACTGCACCCCACTTAACTTTCTAACAATGGGCTCCACATTTTCATTTGGCATGGAGACCTGCAAATTACATAGCTGCTCTTGGTTGGAGGGACGTTCAGCTGATAATTCCTGAAGATCCGGAGAGCCAGGTGCCGCTTTCCCTGGGACCCCATGGCCCACAGCCTTCTCTGCTTCCACAACAGCCCCCAGCACTCAGGAGGCCTCAGGTGCTGCAGTGAGAGCTGGGGGATCCACTAGAGAGGGGAGCGTGGGCCTGGGGTTCTAGCAGGCATGGTGAGCAGGTGTCAGGGACGTGGGCCTGGGGTTCCAGGGGGCACGGGGAGCGGGTGTCAGGGTTGCGGGCCTGGGGTTCCAGTGGGCATGGGGAGCAGGTGTCGGGGCACTGCACATCCTCCCTCCTAGGAGGCCCTGTACCCTGGCCCGGGACTCTCACGCCCACCCCCTTGGAGCAAGCGGCAGCAGCTTTGTGGCTATTGGGGCAAGCATGCACCTCAGGCACAGGGCTTGTTCTCTGGCCGCACCCCACCCCATTGCTGGTTAGAATAGCAGCAGACACCAGATCCAGAATGGGCCAGATTCTGACTTCTGGATTCCACGCATTGGTCAGCACCTCTGAGGTCAGGTAGGACAAATTAAGTGCTGCTGGCTGAGGGGCCGGAGTTCCCAGCCTCTCTAGTGATGGGCCCAACCTCAGAGACCTGACTATATACCATCACTTGCTCCTAGCTGTTCCTGCCTTCAAACCCAAGCTGTGGGGTTTGCTTCAGTCAGCTGGAAGGCATTGGCTCTCTGAGGTCCTAGGAGTGTGCAATAGGGGAAGACCTAGGCATCAGAGTGCCTCCCCTGCCCCCGAAATGACCCATGTGGAAGCTGAGGCAGCTTTATTGAAAGGAAGGTCAGTGAGTGGGTCTCACAATTTGATCTGCCCCAGAGTGGGGCTGGGAGGTTACCGAGAACGCAGTCCTGGGGTGGAGGAGGCCCTCAGAATCACACCTCCAGGTGTCACACCTCCAGGTGTCACACCTCCAGGTTGGACTGAGAGGAGCTGGGCTTGTGACCCGCGGGGTTCTTACGCATCACGGTACCGGCGCTAGGGGGTGGCCAGTGGCGAACCACGTGCCGGTAGGAGGTGGCCAGGTAGTCGAAGTAGTTGATGTTGAGTTTCCGGGCGATGTAACGACCCAAGTATTCCATTTGCTGTGGAAGCAGGTGGCACTCAACTGGGGCCGGGACAGGACAGACCCCGAGTCGCCGTCCAGGCGTCTCCTTCCCCTACCAGGCAGCATCCCCAGTCCTGCCCGAAGCCCTGGCGCCCTCTCCGGCCCCCAGCAATGAGGACTGCATTGTATTTACCCTCTGCGTGAGGAAACGGCCCCACCCAAAGACCTTAAACAATGATCGGTGTCATCCTGCTCCGAGAGAGGGCGCGTGTCTGGGCGGAACCCACCTCGTAGCGCTCCGACAGCTGCACCAGCACCAGCGGCTCCAACCTGTGGCCGCCGAGGACCAGCTGGAAGAAGCACCTTCCGTAGGCTGCGGGGAGAGTGGATCAGCCGGCCTGACCGCCCCTCTGACCTCCCAAGCGGCCTCCCCGTCCCTGGCCCACCCTCCCGGCCAGTCACCGTCGGAGTTGAGGGCCAGGCGCACGTAGACCAGGTGCAAGGGGCCCTGGCACACGGTGCGGCCCTGGATGGAGAAGTGGTACACGCCGCGCGTGTGGTTCAGCACCAGGCGGCGCCGCGGCAGCGACGAGATCACTAGCCACAGGCCCACGCCCACGCCGTACGCGAGGAAGACCCAGGTCTCCTGCTTCTGTACCTGCGGGCGCCGCAGGCAGCGTCTGTGCTGAGCTGCGCGAGGCCGGCCCTTGGGGGAGGAGGGCGATGGGGGTCGGGCCCAGGGGCTCACACCTCTCTCAGGGAGCCCAAGCTGACCAGGACCACGCAGACGACAAAGAGCAGCATCCCCTTCCACAGCGTGTCCAAGTAGTACTCGAGCACGAACACTGGGGGCGGCGCGGCGCATGAGGACGCCCCGGCCCTGCCCGCAGCCGAGGGTGGCGGTGCCAGGGCTTGGCCCTGACTGGCTGGGTCCGCGCAGGGCTAGGGGAGGCGGTGTCTCGCCTGAGGTGTCTCCGCCCCCAGGAGCACCGACTGGCCCCGCCCAGGGCCCTGGCTCTGCCCACCTGGCTCCGCCCTATTCAGGCCCGTCCCCGGACCCGCCCCGCCCCGCCAAGCCTTGCGCGCACCGTTTGGCTGCTGCTGCATGAATGGGTAGAAGCTATTGTTTTTGAGGCGCCTGGCCAGGTGGCGCTCCGGACAGGAGAGTCCTAGGGACCAGAGCTGGAAGCGCCAGCCGATGGAGGTCGCGGGCAGGCTGCCGGGCCTGGCCTTAGGGATCTGCGTCAGGCAGAGGTGGTCAGCCTGGCCGCTCGCCCGCTGCCGCCGCCCACTGCCCACAACGACGCTCCTACCTGGGTGAGCAAATTCTCCAGGGCTGCAGGCCCAGGAAGGAGCAGGAGCTCATAGGCGACTGGCAGGGCAGCGAGGCCAGGGAACTGCCCAGGGTGGACCGCGCACGGGTTCTAGAACTTCTGGGCAGGTTCTAGAAGGGGCCGCTCTGTTAACCACCTCTTAGGGAGTCCGGGGTGAGGTCGTGTGGTGGGCATTAACTTCTTGGCCGTCCATCCACTGGAGGCCCCCTGTATGGCCTGTTCACAGTCCTCATCTGAAGGGTGGATGGATGGACACCCCAGGCCTGAGCTGGAGAGAAATTTGCAGGCAGTGACCCCTCAATGAGCCCCACAGCTGGGCGGGGCCCCACCTCTCCCCCCACATGCAACCACAGACAAGCTCACCAGTGTTCCTGAGGGTAGAACACACACACTGGAGACAACAGTGGGCAGGCAAAGACATGGCCACCTGCAGGCCTAAGAGCCCATGGGGCAATCCTGACCCCACAACACACAGGCTCTGGGTCGGCTGTAGCCCCAGTGGCTCCATCAGATATAACCCGTTGCCCAACCCTACCCTGAGGACCACACACATAGAGCTCCCAAAAACGTTTTATTTAAAAAAAATGCTCAAATATCTGAAATTGGGCAAAGGTAGGGGGTGGGCAGGCGGGCTGAGGTGTCCTAGGTCTGTGGCTGCCTAGCTGGGCAAGGGGCTGGTGAGCAGCTGCTCCAGACACCACTGGACTTCCTCCAGGCCCCGGTAGGCCCGCTTCAGACCCCGGGGAAGGCAGCGGCAGGACTCCAGGTTGAGGTAGAGCAGGCCTGGGCAGCTGCTGATCACAGAGCTGTGGGGAGGGCAGGCCACGGGAAGTTGAGCTGTTGCCCCAGAAGGGCTGGGCCAGGCTAGGGAGCTGTGCCTGCTGGTGTTCCACACCTGGCTCTGCCACCCATAGCCACCAAGGCCAAGCCCAGTTCCCCCTGGTGTCCCTAAGCCCACCCCACACTGGGGCTTGGACAGTATGCATGCCCCTCTGACCCCTGCAGCTCTCAGGCCAGGCAGGACACTACTTCCAGGCCCCAGGCAGATGCGGTGACAGCCACTCTGGCTCCAGGGACTGGGGTAGGGGATGCTGACCTGACTGTGCTGGGTGTGACCCGGGTGCCCCTGAGGTTAAGAGAGCACAGGGCTGGGTGTGAGCCCCCAGGGGTGCTTAAGAAGGCAGCCAGGGCCTGCTCCAGGTCCTTCTCACTGAAACCCTGGCCGCTCAAGTCCAGTTCTCGCAGTGTATGGCACCACTTCTGAGTCAACAAGGGGCTGCCCTCCTTGGCTAGAGTCAGCCGGTCTGACGTGCCATACAGGCCCAGATGCAGCTGCTCCAGCTCTGCAGTGAGAGGAGTGAGCATAAGCTGCAGGGCGACAAGGACTCCCACAACTCACCCGCCCAGCCACCACCCAGGACCGCTGACCCTGGCACGGCACAAGGGTCCCGACACCTCACCCATTCAGCCACCACCCACACCTCACCTGCCTGCCCACCACCCAGGACCACTGACCCCAGCATGGCACAAGGGCCCCCACACCTCATGCGCCTGGCCACAACCCAGAACCACTGACCCCGACACGGCAGATCCTGAAGGCCAGCCGGCGTAATGCGCGCACAGCCACGAAGATCCAGTAAGCGCAAGTTGGGAGAGCGGTGGAGTAGGCGGCCCAGGACCTCGTTGCTCACAAAGTTGCAGGTTGAGCTTGCCAGGCAGAGTTCCTCCAGGCTGGGGAAACCTGGTCCGGGAGCCACCCCTCGTCCCAGAGGCTTGGGCAGCCACATCAGGTTCAGCAGCCGCAGCACCTGGGGGCAAGGCCCAGGCTGTAGATAGGGGAGCATATAAAAGGTGGGAGAGGCAGGGCGCCAGGTACCTGGAGCTGGGGGCAGCCTTTCTGCAGAGCCTCAACAGGCAGCTGAAGGGGAATGCTGTTACGGTTGATGCCGGTGCTCACCTCCAGGACCTGGAGCTGGGGGCAGCAGCTGCCCTGCAGAGGTGAAGGGAAGGGGGTCACAGGGTCAGTGGCCTGGCAGTCCGCAGCTCAGCATCTGGCTGTGCTCCCACCAGTGCCAACCTACCAGCAGTGCACCCAGGATGGCTGTCGTCTGGGAGCTGTAAGTCAGCCACAACTTGCGCATTCGGGACCCTGCCTCCTCCAAGAAGCTCACCACAGCTGTGGACTCCACCTAGGGTCCCAATACAAGAGCACTCGTCACCCCAGTCTGGGCTTTCTCAGGGCCCCTTGGGACACAGGGCTCACCATGGAGTGCTGTAGGTCCAGGCTATGGAGCTGGCAGCAGGCTTTGGCTAGCATGACCAGAGCATCAGCAGTCACACCGTGGCAGCCGGAGAGCTTTAGGAAAGTGAGCCGAGGACAGGACTCGCCTACCAGCTGCGGGGAGACAGAGGGGCAGCTGGGGTTGGGAGAGAGCAGGCTAAGATCCACAAGGGAAACAAACAGGTGGCTGGTGCCAACCCCACTCTATCGCCTTAGCTGTGACCTCCTTTCTGCCCATGCCAGGCCTACTTGGGTGTCCCCGCCTCTGACACCTCCCTGCTGGAGGAAACAGCAGGAAAGGAGAACCAGGCAGGCAGGCAGGCATCCCCATGGAGCAGCGTTGGGCCCCCAAGGTGCCTGACCCACTTCCTAGAGTACTCAACAGTCCCAGAGGGTCACAGCTGGTGTGCAGGGCAGCCTGGAGCTCTCACCTTCAGCACGGGGTATACCTGAGACTTCCAGTGGATGAGGGTCAGCCTCTGGAGCTGTGAAAACCTGGGCCGACAGCAGAGGCAGAGCTGCACTAATGTTCCCACACGAGTCCTTCCCACCCAACACCTTGGTGCAGGGAGACAGAAGGAGCCTGGAGCCAGGGGACAAGGAAAGAGGGAAACCCTCACCGATTAGGCATAAGCCACTCCAGGGAAGCAAGGAGCTTCTTCTCTGCCTTGACCCTGCCCTTGGCAGGCCGGCCGGCCAGCGGGGACGACAGGGTCACGGTGTGCCAGAGTGCGGGTTGGGAAGCGGCCTCCTGCCAGCGGCGGCACACGCGCGCAGCCCTGGGAGGACAGCGTGCTGAGGATGCCGGCCCCTTCGTAGGCGATACCCCCTCTCGCAGCGCAGTGGACATCCCGGCTCAAAGCCGGGCTCCTGGGACTCCAACTGGGCGCCTAAGGGGCTGCGCTCTCGGGCGGAGGGGTGCGCGCTGCGATGCTTTCGCCCTCCGCCCCCGCCCGGGCCACTGCTCGGACCACGTCTGGCCCAAGTCGCTGCGCTCGGCGACGGGCCCGGCAGCAGAGTTACCTGCCGAGGAAGGGCATGGGCCCGTCCGCCGCCACCAACAACCCGAAAATCTGCACCAGGATTTCCAAGGGAATGCGGTCTCCCCAGCCCGCGTCGGGCCCTTCCTCGGGCGTGGGCGCGGGTACGGGCGAGGGCGCCGGGTCGGGCCTGAGCGTGGCCTTGGGCTTGGCCGCGGCGTGGCCCGGGGTCGGCTGCCGGGGAGTGCGGCGGGCAGCGCGCCGCTGTGCGCGGGTCCGGGCGGGTCCGGGTTCGGACAGCACCAGCAGCATGCTGTCGGACGGAAGCAGGTGGTACCCCGAGCCGCTCGGCGCCAGCCGGTCCCACCACCAGTCCTCGGCCGAGCGGGCCCGCGGCGCTGCCCGAGCTCTGCGCCGGACCTGCCGGGAGGCCGGGGCAGCCATGACCACCGACAGCCCTTGGGGCAGCTTCAGGGAGCGGAACGGGCGGGGCTTACAGACCGACAGCCCCCCGACTCTTCTCAGCGCCCGCCCGCTGACCCGCTTCCGGGGCGGGACTTCCGGCCGTGGGCCATGCCGGGGGCGGGCCCGGAGTTGCGGCGGGTGAGTCCGGTGGTGGCTGCTGTCCGGTCCTGCGCTGTCTGGACTGAGGTGGCGTCCCTGGGTCGGACGGCGGCGTCCTGGCGTGGCGGGAAGCCGGTACTAGAGCGGGAGCGCACTGGGCGCGGGACCGGGAGGCGCAGGGACCGGACGGCTCCCGGGTCGCCCACCTGAAGCTGGTGAGAGGGCGGCGCCCCTCCGGGCAGAGCCGCCCCGGCCACTCCCCTGGGATCTGACTTGGCTCCTGCGGTCCCGGGCGCCTCGAAGCCCTGGGGCGTGCGTGGCTCCTGCTGGTAGGCGCCCTGTCCCCGTGTCCGGCTTGGGGTGGTGGTTGCGGTGACTCCAACCCCGCATCTCCCTGGAGAGGAGGTCTCCACTCGCTCCTTCGGCCTCCTCCCCTGGGGCCTCAGCGACTCAGGCCGGCTTCCTGGTTCCCTACCTGCCGGCGGGTCCCGACGCTGGCGGGCGGTGCTGCTGGGTACGTTTTAGCCAATCCTCCCCATCCCCGCTCCTGCCCGGGACTTCCGCAGTTCCCCTGGTCTCACCCTGTTCTGATTCCGGCTCTGTATCCTGCCTAATTGTCTGCTTCTTTCAAGCTAGAAGAGGTCTTCAGTTCCCAGAAGAGCCAAAGCGTCTCTGGACCTAGGTGGGAAAAGAACTGGCTGTGACCTTTGCCCTGACCTGGAAGAGCGCAGCCTTGGGCTGAATGGCAGCACCCACGCCCGGCCATCCGGTGCTGACCCACCTGCTGGTGGCTCTCTTCGGCATGGGCTCCTGGGCTGCGGTCAATGGGATCTGGGTGGAGCTACCTGTGGTGGTCAAAGAACTTCCGGAGGGTGAGTGGGAGGAGGTGCAGGTGTGCCCAGGAAGGTGGGCTCTGTCAGTTCTTCTTCCCTTGGGCATCGTGCCCCTGACATGGCCTCCTCCCTTCCTTGCAGGTTGGAGCCTCCCCTCCTACGTCTCTGTGCTTGTGGCGCTGGGGAACCTGGGTCTGCTGGTGGTGACCCTTTGGAGGCGACTGGCCCCAGGAAAGGGCGAGAGGGTCCCCATCCGGGTGGTGCAGGTGCTGAGCATGGTGGGCACAGCCCTCCTGGCCTTTCTGTGGCACCACGTGGTCCCAGTGGCAGGACAGTCGCATTCCGTGGCCTTCCTAGCACTGGCCTTTGTGCTGGCGCTGGCATGCTGTGCCTCTAATGTCACTTTCCTGCCCTTCCTGAGCCACCTGCCACCTCACTTCTTACGATCATTCTTCCTGGGTCAAGGCCTGAGTGCCCTGCTGCCCTGCGTGCTGGCCCTAGTGCAGGGTGTGGGCCGCCTTGAGTGCCCGCCAGCCCCCATCAACGGCACCCCTGGCCCCCCGCTCCACTTCCTTGAGCGTTTTTCTGCCAGCACCTTCTTCTGGGCACTGACTGCCCTTCTGGTTGCTTCAGCTGCTGCCTTTCAGGGTCTCCTGCTGCTGTTGCCACCACCATCTGTACCCACAGGGGGCTTAGGATCAGGCCTCCAGGTGGGAGCCCCAGGAGCAGAGGAAGAGGTGGAAGAGGCCTCACCATTGCAAGAGCCACCAAGCCAGGCAGCAGGCACCACCCCTGGTCCAGACTCTAAGACCTATCAGCTTCTCTCAGCCCACAGTGCCTGCCTGCTGGGCCTGTTGGCTGCCACCAATGCACTGACCAACGGCGTGCTACCTGCTGTGCAGAGCTTTTCCTGCTTACCCTACGGGCGTCTGGCCTACCACCTGGCTGTGGTGCTGGGCAGTGCTGCCAATCCCCTGGCCTGCTTCCTGGCCATGGGTGTGCTGTGCAGGTACACAAGGGCGCTTCAGCCCCGTGCGGGTGGAACTCAGGGCTGGGAGCCAGGTCCTGGCACAGTCAGCCCTGACACTCTGCTCACTCACTGCAGATCCTTGGCAGGGCTGGGCGGTCTCTCTCTGCTGGGCGTGCTCTTTGGGGGCTACCTGATGGCGCTGGCAGTCCTGAGCCCCTGCCCGCCCCTGGTGGGCACCTCGGCAGGGGTGGTCCTCGTGGTGAGCACAGGGGACGAGAAGTGGGGCGGGGCATTGCCGCGGATCAGGCACATCTCACGCTCAGCTGCTTCTGTGTCCCCTCAGGTGCTGTCGTGGGTGCTGTGTCTTGGCGTTTTCTCCTACGTGAAAGTGGCAGCCAGCTCCCTGCTGCATGGCGGGGGCCGGCCGGCATTGCTGGCAGCCGGTATGGCCATCCAGGTGGGCTCTCTGCTCGGCGCTGTTGCTATGTTCCCCCCCACCAGCATCTATCACGTGTTCCACAGCAGAAAGGACTGTGCAGACCCCTGTGACTCCTGAGCCTGGGCAGGTGAGGACCCCGCTCCCCGACGCCTGTCTCCCTCAATGCTGCCACCATGCCTGAGTGCCTGCAGCCCAGGAGGCCTGCGCACCGCTACACTCGTGGACACCTACACACTCCATAGGAGACCCTGGCTCTCCGGGGCGGGGGCAAAGGGCAGGGAGCAGGCTTGGAGCCAGGGAGCGGTGGGGGCTATAGGGTAAGCCCCTGAGTCTAGGACCTACCTGTGGTTTGCGTAATAAAACATTTTTATTTAATGAGTTGGCATTAATTCTTTGAGCACCTCTCTCTGGGTGGATGCTTCCCTGAACTAGAGCCCTGGCCGGGCCTATTTAACAGGGGCCACCTCTCCCCAGGCCCTGGGCAGGTCCTTACCCACCGCAGGCTGGTCTCACAGATCGTACAGTCATGCTCTCTGAGCCCAGACTCCCCCACATTCCTTCTTGGAACTGCCCTGGGCTCTCTGGGCACACAGGAGCTACCAGCTTCGGTGGTCAGAGGAGTAGAGGAGCCTCTTCCCAGCAAGGCCACTGCTCCACGAGCACCTCTCAAGGGCATTAGGGTCAGTCAGATGGGGCTGCAATGTGCTGAGCCCCCTGTCCAGCCTTAGCCCTGGAGTGACTGCTTGCCTGCTAGCTTCCCAGGAGTATCCTGCTAGGGATTTATACCAGGGGGGTTGGTGTGCAGGCACTGGGGTACTCAGTGAGGGGGACTCAGAAGAGACAGAGTTTAAGATTTTAGCCCGTCGGGACCCTTTGGCCTAAGTATTGCCCCCTCCCCTGAGCCTCTAGTCTCTCAGTGCCAGCTCCTCCTGCAATCAGACCCCCAAAGGCCCCAAACCCTTTCTTCAGGCAGATTTGGCTACAGCTGCCTTCTCCCTGAGCTGATGGCACACTGCCCCGGCCCTGAGCAGCCTGGGCCTGTAAGTGTTGGCATCTGCAGGGAACAGGACCTCAGCACTGACCATGGCCTGTCCTGGGCTTGGTGGTTCTCGGGCATCCACAAAAAGGGCTGGAGCTGCAAAAGAACTAATTGAGAGGAGCCCCTGAGCCTGGCAGCAAGGATCTGGAAGAAAGTGCTGGGGGAGGCCGTGCCAAGGTAGGAGCCTGGCTTTCTTCACCTTGTGGGCAGCCACCCCAGGGAGGCAGGACCCCGAACTGTGAGCAGTATGACGGGCCTGGCAGCAAGGCCCATTCTCACAGGCAAGAGGCCCCACTTCTGCAGAGGAGCCCCTGCAGCCGCAGGCAGTGTGCGGGCGCTGGGGAAGGTGGGTCTGTTCCTGCTGCCCAAGCTCTGCCTGCGACGGTTTGGCTCTCTGGAGGCCCTTTCTGAGTGTCCTTGGCTTGGCCTGCATGTGGGCCTTCGAAGGCTTGGACTTCCTTCCTGCTTCTACTCCCTCCTATCTTGGCAGGACCATCGGAGGCGGAAAGAACCCCCGTGACCAGGAAAGCCTCTGGTCTGGGGCCCCATCAAACCTCAGGGCCAGGCCAGCTCCCAGGGACTCAGGAACCCCAGCTCTGAGGGCAGAGGCCACCGCCAGCTCCAGCCCTCTAGGATGCTGCCCCCTGAGGCTGGGCCCCTGTCCAGCTGACCCGGCTGCTTCCCTTTGGGGGTTGCAGGTGCTGAGGGCTCTCGTGGGTGGAGGCTGCAGGTTGAGTGAGTTTCAGAAGTCACCTGGTAAGAGAAGAAAGCTTCTGAGGGAGGATGAGGACAAGGATGGGACGAGGTGGGTGGTGTTGGTGGCACGGCTGTGGGCAGCAGGGCTCCTGGTCCCATGCTCGCCCCCTTCCCCTCATCGCTCTGCCCCCACCACTATCAACACCGATGCTTGGGGCCTGGCCTCTCCTGTCCACCCTGGGCTGGAGGCCGGTGGAGCCACCTCCCAGCTTCTTCCTGTCTTCCCTCCCATAGGGCAGCGATCAAAGGCATCCATGGAGCCTCTGCTCTGTGCCACACGTGAGCCGCACTACCCCGGGCTGCAGAGGAGCAAGGTGCACAGGCCTGAGTGAGGAATCCCCTGCCTTTTGAAGTCTCCGTGAGCTTCCTGCCCATGCCCAGTAGGAACTGGGGCAGGGGTCAGAATAATAATGGCAGGAAGGTGCCTCGGGGCCGAGGCCTTGAGCACTGCTCACTTACAGTTTCCCAGGGCTGAGTCCAGGGCCAGAGCTGGGCCCCTGGGAGGCAGGATAGCTGCACAGCAAGTGACCAGAGGTTCCGACGCGCGAAATCCTGCCCGAGAGGAATGTGGAGGAGATGCCATCCTCCACCAGAAGGCAGGAGTGGAGCCGGACCCGGTACCCCCCACTGTCCCCAGAGGGTGGTCCCGAGTAGGAGCAAAGCCTGCAACTCACTGTTCCTTGTCTCACTACAAGGAAAAGTCTCCTGGGCTCCTCACAGCAGAGAAGGGGCCAGGTGCAGTAACTCACGCCTGTAATCCCAGCACTTTGGGAGGCCGAGGCGGGTGGACCACCTGAGGTCAGGAATTCGAGACCAACCTGGCAAACATGGCAAGACCCCGTCTCTACTAAAAATACAAAAATATACCAGGCGTGGTGGCGAGTGCCTGTAATCCCAGCTACTCGGGAGGCTGAGGCACAAAAATCACTTGAACCCAGGAGGCGGAGGTTGCAGTGAGCCGAGGTCGTGCCATTGCACTCCAGCCTGGGCGACGAGCAAAACTCCATCTCAAAAAAAGAAAAAAAAAAAACAGCAGCAAAGGGCCAGCCAGGCTGTGGCCACCACGTGCAGCCGCCACTCCCAGATGTGTGGCCATCCCATCTGATGCTGCTCTGGTGCGTGTGGGCACAAGCCTTGCCGGCTGTGATTGAGCTGCTGACCGAAGAGCCTTCCCCTCCTTCAGTTCTGTAGTTCTCTGCCCAGCTTAGTCCCTAGACGGGTACAGGTGACTATGGGGTGAAGGAACAGTGCACCCCTTGATTTTTTGTTCGTTTTTTAGAGATCGGGTTTCACTCTGTTGCTCAGGCCTGAGGCTCAAGTGAGGTCGAGGACTCAAATGATCCTCTCACCTCAGCCTCCTGAGTAACTGGGACGGCAGGCATACACCACCACCCTGGCTAATTTTCTTTTTTTCTTTTTTTGAGACTGAGTCTCACTCTGTCACCAGGCTGGGGTGCAATGGCACGATCTCGGCTCACTGCAACCTCTGCCTCCCAGTTTCAAGTGATTCTCCTGTCTCAGCCTCCCGAGTAGCCGGGATTACTGGCGTGTGCCACTACACTCAGCTAATTTTTGTATTTTTAGTAGAGACGGGGTTTCACCATGTTGGCCAGGCTGGTCTTGAACTCCTGACCTCAGGTGATCTGCCGGCCTCGGCCTCCCACAGTGCTGGGATGACAGGCTGAGCCACCGCGCCCAGCTGAGGGCTTGTCTCTGTCAGGATGTTTTCTCATATCTAAAACCATCTTGGGCCAGGCACCGTGGCTCACACCTGTCATCTCAGCACTGGGCAACATAGTGAGATCCCATATCTACCAAAAAATTAAAAACTGGCTGAGCACGGTGGTGAGAGCCTACGGTCCCACTTACTCAGGAGGCTGAGGCAGGAGGATCACTTGAGCCCAAGAGGTCTAGGCTGCAGTGAGCCTCGATTGTACCACTGCACTTCAGCCTGGGTAGCAGAGCGAGACCCTGTCTCTAAATAAAATACATAAATGATCTTGGAGATTCCCCAGAGGTTGGTCCTTTCATCTCCTGCCCTTGATTCTCAGGAGCTCTTCTGGAGCCGCCTCACTTTTCATGGCAACACAGGTATTTGCATGGTGTCTTGTGGGCGGAGGATTACCCAGGTGCCGAGGCAAGAGACTGAAGGCACAAACTGTTTCAGTATGATACAGAAAATAGACTAAGAACAGTCATAATACAAATTAGATATAAAGATGAGCATGGACAATTATCAATCATTATTATAAACATTAATCATTAGCTTTTTTTTTTTTTTTTTGAGATGGAGTCTCGCTCTGTCACCCAGGCTGGAGTGCAGTGGCCGGATCTCAGCTCACTGCAAGCTCCGCCTCCCGGGTTTACGCCATTCTCCTGCCTCAGCCTCCCGAGTAGCTGGGACTACAGGCGCCCGCCACCTCGCCCGGCTAGTTTTTTGTATTTTTTAGTAGAGACGGGGTTTCACCGTATTAGCCAGGATGGTCTCGATCTCCTGACCTCGTGATCCGCCCGTCTGGGCCTCCCAAAGTACTGGGATTACAGGCTTGAGCCACCGCGCGCGGCCTAATCATTAGGTTTTCATATGACTCTCTGTTGCATTACTAATATAACCTAGGAATAACTGGCGGGTATAGGGTCAGGTGCTGAAAAGATATTGTGAGAAGTGACCTAGAAGGCAAGAGGTGAACCGTCTGTCATGCCGCATAAGGGCCACTTGAGGGCTCCTTGGTCAAGCGGTAGTGTCTAATGCCAGTGTCTGGGAAGGCACTCGTTACTTAGCAGACCGTAAAAGGGAGTCTCCTTTCCTTGGAGGAGTCAGGGAACGCTCTGCCCCACCAGCTTCTTGTGGGAGGCTGGATATTATCCAGGCCTGCGTGCAGTCATCTGGAGGCCTAAACCCCTCCCTGCGGTGCTGTGCTTCAGTAGTCACTCTCCTCGTCCACTTTCATGTTCCTCCCGTACTCCTGGTTCCTCTTTGAAGTTCGTAGTAGATGGCGGTAGAAGAAATAGTGGAAGTCTTAAAAGTCTTTGATCTTTGTTATGAGTGCATAGAAGAAAACGCTGACGTATGCCGCCTTCTCTCTCTGCTTTGGCTACCTAAGAGGTCAGGGCCCCCTGTCCTATGATCATGTGACTTGCTTCGCTTTCTCAATCTCTTAGAAGATTCACCTTCCTTACCCTGCCCCCTTGTCTTGTATGCAATAAATATCAGCGAGCCCAGCCGTTCGGGGCCACTACGGGTCTCCGCGTCTTGATGGTAGTTGTCCCCCAGGCCCAGCTGTTTTCTCTTTATCTCTTTGCCTTGTGTCTTTATTTATGACAATCTCTGGTCTCTGTACACGGGGAAAACACCCACAAAGCCTGGTAGGGCTGGACCCTACAGTGTCTTAGTTCGTTTTGTGCTGCTATAATGCCACAGACTGGGTAATTGATAATAAACTGGGATTTATTGGTTCTAGAGATTTGGAAGTCCAAGAGGGAGGGGCCACATCTCATGAGGACCTTCTTGCTGCCACCTAACATGCCGGGAGGCATGTGGCTGGACGGAAAGCTGCCAAACTTATCCTTTTATAAGGAATCCATTCCCGAATTAATGGCATTAATCCCTTCATGAGGGTGAAGCCCTCAAGACATAATCACCTCTTAAAGGCCCTACCTTTAAGAGGGTAGGGTGGCTCACGACTAATCCCAGCACGTTGGGAGGCCGAGGCGGGCAGATCACAAGCTCAGGAGTTCAAGACCAGCCTGACCAACGTGGAGAAACCCCATCTCTCTAAATATACAAAATTTGCCAGGCGTGGTGGCACATGCATGTAATCCCAGCTATTCGGGAGGCTGAGGCAGGAGAATCGTTTGAACCCGGGAGGCAGAGGTTGCGACGAGCCAAGATTGCACCACTGCACTCCAGCCTGGGACGACAGAGCGAGACTCTGTCAAAAAAAAAAAAAAAGGTCCCATCTCCAATACTGCCACATTGGGGACCAAGTTTGTAATCCATGAACTTTGGGGGACACATTCAAACCACAGCACATAGATTCAGTTAAGAGACTCTTCTTTTACAGAATACAATTGGACGAATTGGTTAGGCCACCAAGGCCTTGCTCAGAGTGTCCTATGGAGAGTTCTGCTCTTTCACTGCGGATGACCAGCTGCTGCTGTGGACCTTGGGTTGCTGTTATGAAGGAGTGCCTGCAAATTCTCCTGAGGGTGCAGGACCCAGGCCTTGCAGGTGACCAGGAAGGTGATTTCCTGGCAGGCCCAGGAACATAGAAATTGACCCATGATAGGTATTGCATTTCTTGCCTCTGCAAACAAGCAAACAATACAGGTCCACTCTGATATTTCTTTTTTATTTATTTATTTATTTATTTATTTATTTTGAGACAGTTTCACTCTTGCCGCCCAGGCTGGAGTCAAGTGGTCTCGGCTCACTGCAACCTCTGCCTCCTGGGTTCAAGTGATTCTCCTGCCTCAGCCTCCCGAGTAGCTGAAATTACAGGTGTCTGCCACCACCCCCAGCTAATTTTTGTTTTGTTTTGTTTTTTGGGACGGAGTCTCGCTCTGTCACTCAGGCTGGCGCAGTGGCACGATCTTGGCTCAATGCAACCTCCACCTTCCAGGTTCTCCTGCCTCAGCCATGTGAGTACCTGGGACTACAGGCGCGTGCCACCACGCCCAGCGAATTTTTTTTTTTTTGTATTTTTAGTAGAGATGAGGTTTCACCGTGTTAGCCAGGATGATCTCGATCTCCGGACCTCGTGATCCACCTGCCTCGGCCTCCCAAAGTGCTGGGATTACAGGCCTGAGCCACTGTGCCCGACAATTTTTGTATTTTTAGTAGAGACAGAGTTTCACCATGTTGATCAGGCTGATTGTGAACTCCCGACCTCAAGAGATCCACCTGCCTCGGCCTCCCAAAGTGCTGGGATTATAGTCGTGAACCACTGCACCCAGCCTCAATTTGATATTTCTTATGAAAACTTCCAGCAAAGCAAACATAAGGTGGCCTATATGGTACATTTACACTCTTTCTGCACCTGTGTAAATAATTGGACCACACTTGCTGACATCAGCTTCATTTTATGGCCTAGTGTGATTTATTTTTTATTTTATTTTATTTTGAGACAAGGTCTCACTTTTTTGCCCAGGCTGGAGTGCAATGGCACAGTCTTGGCTCACTGCAACCTCCACCTCCTGAGTTCAAGCCATTCTCCCACCTCAACCTCCCGAGTAGCTGGGATTACAGGCATGGGCCACCACGCCTGGCTAATTTTGTATTTTTAGTAGAGACAGGATTTTTCTGTGTTGGTCAGGCTGGTCTGGAATTCCCAAATTCAGGCGATCCACCTGCCTCGGCCTCCCAAAGTGCTGGGATTACAGGCATGAGCCACTGCAGTCAGCCTTTTTTTTTTTTTTTTTTTTTTGAGATGGAGTTTTGCTCTGTCGCCCAGGCTGGAGTGCACTGGCACGATCTCGGTTCTCTGCAACCTCTGCCTCCTGGGTTCAAGCGATTCTCCTGCCTCAGCCTCCCAAGTAGCTGGAACTACAAGCATGCACCACCATGCCCAGTTAATTTTTTTT
>NW_016807714.1:1555776-1581032 GCF_001698545.2 Rhinopithecus bieti
GTACCAGCCATAGCACCCGGCTGAGTGATCTTTTTTGAAAATTGTTTTTAATCAAAAGAGGAAGTGGGAGTCAGCGATGAAATCTTTGAACTTTGGAATAAGTAAAACCTATCACTGGTATTTCCAGTGGAAAAGTGCATGTGATTTAGAGTTCAGGTTCCCAGGTTTTCTGACTGTGATTCATGTTCCTGCTCTTCATTGTCTCTGAACGATTTTACGGGTCTGTAAATTACAAATAATTGATAGCAATGCAAGTAATTTATACACATGTAAGTAATTTTGGTCCAGAGGAGGTGCCACTGTTTTTTCCTTTGGAAAAAGTTTGTCTCACATCTATTTTTATATTTCAGCATTTTATGTTTCAGCTTTTTATCATTCCTTTACTCCATATAAATTTGTGATTCTCAGGAGGTGGAGGTTGTAGTGAGCCAAGATCACGCCATTGCACTCCAGCCTGGGCGACAGGGCGAGACTCCATCTCAAAAAATAAAATTTGTGGTAGGCTTCTCTTTGGAACTGGTCATAACAATTTTCCTGGTTTCCTCATTAGTTAATTTGTTTGTTTGTTTGTGTTTTGAGATGGAGTATCCCTCTGTCGCCCAGGCTGGAATGCAGTGGGGCAATCCCAGCTCACTGCAGCCTCTGCCTCCCAGGTTCAAGGGATTCTCCTGCCTCAGCCTCTCAAGTACCTGGGATTACAGGCACCGGGCACCATGTCCAGCTAATTTTTGTATTTTTAGTAGAGACGGGGTTTCGCCACGTTGCCCAGGCTGGTCTTGAACTCCTGACCTCAGGCGACCCACCTGCCTGGGCCTCCCAAAGTGTTGGCATTACAGGCGTGAGCCACCACACCCAGCTAAGTTAGTTAAATGAACCTTTGACACACTGTCCTCATTTCCTAGGGCTGCCAGAACAAATTACCACAAAGTTAGTGACTTAAAATTGATGAACAATTTTATTCTTAGTCACTTTGCAAGCCAGGGACCTCCAGCCAACGATGCCCCACCTGGGCCTCACTGGACCATACTACCTGCTGCAGAGACAGCTGGTCCACTCAGCCCACCTAGGCCGAATCTGGCTTGCGCACTGGTTCCCAAGTTCTTGTCCTGCACTTATGAAGAATGGGGATACACTGGCAAACAAAGAGTGAGGGTGGAGATTTTACTGAGTGATAAAAGAGGTGGGGGTTTATTGAGTGATAAAAGAGCTTTCAGCAGAGAGGCGACATGGGAGGTCCCCCTACCTAAAGGCAAGAAGTCCCCTCAATGTGGCTGAGTCCAGAGCTTTTATGGCCTCAGTATTGGGGAGGGGCAGGCCATAGGTAGTATTAGAAAAGGCAGCATTCAACTGGTTACAAAGCATTATTCAGGCCGGGTGTGGTGGCTGGCTCCTGTAATCCCAGCACCTTGGGAGGCTGAGGCAGGCGGATCATCACCTGAGGTCAGGAGTTTGGGACCAGACTGGCCAACACTGTGAAACCCTATCTCTACTAAAATACAAAACATAGCCGGGTGTGGTGGCGTGCGCCTGTACTCCCAGCTACTGGGGAGGCTGAGGCATGAGAATTGCTTGCACCAGGAGGCAGAGGTTGCAGTGAGTCAGGATCGTGCTACTGTACTCCAACAGCCTGGGTGACAGAGTAAGGCTCTCTCTCTCAAAATAATAATAATAATAATAAAAGCATTATTCAGAAAGAATCAATCAGGAACGGGCAGGCAAACAGGAACAGAAATTCTCGCTCTGGGTCTCAGGTTTCATCCCAGACCAGCAGTTCTGTCTTTCAGACTTCAGGCTGGTTTTCTGGCTTGGAGGTGGGGTTTCACTGGGGACCTGCCTCTATCTGCCTAGGCATTTGGCTACCTCCTGTCGCTATCAAAATGTCAGGGCTGAGTTCAGTGGCTCTTGCCTATAATCCCAGCACTTTTGGAGGCTGAGGTGGGAAGGATTGCTTGAGACTAGGACTCAAGCAATCAACACTGTCTCTAGAGAAATTTTTTTCCCAAAGTGCTGGGATTACAGGCTTGAGCCAACGCGCCCGGCGAGAGCCACGCTTCCTAACACCTATTTAACCTTCTCTTTCTTTTTCTTTTCTTTTCTTTTTTTTTTTTTTTTTTTTGAGACAGAGTCTCGCTCTGTCACCCAGGCTGGAGTGCAATGGCTTGATCTCGGTTCACTGCAACCTCCGCCTCCCAGGTTCAAGCAATTCTCCCACCTCAGCCTCCCGAGTAGCTGGGATTACAGGCACACACCACCAGGCCCGGCTAATTTTTGCATTTTTAGTAGAGACAGGGTTTCACCATGTTGCCTGGACTGGTCTCGAACTGACCTCAGGTGATCTGCCCGCCTCGACCTCCCAAAGTGCTGGGATTACAGGCGTGAGCCACTACGCCCAGCCCTTTCTTTCTTTAATGACAGTTTCGGACACCAAAGAGACTGGGAACGAACACAGGGTTTTGGGAACATGAGAGTGCTGGGAGGTGACGGATGCGCTTCAGAGCGGGGCTGCACTGAAAGGCTGGAGTGAGCTGCATTTCTCGGGCTTGGATGGGGCAGTGGCAGGGGCTGTGGGCACTTGGGTCCTGGGGAAGGCTTTCACCACGTCCCCGGGCCCTGTGGCTCATTTGTGTGACATCGACTCCCTGCCTCACCCTCAGGGGCAGGATGTCACACCCCATCCAGGGCCCTGCAGTCGGGGCAGGACCCTAGGCCACAGTATGGCTCCCGTGATGTGAAAACAGGAAAGACAGAGGTCATCATTCATTTTGGGGGTGTCTCCCAAGAGTGGGTGGCAGAGTCCTCCACCCAACCCTTCCCACCATGGGGCAACCATGTCGGTTTGATGGCCAAGGCTCCCTGTGATGGCAGTGCCCGGGCCCCTAGGCAAGGCACGGCATATCCCGCCCTGCAGCTCACACTTTGCTCACGTCACAGCACAGATGCCTGCAGGCCTTACTGTGTCAGCCCACATGGCTCTTCTGGACCTGTTCCATTATACAGGAAAGGCTGCTGGGGAAGGCAGATGTTAGCAAATGAGAACACACCACAAAGCCCGGCTCTGGGAGGGGCCCCAGGTCCATCTGTCAAGTTCTAGTCTGGGCTTTGGGGTGAGGGACTGAAGACTAGAGGCCAATCTCTGTCCTGCTAGCAAAGTGATGCAGGGCACACAGAATCACTGAGCACAGTATACTTGACCTTGGGGATGACGGACTTCACAGGAGACATGCCATAACAGAAGGGGCACTAGAGGGCTGGAGGCACCGGCTTTCCCTAGGCTGGGACCACCCCACTGAAGAGATGCCTTTGGGTTCGGTCCCAGTGGGAGGAGCAAGAGGAATGTAGGAAGATGAGGATGAGGGGCCACTTGTGGGAGGAGGAAGAGCCACTTGTGAGAGTTGCGAAAAGGCCTTGAGGCCTGAAAACCTCCCACTTCCAGCTGCTGTGGCACCCTTGGGCCAAGCTGGCTCAGGAGCCCTAGTGGATTCCACAAGGAGGGTGTTTTTTTTTTTTTTTTTTGAGACGGAGTCTCGCTCTGTCGCCCAGGCTGGAGTGCAGTGCCTGATCTCAGCTCACTGCAAGCTCCGCCTCCCGGGTTTACGCCATTCTCCTGCCTCAGCCTCCCAAGTAGCTGGGACTACAGGCGCCACCACCTCGCCCGGCTAGTTTTTGTATTTTTTAGTAGAGACGGGGTTTCACCGTGTTCGCCAGGATGGTCTCGAACTCCTGACCTCGTGATCCGCCCGTCTCGGCCTCCCAAAGTGCTGGGATTACAGGCTTGAGCCACCGCGCCCGGCAGGACGGTGTTTTATTTCATGCTCCCAGTGGGGTCTAGGAGGGCTTCCAGGCAGTAAGTGCCAGGACCCGTGTTGGCACCCGAGGATCCCTGGCCTGTTCGGGGACGGTGACGTCAGTCCATCAGCAGCCTTGCTGGCTGCATGGAGCGCCCAGGCCGGCGCCCCTACCCAGCCAGGGCTGTCACAGAGTGAGAAGTAGTAGCCTAGGGCATTGCAGGAGGCTGTGACGTCACTGACGTTCCCACAAGAAGCTAAGTGACAGGGACCAAGGGGGGCTGCAAACTGGACCCCAGAATCTGAAGCCCTGGCCCTGGGTAGGTCTCCCCATGGGCACAGGAGCTGCTCCAGGACCCCTGTGGCCACTCTCCTGGTTGTCTTCCAGTTCCCAGTCAGAGGCATCTCCTTGGCCCTCGCACAGGCAGGTGGTGACTTGGAGTCCTCAGGTTAAAGAGATTCATTCTAATCACACTAGCAGGAAGTGCTGAGGAGGGGGCGATACCTCAGGAAGCGCTCAGCCCTCCCCGGATTAGCCACGTGCTTCTCACTGCAGGTGCCTGCCCGGGAATGCGCAGTGCGCCCAGTGCTGAACTGGAACCCTCCGCTCTCAGGCGGGCGCGGTCCGGGCGCCAAAAGGTACGCCTCTGGGGGCCGCCAGGGGACGCTGCCCTGCCGCGGAGGCCGGCATGGACCGGGGCGTGGCCTGCAGCCCCGCCCACCGCGCACGGGGCGGAGCGCTCGGCTCCGGCGCATGCGCACTACGCGCCCTCCCGCAGGGACTGCTGGGCTGCCAGACGCAAAGCCGCGCCGGGCCGGAGCCGAGCGGAGCGGAGCGGTGGTCGGAGATGTGGCGACCGGTGAGGACCCTCGTGGCCCGGGGCGCCCGAGATCCTGCACACCAACCCCAGTGACCCGAGACCCGCAGGTCCCCAGACCCCGCCCCGTAGATCCTCGGGGCTCTTTTTCCCTCTTTTTTTTTTTGAGGCAGGGTCTCGCTCTGTCGCCCTGGAGCTCAGTGGCGCGATGTCCGCTCACCGCAGCCTCCGCCTCCCGGACTCAGGCGATCCTCCCGCCTCGGCCCTGCAAGTAGCTGACACCGCAGGCGTGACCGCGCGCGGTCAACTCTGTATTTAGCAGAGTCGGGGTCTCGTCATGTTGCTCAGGCTGGTCTCGAACTCCTGGGCTCTAGCGATCCGCCCGCCTCAGCCTCCCCGAGAGCTGGGATTTCAGGCGGGAGCCGCACCCGCAGCCCTGACGCCGCCTGCACCGGGAGCCGCAGGGGCCTCTCCGCCCAGCCCGGAGGCGGCTGCCTGGCGCCCCGGAGAGCGCGGTCTCCAGAGGGCAGGGGCTCCGCGGGGAAGCCTCTGGCGCCGCTCCCCTCGCGAGGCGGCCTCCCGGGGTCACGGACGCCTCCCTGCCCAGCCTGCTCCCCGGACCTCCTCCCGAGCGGAGGAGCTCGCCTCCCCGCCGGGCCCGCCCTGCCCTGAGGCGGCGGGCCTGCGGGCGGCGGCTGCAGGGCGGGCTCTGCTCTGGGCGCCCCTGCCCCGGCTCAGGGGCGCGCTCCCCACGGCTCCGAGGCCCCCTCTCTCAGGCCCTCGGCGTCTCCCGGCTCCCA
Organism: Rhinopithecus bieti; assembly: GCF_001698545.2. Lineage (NCBI taxonomy): Eukaryota > Metazoa > Chordata > Mammalia > Primates > Cercopithecidae > Rhinopithecus > Rhinopithecus bieti. The sequence goes on from NW_016807714.1 coordinate 1,561,180, forward strand.
CGTGGCCTCTGGGTCCCGTTCCACTGTCCCTGCGGTTAGGACTGCGAGGGGTCGGGGCAGAGGCCTTGACACGCATCTTACCCACCCCCTTCCCGAAGAGATGGAAGGGGCTCCCGGAGTCGTTCCTTTTTTTTCTTGGAATGTCAGCAGAGCTTGTGTTTGGCTATAAGCTAGCCTTGACGGTCTGGCTATTAATAGCACGGATGGACGGCCCACTCGTGCCCCAGCCCAGCTGTGTGACCCCAGGGTGCTTCATGGGACTGGGAGGTGGCCTTCAGTGCAGCTCCTTTCAGGTGACAAAGTCTTCCCACGCGCTGGTCACTCAATCCCTCCCCAACCCCAGCGAGTGGACAGGTTGGTTTAGCCCCTGGTTAGGAGCTGCTCATGGCCAGTGAGCAGGGCTGGGTCCAGTCCGCTTTTGAGGGCTGCCTGAGGCTGAGAGGGTCACACACCCTGGGAGAAGGACGGCATGTGTGGTCGCCAGACCCACTTACCCCGCCCAGACTCCCAATCTGTCTCTTCCTAACTTTGGGGACAGTTATGTGCCTCAGTTTCCCCTCCTGTTGAGGGGCACAGGGCTGTTGGGTTTCCCAGGCTCTGGTCATCCGTTCGTGGTTTTTAGTTTCTGGCGTTTTTCTGAGACTCCGCAGTTGCTTCTCACTGCTGCGGAGGCGCCTGTCTGTGGGCCCTGCAGCTTCCTCATCTGCAGGTGCTGGAAAACCAGACACGCTCGAACACGCACGTGGTTCTGCGGCCAAAGCACGCCCTTTGGTTGTTAACTTCGTGATACCTGTGTGAGTGTTACCACTCAGACACTTGCTGCTCTCCAGGTAGTCAGCTGTGGTCTAAAGCCACTCTGGAAAGGGGGTTGTTTCTGTGTGTGCAGACCGACTGCACTCTCACTGTAGGAAAGCATGAGAGGTTGGGGCAGAGAGCACCCGTTTCATCTTGTCCAAACTGCAAGGCTTTGGAAGCTAGGGGAGCTGCCGGGATAAGTGTCACCAGGGACGGCTCAGGAGTGTGGGGGGAAGGCCCTGAGGATCCACCGTCTAAAAGACTGCTTATCTTCTGGCAGCTTAGAGGTCATGTTCTGGGTGAGGTTGGGGCTGTATGTCACGTGAGAATTGCCCCGGATGGGGCTCTGGGAAGTCTTTCTGGGAGGTGTGGCTGCAGGCTTGCCCCCCACCCCATAACCTCTCTGGACCTTGGGGACCTCTCCTGTGTGATGGAATTTCAGAGAGGATAGTCTGGGTGTGCTGGGCACCCCACATTCAAAGGAGTCAGGCTGTTGCACAGCCTCATGGGCCCTGGCAGGCACTGTGGGTTATCAGCACAAGAACTTGTCCACTTGGGTTGTGTCCAGGACCAGCCTGAGGCAGGGGCTGCTGCCATCTCTTGCCTGTGACCTGCTGCCTGTTGCTTGGCAGGGCCATGTGGGGTTCTGTTCAGTCCTGTGCTTCACAGCTGTTGGTCTCATTCGGCAGGCATTCATCGAGTGCCTGCTTGTTCAGAGATGGTGAGAGGTGGCCCTGCTCAGTCTAGTGGGGAGACAGATTCTGTAAGTTAATAGTCACGCTGGCATGTGATGAGGGCAGTGGCAGGATAGGACCACAGTGAGCAAGGTGGAGCCGGGCGTGGGCATGAGCGAGGCTGCTGGTGGACCAGGGTAGGGTGATGGTGGCCTGGCGTCTACTGGAGGGATCTCTGTCCTGGATGAGAATAGGGGTGAGAGACGCAGCTGGAGCACCTGCAGTGCTGGTTCCTGAGGAGAGAGCAGAAAACTGTTGTTGGAGATAACGATCAGATAGCCATGACTGGCCGGGCGCGGTGGCTCAAGCCTGTAATCCCAGCACTTTGGGAGGCCGAGACGGGCGGATCACGAGGTCAGGAGATCAAGACCATCCTGGCTAACACGGTGAAACCCCGTCTCTACTAAAAAATACAAAAAACTAGCCGGGCGAGGTGGCGGGCGCCTGTAGTCCCAGCTACTCGGGAGGCTGAGACAGGAGAATGGCGTGAACCCGGGAGGCGGAGCTTGCAGTGAGCTGAGATCCGGCCACAGCACTCCAGCCTGGGTAGCAGTGCGAGACTCCGTCTCAAAAAAAAAAAAAAAAAAAAAAAAAAAAAAAAAGATAGCCATGACTTTCCCGGCCTCACCTACTCAGTGGAGCCCGTTGAAATGCAAGCAGCTTGCGTTGTTGGTAACACATGTGGTGAGTGGTGGTTGGGATAACCACCTGGAGGTAGCTCCCTTGCAGCCACTTATGAGCTGCTGTTCGGAGTCTCTCCACAGTCCCTGGGAACGGCTGCCTGATCGTGGGGCCTCTGGCCGTGCATGCGCTGGCACCAGAGGTGGCCAGTGTCAGGAGGTGCAGGTTGGGTAGACAGCAGGTGGATGACCCACCTACAAGTCGCTGCCCTGCTGCCTCGGGTTTTCCTTGTGAATCAGCACTTGCAGAGGTTTCTGTCAGCCCATCCTCTAGGGACAGGAGGTCATGGACTTTTCCCTTTGGCTTTTGTGTTGTTTGGAGTCCTTGAAATTTTCTCCAGGGCTCTGAGCTCTGGCCAGAAACCAGCTGGCAAGTCAGTTCCTTACTAGGTCCAGTGTTGAGGACCATGTTAGCGTCTGCGCCGGGGGGGCATGACTGGCTATGCACTGCCCTTTCCCCCCAAACCCTGACTTGTTAGAAGAGCTCTCAGTTGGAGAATTTGGGGTTGAGGGAGTTGTAAGACCTCATCATAGGTCAAGTGTGATTGGGAGACCAAGGTTTCCGGCGAGAGCTGTGTTCGTTCGTTCGTTCGTTCTTTCTTTCTTCTTTCTTTCTCTTTCTTTCTTTCTTTCTTTTTCTGTAATTATACTTTAAGTTCTATGTGGTGTTTTCATAGTCACAAAAATAAAGCAGCATGATGTGTCAAGAGTCTTGTGGTGGGGCTTCTTTGTTTATGTATTTATTTTTCTAAATGGAGTCCTGCTCTGTCACCCAGGCTGGAGTGCAGTGTCTCGATCTTGGCTCACTGCAACCTCCGCCTACCAAGTTCAAGTGATTCTCCTACCTCAGCCTCCCAAGTACATGGGATTACAGGTATGCGCCATCACACCTGGCTACTTTTTTTGTATTTTTAGTAGAGATGGGGTTTTGGCATGTTGGCTAGGATGGTCTTGATCTCCTGACCTTATGATCCACCCTCCTCGGCCTCCCAAAGTGCTGGGATTACAGGCATGAGCCACTGCGCCCGGCCCTAAGGGCTTCTTCACGTGTGTCCTGCTAGCTGTGGCATGTCTTCCCCTCCTCCAAGTAGAAGCTGTACAGGGTCCCCGTCTGTGGGGTCTCAGTAAGTTGTAAGTTTCTTCATTTGCTGTCAGAACAGTGACCTACAAGGCCACTCCTCCCATCCAGGCGTCCACCTTCAAGGTTGGCATCTGCTGTCTGATTCCGTGGCTGGGCACTGTTGCCGCTTCCTTCTGAGATGAGGACTGCTTTCCTCTGGCCACTGGTCAGTGGTCTCAGCAGCAGGAAATAGTAAATGACAGGTCAGGGTGCTGCCAAGAGAGTGCAGGGGCAGGGACGGGGTGGGTCCCATCCCAGATGAGCCAGGTGGTGACGCCATCTCTTCCTGCAGAGACTGAGGGGACATTCAGAGACGGGGTGTTTGGTGAACTGTCAGCATTCAATGCATCAGCTCTGGTTAAGCTGCGTTTAGCCTTCTCTCCTGTGATACTGGGACTCTCAGCCTTCCTCCTGGGAGGTAGGATAGTGTTTCCATTCCGGAGTCAAACCTGGGAGCCTGGCTTCCTGGCGTGAGCCTGGCGGTGCTGACAGTCTTTGCTGACTAACTGGGTGATGTGGCCTGGCTTTGTGTCCCCACCCAAAGCTCACCGCGTCGTGATTCCCAGTGTTGAAGGAGGGGCTTGTTGGGAGGTGACGTGATCATGGGGGCAGATCCCCCTTGCTGTTCTCGTGATAGTGAGTTCTCAGATCTGATGGGTTAACAGTGTGTGTGACACTTTCCCCTTTGCGCTCTCGCTGGCCCTGTCTCTCTCTGTCTCTGCTCCCCCACTGCCTCACCCATACTGTGCTTGCTTCCCATTTGCCTTCTGCCGTGACTAAGTTTCCTAAGGCCTCTCAGTGATGCTTCCTGGACAGCCTGTGCAACTATGAGTCAGTTAAACCCAGGCCAGGCACGGTGGCTCACGCCTGTAATCCCAGCACTTTGGGAGGCTGAGGAGGGCAGATCACTTGAGGTCAGGAGTTCGAGACCAGCCTGGCCAACATGGTGAAACCCCGTCTCTACTAAAATGTAAAAATTAGCTGGATGTAGTGGTGCATGCTTGTAGTCCCAGCTACTCGGAAGGCTGGGGCAAGAGAATCACTTGAACTCGGGAGGCGGAGATTGTAGTGGGCCGAGATCATGCCATTGCACTCCAGCCTGGGAGACGGAGTAAGACTCCATCTTAAAAAAAAACAAACCTGTTTTTTTCATAAATTACCCAGTCTTGGGTAGTTCTCTTTTTTTTTTTTTTTTGAGACTGAGTCTCGCTCTGGCTCTGTCGCCCAGGCTTGGAAGTGCAGTGGCGCTGATCTCGGCTCACTGCAAGCTCGCCTCCTGGGTTTCCCCGCCATTCTCCTGCCTCAGCCCTCCAGAGTAGCTGGACACAGGCGCCCGCCACCTCGCCCTGCTATTTTTTTGTATTTTTTTTAGTAGAGATGGGTTTCCCCTGTGTTAGACAGGATGGGTCCTTGATTTCCTGACCTCGTGATCCGCCCGTCTCGGCCTCCCAAAGTGCTGGGATTACAGGCTTGAGCCCTGCGCCTGCCATTAGTCTCTTTTTTTTTTGTTTTTTTTTTCCTTTGTTTTGTTTTTTTGAGACGGAGTCTCGCTCTGTCCGCCCAGGCTGGAGTGCGCAGTGGCCGGATCTCAGCCTCACTGCAAGCCGCCTCCCGGGTTCACGCCATTCTCCCTGCCTCAGCCTCCGAGTAGCTGCGGACTACAGGTCCGCGCCTCGCCCGGCTAGATTTTTTTGTATTTTTTTAGTAGAGACGGGGTTCACGTGTTAGCCAGGAGGTCTTGATTCTCCTGACTCGTGATCCACCCGCCTCGGCCCTCCCAAAGTGCTTGGGATACAGGCTGAGCCACCGCGCCCGACAGTTCTCTTTTTTTGAGATGGAGTTATCTCCTCTGTTGCCCAGGCCGTGGATGCTAGTGGCGCAATCTCGGCTCACTCGCAACCTCCACCTCCAGTTCAACGCGACTTCTCCCTGCCCTCCAGCCTCCCCGAGTAGCTGGGATTAACACACATGCGCCATCATGCCCAGCTAATTTGTATTGTTTAGAGAGATGGGTTTTCACCATGTTACAGCTGGTCTCAAACTGCCTGGCCTCTAGATGATCCACCCTGCCCTTCGACCTCTGAAAGTGCGGGATTGAAAGCATGACCACTGCGCCGGCTGGTATTTCTTTAGAGGCAGTGTGAGAATGGACTGCATACATTTAGGTTTAGGGTTAGGCCTGCTCAGACTCCAGCATGGGTAAGCAAATGGTAGTGGTTGAGGCAGGGGTGTGTCCTGGCCTCGTTCAAAATCTCCACACAATTTCCTCTCTTTGCAGATTGCAGCTTTGCCATTTCCACTCTGCTCTGCTGCACGGCAGGCAGAAGCCGTGCCGTCCCTGCTGATTCCTTCAGGAGAAACGTCAGGGTCCTTCCTCCAAGGTAATGATCCCTCCACGGGGAACGTGCCTCTCACTCCGGGCAGGCATTGGATGCGTGGTCTGTGTGCGTGCGAGTGGCGGTCGAGGGCCCGAGCTGGACCTTCTCCTGTACGCCCAACAAGGCAAGATATGTTTGCTCCTCAGTGCGGTTGCTGGACTAGAGACCCCCAGGTCCTGACCCAGGGACTTATGCCAGGGGTGGGCACGCCCTGACCCACAAGCGTTTAGAGCAAGCTAGCGAATCAGGAAGGTGCACATGGAGCGCCTGCTCCTGACGAGCAACTGGGTCATTCAGAGCCTGGAGGAGGCGGGGTGACTGTAGGTGGGGGTCACACAAGAGCAAGAGCAACAAGAAGAGATGTGGAGGGAGGGTTCAACAAAAGACAAAGAGAAAAAAAGAACAGCAAGTCTGACCACAGTGGGCAGATGGGCGGGTGGCAAGGCAGGTAAGGCTGTGGAGGGTAGCGCAGCCAGGAGGGCATGCAGGTGAGCTGCCTGAAGTGCCACTGGCTCGTGAACTGGCAGGGGTCTCTTTCTCCCGAGAGTCTGCAGTAGGAGAACGTGTACCCCAGGACAGATCTGTGGCTGGATGAGAAAAAGATGAGTGTTCAGGCACCTGTGGCCGGGTGTAGAAACAGATGCGTGCTCAGGCGCCTGCCAGCCGGCGTGTAGAAACAGATGGGTGCTCAAGCGCCTGCCAGCCGGTGTAGAAAAGATGGGTGCTCAGGCCTGCCGCACTCAGCATTAGGGGTTTCCTGCTTCCTTTAGCATATATGGAGCTCCTACTGTGTGCAGCATGCGTAGAGCTCCTGCTCTATCAGGCTTCTGCTATATTTGGCAAGTACTGGGCTCCTGCTGTATTCAGCAAGTATTGGGCTCCTGCTGTATACAGCGTGTGTGGGGATTCTACTATGTTCAGCATGGGCAAAGCTCTTTTCCTTGCTCTGTACTGTCATGTGACTCTGCACGTGCTGACCTCACATCTTCTCTGTCTCTGCTGTGCTGATGACCATCCAGTTGAACCCTGCGAGGTGGACAGTGGTGGTGAATCTCCACAGTGTAGGTGGCCCCGGTCCATGAGGAACACTGACCTGCCATTGAGTTGTTTCCTTGACCTGAGGAGCCATTTCCACGTCCCATGGCCCCATTGGCTGGGTCTCCGGACAGACCCAAATGAGACCTGCCCCTTATGGCCATCTGGCGCCAGGCTTTGGGGCAGGGGTATTTGGTGCAGGGGCTCAGGGAAGGGGACACTGATGCAGTGGTGTTCTCTGCTGACCACACCGTCAGAATGGCTGTGCACACAGGAGTGAGAGGTGGTGCTCGGGGAGGCGGGGGGCAGAGGTCAGAGCCAGCTGAATGTGGGGAGTGGCGCCTCCAGGCTGTGTTGTCTCCCCTCAGGTTCTCGAGCCCCACACCCCTGTGGAGGAAGGTGCTGTCTACCGCAGTCATTGGGGTGCCCCTGCTCCTTGGAGCCCGCTATGTCATGGCAGAGGCACGGGAGAAGAGGAGAATGCGGCTCGTGGTGGATGGCATGGGGCGCTTTGGCAGGTAGGAGGGCCCAGCAGTGGTTGGCGGGGGGTGTGGTGTGGCGGGGGGTGGTGCAGCGTGGTGGGCGGGGGGTACGCCGTGCAGGAGTGCCTGCTCCAGATGCCCTCACAGGCATGGGGGGTGGGGCTGGGAGGGCTGCAGGGCTTTGCTGAGGATTCTACAGATGCCTTTCAGGCATCCTTTCCTACATGGGAAGGTACTGGCTGAAGGGACAGTGAGCCTTGCTGGGCCTGTGGGGTGGGGTGTAGACCAGGGTCCTCCACACTGGATGCAGCTGCCACAGGCCCTTCCCCAGATCAGCCTTGTTGTGAGTGGGGAGGGGCTCCAGCCCTGGGCCGGTGCCTTCTCCCTCAGGCTTCTAGGCTGGCAGAGAAGCAGCTGCCCTGCCTTCCTTCTCTTCTCGCCCCATTCCAAGGTTTGGGCCTGGGAGAGGAGGCTGCCTCTGTCTCTGCCCCTGAAGATGGGCAAAATTGGGTTATTGCTGTCAGGACCCTTTCTTCCTCCTTTACCTTACAGTGCAGAACTCGGGGGGAGGGTGGGGACACATTCTGTTGGAACTCTTGGGCGGGCATTCCTGCTTTTGGTCAGATCCTAGAATTCCTGCAGCCACAAAGCCCTGCCTAGCCTGAGCCTCGTGGAGCCAGCTCTCAGCTTTGAGAGAAACCTGTTAGCCCAAAGCCCCTTGGAACGGAGTGGCAGAGTGGGAAGGAGGCAGGGAGGGTAGGGTCCTGTTCTGACTGCCTCTGAGCATCTGCCAGGCCCAGGTCAGCTTCGCAGCAAGTGCCTTCAGGACTTCACCAGAAGCTTCACAGAAATTTCCTCCAGCAGTGAGTGGAAGCTGGTGGATAGCTGGGCACTGCAACTTCCATATCCCAGGTTCAAGCAGTTCTCATGCCTTGGCCTCCCGAGTAGCTGGGACTACAGGTGTGTGCCACCATGCCCGGCTAATGTTTTGCATTTTAGTAGAGATGGGGTTTTGCCATGATGCCCAGGCTGGTCCCGAACTCCTGAGTTCCGGTGATCTATTTGCCTCAGCCTCCCAAAGGGGTGGGATTACAGGTGTGAGCTACCATACCTGACCTAAATTTAACTTATTTTTTTTATTTTAATTTTTTTATTTTTTTTTTTGAGACGGAGTCTCACTCTGTCGCCCGGGCTGGAGTGCAGTGGCCGGATCTCAGCTCACTGCAAGTTCCGCCTCCCAGGTTTATGCCATTCTCCTGCCTCAGCCTCCCGAGTAGCTGGGACTACAGGCGCCCGCCACCTCGCCTGGCTAGTTTTTTGTATTTTTTAGTAGAGATGGGGTTTCACCGTGTTAGCCAGGATGGTCTCGATCTCCTGACCTCGTGATCCACCCGTCTCGGCCTCCCGAAGTGCTGGAATTACAGGCTTGAGCCACCGCGACCGGCCTATTTTTAATTTTTTATTTAACTTACTTTTTTTTTTTTTTTTACTTTTTGAGACAGAGTTTTGCTCTTGCTGCCCAGGCTGGAGTGCAGTGGTGCAATCTCAGCTCACTGCAACCTCCACTTCCTGGGTTCAAGCAATTCTCCTGCCTCAGTCTCCTGAGTAGCTGGGATTACAGGTGCCCGCCACCATGCCCGGCTAATTTTTGTATTTTCAGTAGCGATAGGGTCTCACCATGTTGGCCAGGCTAGTCTTGAACTGCTGACCTCAAGTGATCCACCCGCCTCGGACTCCCGAAGTGCTGGGATTACAGGCGTGAGCCACCACATGGGCCATGCCTGGAGTTTTCATTGGGGTATTAATACTTGGTATTAATTGATTGAAAATCTCCAGTTTCTCAGAAAATCCCAGGAACTCAGTTTCCAGCCCCAGCCCTCCCACTCCCATCCCCATAGGCCCCAAAGTGGTGGGTCTTCGCCTGGAGTCCCTCCTTAGCATAAACCCTCAGGGCCACCATGGAAAACAGAGGCACTCCTTATCACTCAGGAAATTCCAAGGACTGAAGAAGGGACAAGGTCAGACCTCTCTTTAGGTACGTCGTACATGATTGGACACCTTTGACGATTACAGGCTTGTAATTATTGTACAACAAGAGTCCCTGGGCCAACTGCATGGGCCCCGTGTGGCAGCTGTCTGATGTGTACATAAAGCGTTATGGGAACACAGCCATGCCCATGTGCTCGCGCATGGCCACCGTGCCTACAATACTCCCCATCTCATCTTTTCCAGAAACATTTCACTGCTTCCTGTTTCTCAGTGTGAGTTTGTCTGATGTTTGCTCCTGTTCATACTCAGTCACCCGTTTGGGCAGGAGTCACACAGGAGTGACACTGCTCTGCTTCTGTCCTGCCGGGGGCACGCGATTTCAGTTTCCCCTTTTGTTCCCTTGTCATTAGCCCTATGGAGGCAGTTGAGATGATGTGTCTGTTCTCACTGCTCCTCCACCCAGCAGTTTGTTTCTTTCTTTCTTTATTGAGACGGAGTCTTGCTCTGTTGCTCAGGCTGGAGTACACTGGTGACATCTCGACTCACTGCAGCCTCTGCCTCCTGGGTTCAAATAATTCTCCCAGCCCCAGTCTCCCGAGTATCTTGGATTACAGACATCTGCCACCATGCCTGGCTAATTTTTTTTAAATTTTTAGTAGAGACGGGATTTCTCCGTGTTGGCCAAGCTGGTCTTGAACTCCCGACCTCAAGTGATCCATCTGTCTCAGCCTCCCAGAGTGCTGGGATTATAGGCGTGAGCCACCGCACCTGGCCTCCTTCCAGCAGTTTAGCACTCACTGATACTTTTTTTTTGAGACAGAGTTTCACTCTTGTTGCTCAGGCTGGAGTGCAATGGTGCGATCTCGGCTCACCGCAACCTCTGCCTCCCAGATTCAAGCAATTCTCCTGCCTCAGCCTCCTGAGTAGCTGGGGATTACAGGCACGCTCTACCACGCCTGGCTAATTTTGTATTTTTTAGTAGAGGCGGGTTTCTCTATGTTGGTCAGGCTGGTCTTGAACTCCTGACCTCAGGTGATCCGCCCACCTCAGCCTCCCAAAGTGCTGGAATTATAGGTGTGAGCCACCACACCCGGCCTCCAACATTTTATTGTGAAAAACTTCAAACATACAGCAATGTTGAAAATGCTCTGTGTTGGCCGGGCGCGGGGCTCAAGCCTGTAATCCCAGCACTTTGGGAGGCCGAGATGGGCGGATCACGAGGTCAGGAGATCGAGACCATCCTGGCTAACACGGTGAAACCCCCTCTCTACTAAAAAAAAAATACCAAAAAACTAGCCGGGCGCGGTGGCGGGTACCTGTAGTCCCAGCTATTTGGGAGGCTAAGGCAGGAGAATGGCGTAAACCCGGGAGGCAGAGCTTGCAGTGAGCTGAGATCCGGCCACTGCACTCCAGCCTGGGCGACAGAGCGAGACTCCGTCTCCAAAAAAAAAAAAAGAAAAAGAAAATGCTCTTGTGAGGCAATGCTGGGTGGCTCACGCCTGTAATCCCAGCACTTTGGGAGGATGAGGCGGGTGGATCACCAGGTCAGGAGATCGAGGCAATCCTGATGAACACAGTTAAACCCCGTCTCTACTAAAAATACAAAAAATTAGCCGGGTGTGGTGGTGGGCACCTGTAGTCCCAGCTACTTGGAAGGCTGAGGCCAGAGAATGGTGTTAGCCCCGGGGCAGAATTTGCAGTGAGCCGAGATCGCGCCACTGCACTCCAGCCTGGGCGACAGAGCAAGATTCCATCTCAAGGAGAAAAAAAAATTAAATCCCTTCTCCCCCAAGCACAAGTCTATGGGACTTTTTCACATCTTTAATTTTTGTTACAAAAGTGTTGTGTTTACTATAACAAATTTTAATAGTAGAAAAGTTAGAAATGTAGAAAGCTCCCCTTAGACCCGCACCAAGGGTAAAAGCTCTCCAAGAATTTTATCAACACATATTGGCTCCTGTGTCAGCTCACATGTTCCCTTAAGTGTACAAACGTGACCTAAAATGAGATGCACCTGCCCTGCCCTCGGGGTGTCTCCCTCTGCAGTCCACAGCTTCACGTGGCCTCTTAAGTACCTCAAGGATAAAAGGATTTGAACCTTTTATTATTATTATTATTATTATTATTATTATCATCATCATCATTATTATTATTTTTGAGACAGTCTCGCTCTGTTGCGCAGGCTGGAGTGCAGTGGCACAATCTTGGCTCACTGCAACTTCCACCTCCTGGGTTCAAGTGATTCTCTCACCTCAGCCTCCTGAGTAGCTGGGATTACAGGCATGGGCCACCACATCCTGCTAATTTTTATAGTTTTAGTAGAGACGGGGTTTTGCCACGTTGGCCAGGCTGGTCTCAAATTCCTGACTGCAGCTGATCTGCCCGCCTTGGCCTCCCAAAGTGCCAGGATTACAGGAGTGAGCCACTGCGTTTGGCTACTGCAACTGCAATCTCTGCCTTCCAAGTTCAAGCGATTCTTGTGCCTCAGCCCCTCCCAGGTAGTTGGGACTACAGGTGTGCACCACCACACCCAGCTAATATTTGTATTTGTAGTAGAGACAGGGTTTCACCGTGTTGACCTCAGGTGATCCACCCACCTTGGCCTCCCAAAGTGCTGGGATTACCGGTGTCAGCCACTGTGCCCGGCCTAACTATTTTTGATATAACTTTTCTTGACTCTGTCAAAACTGCTTGCTGTATCAACAGACTCAGCTCTAGGTGATAGAAATCGTTGTATTGGCTCACATGCACACAGGCATTGATTGTGGAACGCAGGGTGCTGCTGGGGTCTTATGCTCGTGCATACAGGTAGGGGTAGATGGGGCAGCTTGTCAGGACAGGCAGGCTGGTTTGCAGAAAGGGCAGCTGGGCTCGGCCGCTCCCTGTGCCTTCTCGGGCAAACGCCATGGAGCGTCTGCTGGTAGCTCCGTCACCTGTTCGTTTCTTCAGTGTTTTTGAGGCAGCTCAGTGCCAGCCACAGAAACGAGGTGGCTGTAGGCCCTGCCTTCCCCGTCGTCAGTCACTGACCATTGCAAGCAAGTCCTATGCCTGCCACAGGCAGTTAGGTTTCTCTCACACACCTGGGTCTCGACGAGGGTCTTGGGGTCTAAAGCTGATGCACTCTGGTCCAAAGCCAGCACTGCCCACCGAGTAGCCTTTGAATCCCAGAGCACATTTAGAAACTCTGGCTCAATTCAGCCCGGTGCAGTGGCTCACGCCTGTAATCGCAACACTTTGGGAGGCCGAGGCAGGCGGATCACTTGAAGTCAGGAGTTCGAGACCAGCCTGACCAACGTGGAGAACCCCATCTCTACTGAAAATACAAAATTAGCTGGGCATGGAGACACATGCTTGTAATCCCAGCTAGGTGAGAGGCTGAGGCAGGAGAATCACTTGAACCCAGGAGGCGGAGGTTGTGGTCAGCTGAGATCATGCCATAGCACTCCAGCCTAGGCAACGAGTGCAACTCCATCTCCAAAAGAAACCCTGGCCTGCCAGCACTTTGGGAGGCTGAGGCGGGCAGATCACAAGGGCAGGAGATCGAGACCATCCTGACTATCACGGTGAAACCCTGTCTCTACTAAAAATACAAAAATTAGCCGGGCGTGGCAGCGGCGCCTGTAGTCCCAGCTGCTCTGGAGGCTGAGGCAGGAGAATGGCGGGAACCTGGGAGGCGGAGCTTGCAGTGAGCCGAGATCGCGCCACTCACTCCAGCCTGGGCGACAGAGCGAGACTCCGTCTCAAAAAAAAAAGAGAAAGAAACCCTGGCCCGACCCACCCACCACACTCCAGGTGCTCTGCTCTTTACGGGGGCCAGAATGGGGCCTGAGTGGGGTCTCCCCGGAGTGATGGGGGACACAGAGCCCACCTGGGCAGCCAGCGCTGCGCGTCAGGAATGACGGTGGGCCCTGTCCCCAGGCAGGGACGCGAGCTTCGCAGAACGCAGGGACGGGCCTCTGGCCATGGCCAGCCTTCGAGAAGCCACTCTGACCTCAGCCTCTCCCTGTGCACCTGGGTGTGGTCTGCTCGCTGCCTGGCGCCTCATTCCAGGGCTGCCCAGCTGGTCCCCAGAGTTCCCCCAGGGCCCTCACCCTGATGTCCTCCTAACTGGGGCTAGGGCTGGGGACACCCCTCCACCCCAGCATCCTATCCTCTTGCCTAAATCTCCCCCAGGAGCCCAGTACCTGCTCAACAGACACCCAGCATGTCCCCCACTTCCTGCCTTAACTGGGCTCTCTTCCCTGCAGACCTTGCCTCCCCAGGCCTTGGAGACCCACCTTCCTGGTGTCCTCCTCTCTTCCTAGCGGACCTCAGTCTGCAGGTGACCTTGACCTTCCTGTGACCTCTGCTGCCTCAGCCCTGCCCCCTTGCTGCCATCCTTTCCGTTCACAGACAGCCTTGGAGCCCCATCTCTCCAGGGGACACCACCATCCATACTGCCCCTATCCCATCTCACCCTTGAGGGTGGCAGGGAGTGAGGGTGGCATGGACACAGGCTGCCCATTCTGCACATCTTTTTTTGGTTTTTGAGTCTCGCTCTGTTGCCAGGCTGGAGTGTGGTGGTGCGATTTCAGCTCACCGCAACATCCACCTCCTGGCTGCAAGTGATTCTCCTGCCTCAGCCTCCCGAGTAGCTGGCACTACAGGCACGCACCACCATGCCCAGCTAGTTTTTGTATTTTTAGTAGAGACGGGGTTTCACCATGTTGGTCAGGATGGTCTCAATCTCTTGACTTTGTGATCTGCCCGCCTTGGCCTCTCAAAGTGCTAGAATTACAGGTGTGAGCCACCACGCCCAGCCTCTTTTTTCTTTTTTTTTTTTGAGACCGAGTTTCGCTCTTGTTGCCCAAGCTGGAGTGCAGTGGTGCAATCTTGGCTCACTGCAACCTCCATCTCCCAGGTTCAAGTGACTCCTGCCTCGGCCTCCCGAGTAGCTGGGATTACAGGTGTGCACCGCTACACCCGGCTAATTTTTAGTATTTTTAGTAGAAATGGGGTTTCACCATGTTAGACTGGTCTTGAACTCCTGACCTCTGGTGATCCGCTCACCTCGGCCTCCCAAAGTGCTGGGATTACAGGCGTGAGCCACCACACCCAGCCTCTTTTTTTTTGAGACCGAATTTCACTCTTGTTGCCCAAGCTGGAGTGCAACGGTGTGATCTTGGCTCACTGCAACCTCCACCTCCCAGGTTCAAGCGACTCTCCTGCCTCAGCCTCCCAAGTAGCTGGAATTACAGGTGTGTGCCACTACACCCGGCTAATTTTTAGTATTTTTAGTAGAAACGGGGTTTCACCATGTTAGCCAGGCTGGTCTTGAACTCCTGGCCTCTGGTGATCCGCTCACCTCGGCCTCCCAAAGTGCTGGGATTACAGGCGTGAGCCACTGCGCCTGACTGCAGATCTTTTTTGGACGGAGTCTTGCTCTGTCGCCCAGGCTGGGGTGTAGTGGTGCAATTTCAGCTTACTGCAACCTCCGCCTCATGGGCTCAAACAATCCTCCTGCCTCAGCCTCCTGAGGAGCTGGGACCACAGGTGTGCACCACCACGCCTGCCTAATTTTTTGTATTTTTGGTAGAGACGGGGTTTTAACATGTTGCCCAGGCTGGTCTCGAACTCCTGAGCTCAATTCTCCCACCACAGCCTCCCAGTGTGTTGGGATACTAGACATGAGCCACCGCACCTGGCCCTGTTCTACTGATCTTGAGCTGAGACTGACCTGCAGGGCCATAGGACACTCCATGAGCTCAGTAGTCCCCCCTGTGCTCACACGGGCCTGTGGGGCTATAGGCTGGACCCTGGCTTGGCCTCACCCTGGGGACATGAAGGGCTGGCCGGAGTGAGGCTAGACCATGAGGACTCTGACAAGAGGACCAAGCACTGGGGCCCTGAGCCTGTCCCCCTGGAGACTGAGGCCACCTCTACCCGCAGGTCTCTGAAGGTCGGCCTGCAGATCTCCCTGGACTACTGGTGGTGCACCAATGTTGTCCTTCGAGGGGTGGAAGAGGTTTGTCCCAGTGCCCTGGGCACATGGTGGTGGGCATGAGGTGGTGGGCTGGGTGGGACTGAGGAGGCAGCCACCTGTCCCCATGTGTTCTCCCCATGCCTGTGGTCAGAACAGCCCGGGCTACTTGGAGGTGATGTCTGCGTGTCACCAGAGGGCGGCTGACGCCCTGGTGGCAGGGGCCATCAGCAACGGGGGCCTCTACGTGAAGCTGGGCCAGGGGCTGTGCTCCTTCAACCACCTGCTTCCCCCCGAGTACACCCAGACCCTGCGCGTGCTGGAGGACAGGGCCCTCAAACGGGGCTTCCAGGAGGTGAGTGCTACGCTCAGGCAGAGGGAGGTGGGCTCCGGCAGTGGCCCCAGGCTGCTCTGAGCACCTGTCCTTCCAGGTGGACGAGTTGTTTCTTGAGGACTTCCAGGCCCTGCCCCATGAGCTCTTCCAGGAGTTTGACTACCAGCCAATTGCTGCCGCCAGCCTGGCACAGGTGCACAGAGCCAAGCTGCACGATGGCACCAGCGTGGCTGTGAAGGTATGTGGGGGCCACCTTGTTCAGCAGTGGACTCGGAGTGCACAGGGGACCCCATGTCTTCACCAAGCCCTCGCCTGGTGCAGGTGCAGTACATCGACCTGCGGGACCGCTTTGACGGGGACATCCACACCCTGGAGCTCCTGCTGCGGCTCATTGAGGTCATGCACCCCAGCTTTGGTTTCAGCTGGGTCCTCCAGGTACCGCCCCACCCCTTCCCCGACCAGCAGGAGCAAGCACGTAGGCAGAGCTGGTCCTCAACCACCATCTGGCCCCCAGGACCTGAAGGGGACCCTGGCCCAGGAGCTGGACTTCGAGAATGAGGGCCGCAACGCGGAGCGCTGTGCGCAGGAGCTGGCGCACTTCCCCTACATCGTGGTGCCCCGCGTGCACTGGGACAAGTCTAGCAAGGTGGGCTGGGCCAGGCCCTTGGGGTGGGCACAGCGCCGGGCCTGCTGAGCCCAGCCTTTTGCTCTCCCCAGCGCGTGCTCACCGCCGACTTCTGCGCCGGCTGCAAGGTCAACGATGTGGAGGCCATCAAGAGCCAGGGACTGGCGGTGAAGGACGTGAGTGCGGGTCGGGGCGGGTCAGGGCGGGCGGGTGCTACGTCCACTGCAAGGTCTTTCCTCTCCCCAGATAGCAGACAAGCTCATCAAGGCCTTTGCTGAGCAGATATTTTACACGGGCTTCATCCACTCGGACCCACACCCTGGCAACGGTAGGAAGTTACCCTGGGGCTGGGGGGTCTTGGGGTGGGCACGGCACGACCTAAGAGGCTGTATCCCTAGTTCTGGTGCGGAAAGGCCCGGACGGGACAGCGGAGCTGGTGCTGCTGGACCATGGGCTCTACCAGTTCCTGGAGGAGAAGTGAGCGCGGGCGGGTGGGCGTGGGGCAGGGCAAGCCTCTCCTGCCACAGGGGGCTCATGGCTGCGGGCCCATCCACACCCAGGGACCGCGCAGCCCTGTGCCAGCTGTGGCGGGCCATCATCCTGCGGGACGACGCCGCCATGAGGGCGCACGCAGCCGCACTGGGGGTGCAAGGTGAGGGCGTGCGGGGGTGGCCGGGGCACCACAGAAGGGAGGCGTGCGGCGCGGAGCCCAGCTCAGAGCCTCCTCCCTCCCCAGACTACCTCCTGTTCTCCGAGATGCTTATGCAGCGCCCCGTGCGCCTGGGGCAGCTGTGGGGCTCACACCTACTGAGCCGCGAGGAGGCAGCCTACATGGTGGACATGGCTCGCGAGCACTTCGAGGCCATCATGGCGGTGCTCAGGGCGCTGCCGCGACCCATGCTGCTAGTACTGCGCAACATCAACACCGTGCGCGCTATCAACGTGGCCCTTGGCGCCCCCGTGGACCGCTACTTCCTTATGGCTAAGAGGTCGGTGGCCCGAGCAGGCGCCCGTGGTGGGGCTGCTGTGGGGCTGACGCGGCGCTAATGCGGGTGTGTGCAGGGCCGTCCGGGGCTGGAGCCGCCTGGTGGGCGCCACGTACCGGGGTGTCTACGGCACCAGCCTCCTGCGCCATGCCAAGGTTGTCTGGGAGATGCTCAAGTTTGAAGTGGCGCTCAGGTGAGCTGCTGTGGGGCAGGTGGATGGCGGGGGCCTGCTTCCCACCCGTGACCCACCTCCCCACTGACCTGTGACCTGACCCGCACAGGCTGGAGACCTTGGCCATGCGGCTGACTGCCCTCCTGGCTCGTGCTCTGGTGCACCTCAGCCTCGTGCCCCCAGCGGATGAGCTTTACCGGTACCTGGAGACCTAGGGTGCATGGCCCGACGACCACGGCAGCCGCCTGGGGCCTGCGGGGCCCTTTACGCCTTGAGCCGACAGAGGTGGCGGGGCTGGAGGTGTGGACGCCTCCAGCCTCGTGGGCACTCGCGTTGGGGGGCTGTGACCGCAGCTGGGCCAGGAGGCCATGTAATGACCACACACTCCTCTCAAACAAAAATGTTTTTCCTTGTGTTTTATACAAAATGGGGTGGGAGGTAGTGCGGTGGTGCTGGTGGCAACGGCATCCACGGGGCTAGAAGTGGGCGGTGACGCGGTCCGTCTCCAGCAAGTCGTCCAGGATCTGCAGGGGATGGACGGGTGGATGGGTGGGTGGGGATCCGCACGGAGGGGCGGGCGCAGACCTGGGGCGTGCACTCACTATGTCGGGCGTGGTGCCGATCTTCTTCGCCAGCTCGCTGCGCTCCATGGTGCTCAGGTACAGATAGCGGTTGAGCAGCTCGCCATCCAGCACGTTGCGCACAGCATTCTGGAGGGTGCGGCGGTCCACGTGCAGCATCCTGGGGCGTGCAGGCAGGGGGTGTCAGGGCAGGCTGGGGTGGAGGGGGCGCTGCACAGGGGCGGGGCTGGGGCTCACCGGAAGGCACGGGGGTTGAGGCCGGCGTGGTGCGGAAGCATGGTGGTCAGCGCATTCTGCAGCATCAGCAGCCGCCGGTAGGTCTTCTCCTGCATGGGCAGCAGCAGCCCGATGCCACCGTCCAGGGTGGCTGGCGGTGGGGAGGGTTTCGGTGTGAGCCAGGCCAATCCCAGGGCCCCCCACCCATACACACCTGCCCCCCACACTCACCAAACCACGTGATGTGCTTATTCTCCCACACGACTGACTTTTTGCTGAGCCCTTCAGTGGCCCCCCGGCACGGGGTCCTCCAGAACGTGTTCACGTGGGCACCCACGTGGAAGTCCGCCCTGCGCAGCAGGCGCATGCCCCCAAAACTCTCCTTGGCTGGACCAGAAAGGCCTTGGGTCACTATCAGGCCAGACCCAGCCCAGGCAGAAGGGGTGGAGGACGCACTCACCTTCCGGCAGGTACATGTACACCATGAGGTTGCGGTCGCGGTCAGACACTGGGGAGCAGAGGCCCAGGGTCAGCCCCGGCCACCCCCAGAGCCTCAGCTCCCCAGGGCCCTACCCACATACCCAGAAAACCCAGCTGGGCATTATCCACCATGAAGTCCACGCTGTACACCTCCAGGGGCTTGGCATCCTGGGGGCGGGAAGGGGTGTCAGAAGTGCCTTGGGTGGGTACCCACCCAGACACGGGCACCGCAGCCACAGGCGTACCCGTGACACCAGGCTCAGTGTCTTGCTCTCCTCCTGGTAGCGCAGCAGCGAAATGCTCTTCATGACGTCGGCTGCCAGGATGAAGTTCTTGACGCTGATCATCTGGTGGATGTACAGCTGCGTGTCGATGAAGGCCATGCCTGTCAGCTCACTGGCCCGCAGGCTCCACAGGAAAATCTGGGGGCGGAGGGAAGGCTGAGCGGGGGCAGGTGCTGAGCCAGGTGGGTGTGAGGCGGGGGGCACATGCCAGGTGGGACTGGCACACCTTCTGGCCGATGGCCGACACCAGGTGACCGTTGCAGTGGCAAAGGGCAGTCACAGGCCCCTTCTGCTCCTTCTCGTAAAGGACTTTGAACTTGTTCTTGGTCAAGGGCTGGCCGGGCTCAGGCACCACCTCAATCACATCCATGATCAAGATCTGGAGGGCATGGGGATGGCTGTAAGGATGGCATAGGGGCTGCCAGGGGCTGCCTGCTCCCGACCCCACCCACTGGCCCCTTACCCGCCCTCGGCACGTGACCTCCTCCCCCTGCATGAGGCAGGTCCCGGCGGCCACGTAGCCTTTGAGGCCCGACACAGTCTCCTCACTGCGCAGCGACACTGTCTTCATGCAGGTCACGTGCTCCCACTCCTGCAGCTCGATCCTGTAGGGGCCGGGGGCCTCAGGATGCTGCCCCGGGGTCCTTGGGCAGCCCCCACCCCGGACCAGCCTCACCTGGCGTTGGGAATAGCCTCCCAGCTGACTGGGGAGATGAGCTGGATGGAGAAAGCCTCCTGCTGGGGGTGGATGTACCGCTCATCTGTGGGCACCAAGGGTGACAATCAGGGTGGGGCTTCCCCAAGATGGAGCTGAGGATGGGAGAGCGTGGTGTGGGCATCACCACCTCTCTCGATGGTCTCAAACTCCTTCTCCTCGCCAGTCATGCGTGGGATGCGGGCACACGGTGTGTTGGTGCTGGTGGCTACCGCATACACCTGTGGGTTAGTGGGGGGGGGTCACACACCAGTGGTCAGGCCCAGAAGGTCCCTGGTGGGGCGGGGG
>NW_016807714.1:1581580-1606564 GCF_001698545.2 Rhinopithecus bieti
GGGGGTGGGGGTGGGAGTGGGGGGCAGACCTTGGACTCCACATGGTAAGCCACATAGTGGGCCGTGCAGCGCAGTGGGATCTTCCTGACAGGCCATGGGGCATCATAGGACAGATAGGCAGGCAGGACACTGATCCTCAGCTCGCCCTGGGGTGGAGGCACAGGGTCAGGGGATCCAGGGCTAGCCAAGGGCAGGGGCAGGCAGGCCCAGGCTGCCAAGAGCCCTGGGATGTTGCCTTCAGCTCTTCGGGAGCAGGGGTGGGTGAGGGGCAGCTGTGTCCAGGCAAGGTCCTGGAATGGGCTGCCGCTCAGCCTCTGGGGCTCCTGTCCATTTTCCCAGGCTCAGCTAGGGCTAGGGATGTTGGCCACAGGGGAGGGGAAAGCTAGGCCAGGAGGGCACTGGAGGCTGCAGACAAAGAGTCCACAGACTGCCGTGCTGGGGACTGAAAAGCAGGCAGAGGGAGCCAGGGCTGCCCTCTTTCACAGACAGTCCTGAGTCCTCAGGTGCCTGGGAAGCACTCACCGCATCCCAGTCAGGGCCTCAAGCGACCTGGAGTGTTGTGGTGGCTTAAATGGGGAACCAGGATCAGAAGGCATGTGCACCCTCCCAAACTCACAGAAGAGCCAAGGGGCAGAGCTAGTGCTCAAGTCAGCTCTCCTGAGAACTGTAGAGGCCGGGCCCTGTGAGGGCTTGCCCAGCTAGTCAGCAGAGCAGTGGCGGGGACCCCAGGGGCTGCAGCCCCAACTCGAACCACCCCTTTCCAGACCTTTGGCGCACCAAGCCCCAGGTTCCACCTCCTCAGCCTCAACCCCATCGCCCTCTGGACACTCTTCCTGGTCCTCAGGTTGGAGCCAATGGTCCCTTCTCCTGTTCCCTCCCCCTCAGCCCCCAGCTGGGGCAGCATCGGCCAGTGCTGCTGGGAACCGGCCAGGCCCCACCTGTCTGTTGAAGTACAGGAAGCCACGGGGACAGTTGACATTGTGGAATGGAGCAAAAGAGTCGACAGGGCCATCGATGGCCATGGGGTGCAGCCGCAGAGCCCCTCGGCCAGTCACCAGCAGCCAGTGAGGGGAGGGGCCGCAGATGAACACCTAGGGGCAGGCACTATCAGGATGCTGTGGATAAGGCCACATCTCCCTTCTACCATAGTCCCCTGCAAAGGTGCTGGCCTACCCCTGAGTAGCCATAAATATCCTCGAAGTAGCGGAAACGCGCCACGCGGCCCCGGGCCCCAGCCCCCTCCTCCGTGCCGCCACCTTCTGCTTTCTTCTTGGATGGCTTTGGCTTCTTCTCACGGAAGTTGATATTGTGAGGGACCTGGGGGGGGGAACCATGCAGGTCCTCCAGGGGCTCCCGGTCTGAAACCCATCCCTTGTGCTGCACCCACCCCACGCCCCTGCAGTCCAGCCACTGGCACCTTCTTAAAGCGGACTTTGAGATTGCCCTGGCCAAGCTGAGAGTCGTGGGGAAAGGCCTCGTAGATGAGCAGCTCCTGGTCCACATGCACCTGGCAGGGTGAGGCGGGGCCGTGGGGGAGATGGGGCGGAGCCATGGGAAGGGGCGGGGCCGTGGGGAAGACGGGAAGAGGAGGCCAGGTCAGGCGTTCTCACCAGCAGGTAGGGCCTGCTCTGGCGGCTGCCCAGCGCCACCAGCAGCACCTCCTTGACGAGGGGCAGCTCCCCCTGGCGCGTGGCCTCCTCCCTGCGGGCCTCGCCCTGTGTAGTGGGCTGTCCAAAGGAGCTGTCCACGAGGACCCGCTGCCCCACGGGGAAGTTCTTCACCAGGAACACCAGCCGCCAGTCGGGGAGCTGGTATATCTGCGGGGTGGGCAGCAGTCAGTGGAGGCAGGCAGGCGGAGCCGGCTGGGCCACAGCGCAGGGCACCACCTACCTCCATGGTGCCATTCTCCCGCACCAGCAGGCACCAGTGGGTGGGCTCTGCCCGGAAGGGTGCAGGGTCCCGGTCAGCAGGGGGTTGGCTGCTTCTTCGGGCCTCCTCCTTGCTGGGGCTGAAGAGGGAGCCCGAATCCCCATACAGCATCTCCTCCTCGTCATCCACGGTGGGGCTGGGGGCCAGCAGAGGGTCACAGGCAGCCTGCCAGCCACAGGGACCCAAGTCCCTACCTGTGCCCCCTGCCCCCACGCACCTAGTCTCCGAGCCCAGGCCCTCGGCCTCCGAGCCGATGCGGCCTCCCAGCTCGTCACGGGCCCCACCCAGGCGGCTCTCAGTGGTGAACATGCCGCTGAGGTCTCGGTACAGGCACAGCGTGATGACCTTGGACTGCTGTGGGGAGAGGGGTGGGCTCAGCGGTGGACAGGGGGCGGGGATGGGCGGACGCCGGGAATGAGGGGCCTACATGGTGCAGCGGAGGCTTGTGCAGCGCCAGGCGGTGGTGGCGGCCACCGTAGGAGTCACTTTTCAGCAGGAACATGGTGACGTGGCCCTCGGCACTC
Source organism: Rhinopithecus bieti (assembly GCF_001698545.2). Taxonomy (NCBI): domain Eukaryota; kingdom Metazoa; phylum Chordata; class Mammalia; order Primates; family Cercopithecidae; genus Rhinopithecus; species Rhinopithecus bieti. The sequence continues at coordinate 1,584,034 of NW_016807714.1, forward strand.
ATGATGACCACATAGGGGTCGGCCACGGCGCACTGCACTATGGGGGCGCCCAGGTCCACAGGGATGAAGTGCAGCTGATTCACTGTGGGCATGGGGCAGTCAGCACGCTCCTCCCCAGGGCTCACCCCCTGCCCCATCCCCCACCATCCCCACCCACCTACCTCCTTCTAGCAGGCGGATGCCCAGCGGTGACACTTGGACAATGTAGCGGTTGTCCCCGATGTTCCCAGCAAAGACCGTGGGGCCCTGCGTGGCAAAGCCACTGGTGTCCAGCTCCATGATCTCCTGCCCCGTCTGCAGAATCTGCGGGCAACAGCTGTGAGGGAGGCACCCCCCGAAGGGGGCCCCAGCCCGAGGTCCCAGGCCCTGCCCCTCACCATGGTTGAGTCTTCCCGGCTCAGAATCAGGAATCCATGTCTACGGCCGTCATCGTCTGCTTCAGGGCTTCTGGGTTCCTGCTCTGTGACCTCCCCCTTGGGATTGTCCTCCTGTCAGGGCCAAAGGGGAACAGGCTGGGAGCCACAGTCCAGTGAGGGCAGGCATGCAGATGCGACCTGGGCCCCCCCCAGTCCACAAGAAGGCAGTGCCGGTCCCATCCCAGAGCATCCCTGCAGCGGGCTCGCACCTACCTCCTCCTTACGCACTGGGGCGATGACTGTCCACATGTCGTAGCAGCCGGGAAGCTCAAAGGTTGTCACCACCTGGGGCCGGATGCTCTTCTAGAATGGTGATGGGGTGGGGGTGTGATGGGGGTGTGAGCCCACCCAGGTCCCACCAGGAGGCACCCGCCCCTACCTGCTCACACACCTGCAGCACTGACAGAGCCCCGTTCTTCCCGTGGCCAGAGCAAACCACAATCTCCAGGTCCGGCTCAGGGCTGTTCTGAAACTGCATAGGACTCAGGGGTGAGGACTATGCCCCCCACCGCCACTCACACTCCAGCTCCTGCCCACAGCCCCGACCACAACCCTGGGCACCTCTTCAGAGAGGAAGGCAGGCTCGCCCATGGCAGCGTTGGCGCAGGGTCCGATGTTAAGGATGCTGTCACACACCTGCGGCACAGCAAAAGTCAGGGGCCGCTGGGGGCACTTGCTGGGATGGGGGCACTGCTGCCTCAATCTCACCTCAAAGGAATAGGTGGCCAGCTGTGTGCCCGACTGGGCCTCGCTGCCGTACACTTCAATCTCATCCACCTCGTCCTGTGGCACCGATTTACCCCCAGCTGCACACAGAGAGCTCACCTGAGCGCAGCCCTGGGTCACCTGGCCCCGCTCCCGACCAGCCCTGGCCCGGCCCTCACCTGACCAGCTGGTCGTCGCGTCCACTCGCTTCTTCTTTGAGGGAGGCTCTTCCTGTGAGGCAGGAGGAGCACTGAGTGGCATGCCACGGCGGTGCCCACATGAAGGGCGGTGGCCCGATGGGCCTAGGAAACCCACCTTGTCGGCAGCCTCACGGACAGCACTGGCCGGGGGCTCCTGCAGCTTCTCTGTGTACTTGAGGAGAAGGGAGTTGCCCAGGCGAGAACCCAGGAACAGGTACCCGGGCTCCATGGTGACCATCTGAGGGAGGGCAGGTGGGTGAGGGCGGGACCAGGCCTGGACCCAGAGCCAACCCCCAGTCCCAACTCACGCTGGTGGTGAGGACGCTGGCGGCCGCCTTGTCAAAGTGGAACGCTCGGACACTGCGCATGCCGTCGGTGATGAGGGTCAGCACGTAGCTGGGGGCAGGGAGAATTCTGAGTCGGGGACGGGGACCTGGGGGAGGGAAGGGGGCCAGGAGACCCTAGGGGACTTGGGGGGATGGTGAGGGCAGAGTTCATGGGCAGGGGAGGGGCTCACATCTCGCCGCCCTTGAGGGAGATGACCATCTTGTCGTAGGAGATGAAGGTGGCCTGGGCGCAGTCCAGGGTGATTCGCACACCCTCCTGGGTGCCTGTGGGGTGGGTGGTCAGGCCGACTAGGCAGGCCCAAGCCATCCCTGGCCCCACCCCAGCCACCCCACACTCACGTAGTGGGAAAGCTGTGGTGCCTGTGGTGAGGCTGTTGAGAGCCACACCGTACGGGGGGACGCTCTGGTTCAGGTACAACAGCGAGTTGACGGCAAAGACCACCACCCCACCTGGAGGTGGACACAGGCTGGTGGGCAGGCTCAGTGCTCCCTCCACACACCCCCCATCCACTCCCAGGATACTCACCTATGGGCTTGGGCACAGCCAGAGCCTGGGTGCAGTCAAAGGGCAGGCTGGTGAGGGACCAGATGACGGGGTGCACCTTCTGCGTGATGTTCAGTGAGATGGCCACGATGGAGCACGTATCCTGCCGCACAGCCACGCGCCTGGGGATGCCAGTGAGTCAGCCAAGGGCCTTACCTCCCTGCAGAGATCCAGGTCCCACCCCCAAGCCCCACCCACACCCCATCATCCCTGCTCCAAACCCCACAAACCCCACCCATGCCCCATGAGCCCCGCCCCAGGCAAAGGCAGCTGGGGGGCCCACAGCGCAGAGGGGCCTCCTTAGGGGGCTCACCCAGGCCAGGTCTGGTTGGGCTCGAACAGGATGAGCAGGGTGGGCTCGTAGTAGCCATGCAAGAACTGCAGGTCGATGATGTTCAGCAGCTTCTCGTCTAGGGCCCGGACATCGATGATGTAGCTGGGCAGGAAGCTGGACCTCTGCCTGGGGGGCCAGGGGCTTCAGCAAGAGAGGAGGGGGTGCGGGGAGGGGAGCCTGGGCTCTGGGGCCCCCCACCCGAGCACCACAGCCTGTGTCAGCTGGCACTCACCCCTCACCCACGAGCCCCTCGTGCTCCTCGGCCAGGCTCTCCCTGCGGAAGGGCAGGACTACCAGTCGCGTGCCGTAGACAAGCATGGCTGCGCAGCGCCCATCGGGGTCCACCCGCACTCGCGGCGTGTGTACATTCTGCACAAACCCATCCTGGGGGCAGAGGGGGCATCAGCCAGGCCCAGCATAGGAGACCCCAAGGGAAGCACTTGGGGCAATAGAACCCAGCTGCAGGGGGAGGGAGGGTGGCTGGGCTGGGGCCTGGGTCAGGGCGTGAGCATGGCCCTACCCGAAGCTCAGGCTCCTCAAAGTAGTGCAGCGACAGGGTCTTCAGGTCATGGGTACCCGGGTCGTATTCCACCACAGACAGCTGGGGTCAGAGGGCACAGCCGTGGCTGCCGACTGCCTGTCCTGACAGTGTCACCCCCGGCAACCAACAGCTGTGCCCAGGCCCACCCCACCAGGCCCTGGCACCCACTCCCATGACTTGGCCAGGCCCACCCCGCCAAGCCTACCACTCACCTTGGCATCCTTGAAGCTTAGGAGCAGGGCATCCCGCTTGGCTCCTGCCAGCTGCACGCTGGCCATGGACATGACGTTGCCAAAGAAAGAGAAGGAGGCAGCGAGCTCGAGCTTCTCCCGGTGGGCCTTCCCCTCTAGGGGAAACGCAGGGCTCAGGGTCAGGGCCCAGCCATGCCTGGCACCCGCACTGGCACACACAGGGCCTTCCCCTCTAGGGGAGACGCCAGGGCTCAGGGTCAGGGCCCAGCCATGCCTGGCACCCGCACAGCCCCAGGCCACCCCACCACACTCACCTGTGCTCCTGTCATTCTTGGTCAGAGCCTGGAGCGGGGAGAAAGAGAGGGCAGTGAGGGGCCACATCTGGCAGCTCACCTCATCCAGGGAATGAGAAAAAACCACCAAGTCTGGCCCCTGCCTCCTGGGAGCTCTGCCCAAACCCTCTCTGCAGCAGGGAGGGAGGGACGGAGCAGACCAGGGGCTTCTGGAGACAGCTGTGCACACCCCCCCACAGCGACCCCCGTTCATGCTCTCACACCCACAGCACAGCCCTGGCACAGGCCCCTCCCCAGGAAACCCTACCTCACGGCTCCCTAGTAGCTAGGCCCTGTGAGGCAAGTACTCAGGGTCAGAGTGCACTGTCTCTGCATCTGCACACCCCCAAACCTGCCTGATTGCACACTCACAGCAGCCCAGCACCGGCCCCGGGTCCGAATGTCACAGGATAGGAAGCCAGAGCCAAGGGGTACCTGTAGCTACTGATCCTTGCGCCTGTTAGAGAGGAGGAAGCCCTGAGCTATCCTGACGCCTCGGGCTCCCTCAGGCTGCCTCTCTACCTCCTCCCTTTTCACTGCTGTCCCAGAATGGTAAGAGGCTGTGTCTTCTTTGCCAAGTAGCTAGTTTAGCTAGCATACTTATATACCATTGCCTCAAGGCAAGGGAAAAGTGGGTTTTTTTATTTGTTTGTTTTTGAGATGGAGTCTCACTCTGTTACCCGGGCTGGAGTGCAATGGCATGGCACAATCTTGGCTCACTGCAACCTCTGCCTCTTGGGCTCAAGTGATTCTCCTGCCTCAGCCTCCCGAGTAGCTGGGATTACAGGTGCCTGCCACCACATCCGGCTAATTTTTGTATTTTTAGTAGACACGGGGTTTCACCATGTTGGCCAGGCTGGTCTCGAACTCCTGACCTCAGGTGACCCACCTGTCTCGGTCTCCCACCTGTCTCGGTCTCCCAAAGTTCACACCTGGAATCACAGGTGTGAGCCACCTCGAGGTCATTTTTCACGATGGACTTGTGCTATGGGGAGGGCATCCTGGAAGCTGGTTAACAGATACAGAAGAGGCATCCACAAACCAATACCCACCTCACACTGACAAGGGCAACTCTAGGGCTTCCCCTGCAAATTCTACCAAAGGTTTCAGAAGTAATGACAAACTTTAAAAAAAAAAAAAAAAAAAAAAACTCACTCACTGGTGTGGGACTGATGGCACCGCAGGTGGCTCAGGCCACCCCAACAGCCCCCAGACAGGTGGGACAGGAAGTGACATCAACCTCCTCAAAACACCTGCAGATGAGCCAGTGACAGGCAGGAGTATTACAACAAAAATTCCAGGAACACAAAACTCGTTTTCCACAAGAACAGCCATCACTAAACTTACCATGCTGTCAAAATTAAGGAGAAAAATCGTGTCATTTTAACGGACACAAAAAAGCCTCTGATAGAAGCATCATGATAAAACTCTCAGTAAAGCAAAATAGGAATTTTTTTCTTTTTTTTGAGACAGAGTCTCACTCTGTAGCCCAGGCTGCAGTGCAGTGGCGCAATCTCGGCTCACTGCAAGCTCCGCCTTCCAGGTTCAAGCGATTCTCCTGCCTCAGCCTCTTCAGTAGCTAGGATTACAGGCATCCACCACCATGTCCGGCTAATTCTCGTATTTTTAATTCAGACAGGGTTTTACCATGGCCAGGCTGGTCTTTCTTCTTTTTTTGAGATGGCGTCTTGCTCTGTCCCCCAGGCTGGAGTGCAGTGGCGCGATCTTGGATCACTACAAGCTCCACCTCCTGGGTTCACACCATTCTCCTGCCTCAGCCTCCCAAGTAGCTGGGACTACAGACACCCACCACCACCCCCAGCTAATTTTTTGTATTTTTAGTAGAGACGGGGTTTCAAGGTGTTAGCCAGGATGGTCTCGATCTCCTGATCTCGTGATCCATCAGCCTTGGCCTTCCCAAGTGCTGGGATTACAGGCGTGAGCCACAGCGCCCGGTTACCAGGCTAGTCTTCAACTCCTGACCTCAAGTGATACAATCCCTTGAATCCGGGAGGTGGAGGCTGCAGTGAGCCGAGATCACACCACTGCACCCCAGCCTGGGGACTAGAGAGAGACTTCGTCTCAAAAAAAAAAAAAATTTTTCCCTCTTGGTCGGGACGAGTCAAGGACGCCTGATCCCCTCTGCCAAGTATAAGGTCAACACACAGAGATGAACTGCACTTCAGTGTACATGCAAGAAACACGGGTAACCACTCAAAAGAATTTTTTTTTTTTGAGACGGAGTCTGGCTCTGTCGCCAGGCTAGAGTGCAGTGGCGTGATCTCGGCTCACTGCAAACTCTGCCTCCCGGGTTCAAGCAATTCTCCTGCCTCAGCCTCCCGAGTAGCTGGGACTACAAGTGCATGCTGTCACGCCGGCTAATATATTTTTTTTTTTGTATCTTAGTAGAGTCGGGGTTTCACTGTGTTGCACAGGTTGGTCTTGAATTCCTGAGCTCCGGTGATCCACCCGCATCGGCCTCCCAAAGTGCTGGGATTACAGGCGTGAGCCACTGTGCCCAGCCACCACTCAGAAGAATTTTTTTTTTTTTTCTTTGAGACGCGAGCTCTCCGGCTCTGTCACCCAGGCTGGAGCGCAGTGGCTGATCTCAGCTCACTGCAAGCTCCGCTCCCGCGGTTTGCCCACCATTCTCCTGCCTCAGCCTCCCGAGTAAGCTGGGACTACAGGCGCACCTCCGCTCGCCTGGCTAATTTTTTTGTATTTTTTAGTAGAGACGGGCGGTTTCACCGTGTTAGCCAGGATGCGTCTCAATCTCCTGACCTCGTGATCCGCCCGGTCTCGGCCTCCCAAAGTGCTAGGGATTACAGGCTTGAAGCCACTGCGCCCGGCCTCAGAAGAATGTTAAGAAAAATGTGTACATAAGGGCCTGGGCCGGCCGGTGCCTCAAGCCTGTAATCCCAGCACTTTGGGGGAGGCCCGAGGACGGGCGGATCACAAGTCAGGAGATCAAGACCATCCTGGCTAACACGGTGAAACCCCGTCTCTACTAAAAATACAAAAAAAAAAACTAGCCGGGCAAACCTGTCGGCGCTGTATCCCAGCTACTCGGGAGGCTGAGGAGGAGGAATGCTGAACCCGGCGAGGTGGAGCTTGCAGTGAGCTGAGATCCGGGCCAGCTTTTCTTCTTGAGCACTCCAGCCTGGGCGACAGAGCGAGACTCCGTCTCAAAAAAAAAAAAAAAAAAAGAAAAATGTGTACATAGTCAAATGGTCTAATGTCTAACTGGCATCCTGGGGGAACGGGGACAGAATAAATAGCTAAATAGTGACCAAATGCCAGGCGCGGTGGCTCATGCCTGTAATCCCAGCACTTTGGGAGGCCGAGGCAGGCGGATCACGAGGTCAGGCGATCAAGACCATCCTGGCTAACATGGTGAAACCCCGTCTCTACTAAAAATACAAAGAATTAGCCAGGTGAGGTGGCGGGCGCCTGTAGTCCCAGCTACTTGGGAGGCTGAGGCAGGAGAATGGCGGCAACCCGGGAGGTGAAGCTTGCAGTGAGCAGAGACAGCACCACTGCACTCCAGCCTGGGCAACTGAGTGAGACTCCGTCTCAAAAAAAAAAAAGAAAAAAAGAAAAAAAAAACCCGAAAATTTGAATAGGAGCATGTTTACAGGGTTTGAAAATAAGTCCCTACAAGATACTTTTCGTTACAAAAGAAAGAAAGAACCTTACAGTGGGGGAGTCCAGGCCAGCACTACCCAAGCAAGCATCAAAGCACCAGCACCAGTCATGGGGCCTCCTGGAAACTGATGGGGTGCTGTGTGCCTCTTCTGTGGTGTTCGTGTCAAAAACACAAATGTCTCATCTAAACACCTGGGAATTTCCTGGCTGGGCACGGTGGCTCACACCTGGAATCCCAGCACTTTGGAAGGCCAAGGCAGGTGGATCACTTGAGGTCAGGAGTTCAAGACCAGCCTGGCCAACATGGTGAAACCCCCGTCTCTACTAAAAACACAAAAAACTAGCCAGGCGTGGTGACGCGTGCCTGTAATCCCAGCTACTCAGGAGATTGAGACAGAAGAATTGCTTGAACCGGAGAAGCAGAGGTTCCAATGAGCCGAGATCGCACCACTGCGCTTCAGTCTGGGCAACAAGAACGAAACTGTGTCTCAAAACAAAAAACAAAACAAAACAGACTTTTATTAATTTCAACAGTGTTGTTTGTATATTTTCTTCCCCATAAAGGGGCCTTTTGTGCTGCCCAAGGCCACATGCTCACCCATTTCCTATCCATGCCTTCTCCTCCCTCTCTTTGCAAAGCAACAGCCCCTCAACACCCTGAGGTGCAACTGGCCTTGCTTCTTGCCTCCCCCAGAGACTGAGTTATCAGCAGACACCCCCACCCTCTTCACTGCGCCCATGTTCTGTGCCTGCCTTCCCATGGCCATGGGTGCGCAGGTCACACTCAAGCCAAGCCAAGCCAAGCCTGCACTCGATTCTCTGGGACAGACTCAAGACAGCTGCACGAGGCCGGGCACAGGGCCTCAAGCCTGTAATCCCAGAGCTTTGGGAGGCCAAGGCGGGTGGATCGCCTGAGGTCAGAGTTCGAGACCAGCCTGAGCAACATGGTGAAACTCCATCTCTACTAAAACTTAGCTGGGCGTGGTGGTAGCGCCTGTGATCCCAGCTACTCGAGAGGCTGAGGCAGGAGAATCGCTTGAACCCGGGAGGCAGAGGTTGCAGTGAGCTGAGATGGCCCCATTGTACTCCAGCCTGGTGACAGAGGGAGACACTGTCTCAAAAAAGAAGAAAAAAAAGACAGCTGCACGAAAGGTGGCTGTCTCCCTCCCTCTCCAGGTGAATCTGGGCTAAAGGCTGCCTTTAGGGCAGACTGTGATGGCAGGGACGTGCCTTCCTGGTCTAGCCCTTAAAGTGACTGGCAGCTTCTGCCTTAGGCTCCTTGGGCTCTGAGTTCCTGCAAGAAGCTCAACTACACCAACATCGCCATGCTGCCAGGAAAACCCAGCTAGCCACGCTGGGGGACAGGGGAGAGTGGAGGGATGGGGTGGGGGTCGGGGAAGACACATCTGGCCTGTCCCCAGCTCTTCAAGTCATTCCTGTCAAGGCTCAGCCCTGGTGGAGGAGCGCCAAGGAATCCCCACACTCTGATGAATCCCTGAAAAGCAGACTTCCAGGTGTATGCAATTATGATGAAAGACTTCGTTTGTATGTTCCAGGGCAGTTTGTTACAGAGCCATGACTAGACTGACCCCAGGAAGATGGCTTGAGCCCAGGAGTTTGAGGCCAGTGTGGACAAAATAGCAAGACCCCGTTTCTTAAAAACAAAAAACAAAAGAAGAAAACCTCTTTTCCTGCATTTACGGCTCCATTTCTTGCTTCAGTTTACACACATCTCCTCCAGAGTTGTCTCTGTTCACTGTTACTGACTCTCCTCCTCTGCTGGGCTCTTACCCCTGCTCCAATCAGACCACAGCCCCTCATGGCCCCAGCCTGCCCCATCGGGGTCACATCACCTGAGGCTCAGCATCGTAGGACCCAGTGTCGAGTCCCTCCCAGCTGCCCTTCTTGGGCCTCCAGGGCCCTGTCCAGCTTTCCCCCTGCCTTCCAGGCCATGCGACCTCCACCTCTTTCATGGCCTCTCATCTCCCCAATCTCTCAATGTTGGGGTGCCCCAAGACCCTGTCCTGGGCTATATTCTGGGTGCCAGTTTCCAAGGGCAGACACCACCCCCAGGCTGAAGACTCTGGCTTTACCTCCATACCAGACCTCACTCTTCAACTCCAGACTCTTGCGCACCCTCCTGCTCTGCACTGCTGCCTGATGTGGAATGAGCACCTCGGCCGACCCCCAGTGGCCAGCGTCCACGGCAGCACGACGCCCTCTGCAGTGAATGCTGGGAGGTGTTGCAGCCTCCGCCTCCCCTACCAGGGTTGGTAGATATGACCAGTAGAATATGACAGTTTAACAGTGTATTACCACTACTTCATTTTTTAGATGGAGTTTTGCTCTGTCGCCCAGGCTGGAGTGCAGTGGTACAATCTCGGCTCACTGCAACCTCTGCCTCCGGGTTCAACCAATTCTCCTGCCTCAGCCTCCGGAGTACCTGGGATTACAGGTGCCTGCCACCATACCCGGCTAATTTTTTTATTTTTAGCAGACACAGGATTTTGCCATGTTCGCCATACTTGTCTTGAACCCATGACCTCAGGTGATCCACCCGCCTTGGCCTCCCAGAGTGCTAGGATGATAGACATGAGTCACCGCGCCTGGCCTTTTTTTTTTTTTTTTTTTTGAGATGGGGTCTCACTCTGTTGTCCAGGCTGGAGTGTAGTGGTGCAATCATAGCTCACTGCAGCCTTGACCTCCTGGGCTTGAACGATTCTCCCACCCTGGCCTCCCACGGAGCTAGGACTACACACAGGCCAGTACACCCAGCTAACTTTTATATTTTATATTTGGGCCAAGCACAGCGGTGCACTCCTGTAATCCCAGCACTTTGGAAGGCCAAGGTGAGTGGACTGCCTGAGCTCAGGAGTTTGAGACTAGCCCGGCCAATGTGGCAAAACCCTGTCTCTACTAAAATAAAATAAAATAAAATAAAAAATTAGCTGGGCGTGGTGTCACACACCTGTAATTCCAGCTACTGGGTGGAGGGTTTAGGGGGCTGAGGCACCAGAATTGTCTGAACCTATGAGGTGGAGGTTAAAGTTAGCATGAGATCTTAGCCGGGCGAGGTGGCGGGCGCCTGTAGTCCCAGCTACTCGGGAGGCTGAGGCAGGAGAATGGCGTGAACCCGGGAGGCGGAGCTTGCAGTGAGCTGAGATCCGGCCACAGCACTCCAGCCTGGGCGACAGAGCGAGACTCCGTCTCAAAAAAAAAAAAAAAAAAAAAGTTAGCATGAGATCACACTACTTCACTCCAGCCTGAGTGACAGAGCAAGACTCTGTCTCACTAGGAAAAAAAAAAAAAATTGTAGAGATGGGGTCTTGCTATGTTGCCCAGGCTAGTCCTGAACTTCTGGCCTCAAGCAGTCATCCCACCTCAGCCTCCCAAAGTGTGGGACCATAATTGTGAGCCAATGCACCCAGCCTGAGATTAGGTTACAGGACTCACTGTGGCTTCAGTCTTGGTGACTCTCTCATTGTGAGGGAGGCTGCCATGTTGTGAGTTGCCCCAGGGAGGGGCCCATGTGGTGAGAAACTGCAGCCTTCTGCCAACAGTGTGTTCGGAGCAGAAACTCCAGCCCTCGTCAAGCCTTCAGAGGAGGGAGCCCTGGCCAGCAAACACATGTGTATGCTGGGGTAGGTGCCCAGGAGGGTTGGCCTCCTTTGGCCTGCGCCTCTGACCCATCTGCCTGCTGGGTCAGCCCCTATTCACAACCCTCCTGTGGCTCCTCCCTGCTTTGTGGAGAACAGTCCTGACCACAGCTTACCTCCCTCCATCCCCACCACCACATCCACTCTACACTACGGCCACATTGTGCATGACTCTCCACCCTCAACTGCTTTGGACCTGTGCACAGGCTGTTTCTTCTGCCTGGAACACCCTCCTCTCACCCTCCCTGGGCCTGGGTAAGAGTTACTCCTCCCTTCAAGAACAATGGAGAAACTGCCTCTTGCAAGTAGCCTTCCTGGACCAGCTTTCAACCCTCTGGCAACCAAAACGCCACTGTATTTCCCAAACCCTTGAGGCATGTGCCCCACTGTACCAAGACTCCTGTCAACAGTCTGTCCCCATCCTAGACCTGGCCTTGTTCGTGGTGCTAGGAATGTCCTTCCTCTGATAAACTCCCACTCTGCCTCAGACAGGCTCTTCTGACCAAGCGACTGGAAATACAGTCTCCTTCATTCACTCCTTTATCCCCGCAGCAGCACTTGCTTCAGGGGCAGGTGTGTTTACTTAGAGGTTCCCCTCCCCCAAGTGTCTGCAGGTCCACATGGTATCTGCTACCCAGCACACAGTGGGCGTTCGTTCCTTCCAAACAACTTGCTGAAAGAACAGAAGAGCAAACAAGGCGGCTAGGCAGCGCGCCCTTCCCGGTGGGGCAGGAAGGAGGCAGAACAGGGCAGCAGCTACGAGAAAGAACCTGAGCACAAGAGATTCTGGGTCATATCCTGGCTCCTCAGGCAGGGGAACCTTAAGCAAATCACTGAACTTGTCTGGGGCTTGGCTCTTCCATCTGCAACTGGGGGCGGTGAGAGCACTCACGTTGCGGAGGGCGGGGAGGGCGCCCAGGGCCCGGCCTACCTCGGCGTCGCGATTGAGGCGGTACACGTAGAGCTGCGAGGTCCCGGCCACCACGAGGTTGCGCTCGCTGTTGTTGAAGAAGTTGCAGTACATGGCGAACTCCAGGCCGGTGGGCGGATGCGCCTGTTTGTACACGGCGTACATGGCGCCAACCCGGGCTGCGCAAGGCCGGGAGAGGAAGAGTGAGCGGGGTCGCCCGCGCAGGACCCCGGCCCTGTACCGCGTCCCTCGCCGGCCTTGCGCTACCGCCTCGGCAGCCCTCCCGGCTGCCCACCTGGCAGTTGGAGCCGACTGGAGGGGAACCGGGACGGCGGCGAATTTGGCCCGGCCGGGCCCAGAAGCTGGGCGCGAAGGTTCCGGGCTTCGGCGCCTGCGCAGCGCCGCCGCGTGAGAGCTGCTGCAGGGGCGACAGCGGCCCCTGGTGGCCCGGGGTGCGGGGCGGCCCGGCGGCTCGGCTCCGGGCTGGGCGTCCAGACTCCAAACCCCTAGCGCGTGAAGTGCGGGGCCTCCCCGCTGCGGGCGGAGTAGCGCGGGTGGGAAGCCGCAGGGGCGCCGGCTGCAGCTGCTCGGGGTGGGCCGGGGATGCGTCTCCACCAGACCCAGGACGGCTGCAGGGAGAAGCGACTCCGCTCCTAGCCCCCGGGTGCAGGGAGCCGCGCCGGGGTCCGGAAGAGGGGGCTCGGAGAAAGCTTCCTAGAGAGGCCGCACGCCCCGGCTGCCCAGTGTCCCCTCGCAGAGCGACCCCGCCGCCAACGCGCCCGCGAGCCCAGCGCTGTCCGCCCGCCTTGCTCACTGATGCCTACCCAGGGCGGGCCCAGTGCCAGCTTCCAGTTTGGATCCTGGACCAGGCACGGGCCTAGGACCTAGAAACGGAATCATGCGAAAAAAAAAAAAACAAGAAAGTATCGTTACGCCCAAGAAAATGGCGTGGAAATATGTTTTTGTTGCATCCAAATCTACTCACTTGCTTGTTGGGCAGTGGGGGAAGGGCCACTTGGATGCTCAGGCGTGTGACCTCTGAGCCACACTCAACCTCCTTTTAAAAGTCAATAGGAGGCGATGGCTGACGCCTGTAATCCCAACACTTTGGAAGGCCGAGGTGGGTGGATCACCTGAGGTCAAGAGTTGCAGACCAGCCTGGCCAACATGGTGAAACCGTCTCTACTAAAAATACAAAAATTGTGGGGAAAAGAAAGAGAAATCAGATTGTTACCGTGTCTATGTAGAAAAGGAAGACATAAGAAACTCCATTTTGATCTGTACTAAGAAAAATTATTTCTGCTTTGAGATGCTGTTAACCTGTAACTTTAGCCCCAACCCTGTGCTCACAGAAACATGTGCTGTATTGAATCAATGTTTAATGGATTTAGGGCTGTGCAGGATGTGCCTTGTTAACAATATGTTTGCAGGCAGTACGCTCGGTAAAATCACCATTCTTCATTCTCGATTAACCAGGGACACAATGCACTGCGGAAAGCCACAGGGACCTCTGCCCGAGAAAGCCTGGGTATTGTCCAAGGTTTCCCCCTACTGAGACAGCCTGAGATATGGCCTCATGGGAAAGGAAAGACCTTACCATCCCCCAGCCCAACACCCGTAAAGGGTCTGTGCTGTGCTAGGGATGAGTAGTGAAAGAGGGAGGCCTCTTTGCAGTTAAGAGGAAGACGTCTGTCACCTGCTCCTCCCTGGGACTGGAATGTCTTGGTGTAAAGCCGCCCATTCCCTTTCGTTCTTTTCTGAGATAGGAGAAAACCACTCTGTGGCTGGAAGTGAGATATGCTGGCAGCAATACTGCTGTTACTCTTTGCTACACTGAGATGTTTGGGTAGAGAGAGACATAAATCTAGCGCTGCTGCTCTGTTACTCTTTGCTACACTGAGATGTTTGGGTAAAGAGAAACATAAATCTAGCCTACGTGCACATCCGGGCACAGCACCTTTCCTTGAACTTATTCATGATACAGATTCCTTTGCTCACATGTTTCCCTGCTGACCTTCTCCCCACTTGTTGCCCTGCTACACTCCCCTCACTAAGATAGGAAAAATAATGATCAATAAATACTGAGGGAACTCAGAGGCTGGTGCTGGTGTGAGTCCTCAGTATGCTGAGCACCGGTCCTCTGGGCCCACTGTTCTTTCTCTATACTTCGTCTCTGTGTCTTATTTCTTTTCTCAGTCTCTCATCCCACCTGACGAGAAATACCCACAGGTGTGGAGGGGCTGGCCCCCTTCAAAAATTAGCCGGGCATGGTGGCACACACCTGTAATCCCAGCTACTCAGGAGACTGAGGCAGGAGAATCGCTTGAACCCAGGAGGCAGAGGTTGCAGTGAGCCGAGATGGTGCCACTGTACTCCAGCCTGGGCAACAGACTGAAGCTCTGTCTCAAAAGAAGAAAGAAAAGAAAAAAAAGAAAAGGGGAGAGGAGGGGAGGTCATGTGAAGACAGAGGCAGAGATTGGAGTCATACTGCCCACAAACCAAGGAACACCTGGGGCCACCAGTAGCCAGGAAAGGCTTGGGGAACAGACTGTTTCCTAGGGACTTCAGAGGGAGCATTAGTCTCCTGATGCTTTGATTCCTAAAATAAGTTTCTGGTTTGAAGGCACTCAGTTTGTGGTAGGCTGTGTTATGGGAGCCCTAGGAGGCCACCACATAGGGACTCAGGATTAACGCCTCAGAGTCAGAAGAGGCTAGGGTCCCAGGAACCATGGGCTGCCACACACTCTGGTCTGATTATCTCCAGGCTTGCTTTCCATGACAGAGAAATATGCCTTCAGCTGTGTAAGCAGTTATAGGTAAGCAAGTCTGATTACTGTTTGGGGACAGGGTCCCACCTGCTGCCCACACACCCTGGCGAATTTCCCTGACCCCACTCCTCAGGCAGGCAGGGTCTCCACATCAAAGAGGGGGTGCCTGAGGCTGGCTGCCTGGGGGGCCCTGAGTGCAGCTCTTCCTGCTTCACTTCGAGGCACCCCGATGGGGAGAAGGCAGTGCTGCAATTGTCCTTTCTCAGCTGAGGACCTTTCCCATCCAGCAAGGAGAGCACAGCCATGCTCCAAGGACAAGAGTGTCTTTATTGTAGAGTTAGGACTGGGGCCTCTATAGGGGCTTCTGGTTTCTGGGCTGTAGGTTTGTGGGGTGTGGGATCTTGAGTCAAAGGTGGGAGACTAGGGCAGGGTATCAGAGGGTGATATCATCCTCGTACAGGGACAGCAGCAGCAGGACGGTCCAGCCGCCCAGCAGGCCCACGTTGTGCAACAGAAAGAGGAGCCAGGGCCGCGGGTCCCGTACTTTCAAGATGGCCGGGAGCTGAGGAGCAAGTGGGCACCAGGTCAGCGCCCGTGCTCAGCTCCGCTGCTCAGTTCCCAGCCCAGAGCAGCCCCTCCCCTCGCCATCCTGACCATGTCGCAGAGTGCCACGTAGAGGAACAGGCCGGTGGCCACTGCCAGGATCCAGACCTCGCTCTCCTCGCCGACTCCAACCGCGAGTGCCACGTAGAGACCGGCGAAGGCCGTGAGCGCAGAGGCCAGGTTCACCAGCAGCGCTTGGCGCACGGACAGCCCCGCATGCAACAAGGCCGCGAAGTCTCCTGGGGGCGGGTCCACATCAACAGCTCCGCCCTCCTATTTACATGCCCCGCCCACCTTCTTTCGGTCCCGCGCTCTAACCACCAGCCCCGCCCACCTGTTCCCGGTCTCCCCGCCCAGCCCCGTGCGGCCCCGGCCGCCTCCTTCCAGGCCCCGCCCGCCGCTCACCCAGCTCGTGCGGCAACTCGTGGCAGAACACCGCCAGCGAGGTGGCCAGCCCCGTCTTCCAGGAGGTCGCGAAGGCGGCGCCCACGGCCAGCCCATCGGCGAAGTTGTGCACGGCGTCGCCCAGCGTGATCACATAAGGCAGTAACCTCAACTCTGCGGATGCAGCGGCCGTGGGTTCGCGTGGCCTGTCCCTGACCGCCAAGCCCCGGGCCCCGCTCACGCTCCACACAAACCCCAGATCCCCCAGCCCTTTCGGGGTCGCCCCCTGGACTCACCTGGGCTCAGTCTCCTGGGCTCCGGGTTCAGCAGCTCCGGGCTCTCCTCCGCCACCTGCGAGGAGCCTTGAGTAAGTCCCGCCCAGAGGTAGAGGAGGAACGCGGCGGGGCGGGGCGCCAGATCACCGCGGGAGGCGGAGGCGGGGCCGCAGGCCTGGGGTGGGGCTGGGAGTGTGGGCGTGGGAAGGGGCCTGTGGGAGGGGCTCCGCGTGGGGTGGGGCATCGGGCGCCCACTCACGAGGTCCGCGCGGGAGCCCTCGTGGGGCGGCTTGGGCTGCCGGAGCTCGCTGGGTGCCAGCTGCAGGGACACACCGTGGCTGTGGCCGCCGTCGCTGTGGCTGCTGTGACCGCAGGGCCCGTCCTCCAGGTCCTGTGAGGGTAGCTGCTCAGTGTCCGCCAGGCCCCCAGCACACCCACCCGCCGGGTACCTTCCCAAGAAGCCTGACCTCTGGGTCCCTGGGCAGCAGGAGGTTGAAGAGGTTCTCAAACAGGAAGAAGGCGTAGAGCCCGGCCAGCATAGCCAGGAGGCGCCAGGTGGGCTGTGGGCTGAGGCCCTCTTCGCTGTGTGTGTGCAGCCCCAGCACCTGGGGAGTAGGGGCGCTGGGCTAGCGGGGGCACAGGGCGCCTCCCTCCAAGACCCAGGGAGAGGGGTCAGGGGTCAGGGGGTGGTGTGGGTAAGGGCCCTGGGAGGGCATGGCCTGGGAGTCCATGGTGGGGAAGGGAAGGCCAGGATCGGGGGATGGTGGGGGCAGACCTTGGGCGTCAGGTGCAGGACAGCATCCCCAGTTAGTGCACCCACCGCCAGGCTCAGGAAGGTCTGCAGGATGTAGTGGGTGACCCCCCTGCAGCCAGTGCAGGTCAGCAGTAGGAGGCCAAAAACCGCACAGAGGCAGATGAGCAGCGTGGCCAGGGAGCCGTACAGATACCCTGGGGGTGGGTGAGGTGGCTGTGAGAGCTTTTCTTCCAGACTCAGCCCCTGCTTCCTGGGCGTCACTCACCAGAGCTGCAGGTGGTCAGTGTGGGCCAGTCCCTCACTCAGGCTGACGATCCTGCCTCAAAGCCCCACTCCCCTCCTGGCGACGCCACATTCCCCTGTGTCTGCTGTTTCTACTTCCAGGCCCTGCTCCCTCTCTCCATCCCTCATCCTCCGCAGCCACTCCTTCCTCCCTATGTGGCCCCACTTCTGCACTGCCAGCACAGTGCCGGGCTGGGCACTCACTCTCTGCCTGGCTGAGCTGGTCCTGGACGGGGAGCCTGGGCTGGGAGGTGCAGGCTCCACTCAGCTGCTGTTGCAGCAGGGCAGGGCTCAGTTGGACCCAGGCCTCCGAGGTCACCCCAGCCTGCTCCGACAGTCCATACACAGCCATCACGTCCCTGGCACTCAGGCATACCTGGGGAGTGGCAGGACAGGCTCAGGGGCCTGAGCAGACCCCAGTGGGGCCCCATCTTACCCCAGGGCACAGCTCACCGTGTCCCACACACTGGAGCTGTCGTTGGAGGTGACGAGCGGCACAGGGTCCTGGCCACTGGCTCCCCTGTGCTGATGACTATGGTCGCTGTGGGCCTCACTGCCTACCCCCAGGCGCTGCATCAAGGCCGACAGCTCTAGCAGGGAGAAGAGTCAGCACGGCAAGTCTGTGTGGGCTCCAGCCCTGCCCCCCAGGGACATGGAGGCTGGGGACTCAGGGGTGTCCCCCTCCACAGCCCAGCCCAGGCCTCACCAGCCAGTGTCATAGGGGCCTCGCTGCTGTGCTGCTGGAACACAAAGTCCACGAAGTACTGAGGGCTCGGCAAGGCACGGAAGCAAGACCCACTCCTGACGTGGTCCAGCAGGGCAGCCAGGACGCCACCGGCACTGCCTGGAGCCCCCGCCCCCACCGCCTCTTCCAGCAGCTGAGGAATGTCTACGCAGGCCTGGGGAAGAGGGGGCCTCCGCCTCAGCCTTTGGTGTGACCTTGCATCCAGTTCTGCCATCCACCCAGCTGTCCCTGGATGCATCTCCCACGCCAACTACAGGATCTACCCCCACCAGCCCCGCCCTTCCCTGGAGCCACAGCCCTCCCTGCCGGGCCCAGCTGCTTCAGGCACTCAGCCCTCTGGGTTCCTCCCTCGTGAGACCCCTCCTGGGGCTCCTGCAGGCCCCCAGGTGCCCGGTAGTGAGCTCCACATTGTGAATCCCCAGCTGGAGGCCGACTCCCGGGTGTCTCCCCAGGCCCCCAGGCTCCCTGAAGGCTCTGCAGCCAGGCCTGGCCCCCTAGGCTGTGGGGCCCTCCTCACCCACTCCCCTGGTCTGCCTGGACTGTCCCTCACCGTCTTGGGGGTCTGGCCGGCAGCCTGGGCCTGCATCCTCTGCAGCAGCCAGCTTAGGCCCGGGGTCAGGGCCTTGGGGCTTTCGAGCAGGGCCAGGAGATGGTCTGCACGAGAGGCCCAGCGGCCAGCCCGAGCGTCCTCACATGTGCCCTCGGGGTTGCTGAGGTAGAGGATGGCGGCGGCACTGAGGCGGGCAATGTACCTGGCCTCCAGGACCGGGCCTGGGGGCAGCCCTGGCCCCTCAGGCTCGCCCAGGCCCAGGGCGTCCTCCACAGACAGGCACTGTGGGCAGAGACAGGTGAGCAGGGGCTCTGGGCCCACCAGGGAGGGGAGAGGCAGGCCTAGCCAAGGGGCTTCCCCACAGGCCTGTTTCCTCTCCCTCTCAGGCCCAACAACGTCCACCATCCTCTCTCAACCCCTTGTGCCCTTCCGTCTCCCCAGGACCCTGTTCTCCTTCCCCAACTACAAGGGTGCACAGAGAGGGGTCCCCAACAGTGGTCCCCCATCCCCAGGGGACTCCCCTGGAGCCACTGCCAATTTGATGGCTGGGGGTCGGCAGGGGGAGGTGGCCCTGGGGTCCTGGGGAGAAGAGGGACTGTGTGTCCCTAGAGAGGTATGCCTGTCTGCCCTCATGAGCATGAGGGTGGGCTCTGGCCTGCGGGGAGGGCCAGGGTGCCCAGGTACTGCCGCCAGCCTCCTCTGCCTCCTGGAGTTTGCCCAGGGCCCTTTGCTGCCAGTTGGCAGGGCGGAGCGTGCCGGAAGAGGCCAGGGCTGGGGGACCCGTCGGGTGGGGCTGTTACCTTTCCACACGGCCCGTTGGTGCAGTGCACACGGTCCGCCAGCGTATTTAACAGGCCGCCCAGCGCCTCTTGATCCACAGCGCCCTGGCCGGAGGTGAGTAGGCTCAGCAGACCAGCAGGCGGGGGCGCCGTCGCCGTCGCCGTCACCACCAGCACAGCCAGCAGCAGCCCAAGCTCCAGCGAGACCAGGGACGCCATACTCAGCTCCCAGCGTGCTCAGTGGGTGTTGCTGTGGCCAAGGCCCAGTGCTTCTGGGCTGGCTGAGGGCGGCTTTGCTGGGGTTGTCCAGGGCCAGACTGGGGCTGGGCTAGGACCCGCCCGGCTCGGCCTGCATGAGGACCTCTCCCAGGTATTCCTGCAGAGCTCTGTGATTGGCTGCTGGAGATGCCTGGGTTAACCATTCCAGCGGCAGATCCTCCCCAATAGCCTGAAGCCAGTGCTGGTGGGGGGCGAGGGCTGGGCCCCTTCCCCTGGACAGGCAGCCTGGGTGGGTTTTTTTTTAGATAGTTTTGCTCTTGCTGCCCAGGCTGGAGTGCAATGGCGTGATCTTGGCTCACTGCAACCTCCGCCTCCCGGGTTCAAGTGATTCTTCTGCCTCAGCCTCCCGAGTAGCTGGGATTACAGGCGGCGCCACCACACCCGGTTAGTTTTGTATTTTTAGTAGAGGCAGGGTTTCTCCATGTTGGTCAGGCTGGTCTTGAACTCCCAACCTCGGGTGATCCGCCTGCCTGGACCTCCCAAAGTGCTGGGATTACAGGAGTGAGCCACCACGCCAGGCCAGTCTGGGTGGGCTTCTGTCCTCTTCCTGCTGCCCCTCAAGCTGTGGGGCAGGGCCGGAGTGTCCCCTTCTGGCTCTCCATCTGGAGGCTGCCTCCAAGCTGGGGGACGGATGGCAGAGGTGCACAGATGCCCCCAGAGCCTGAGAGCTCCCAGGTCCATGCCTCTGCCCCTCCCAACAGAGGCTGCCCCAACACCCTTGGTGGCCCCAGTTGGGGGTGGGGACATGGACCTCCTCCTGGGTCCTGGGTTATGGTCCCTGTTGGGGACTGCGATGGAATCAAAGGAACTGAAAAGGTGCCTGCTGAGTCATGCTCCCTTAAGCCAGAGAAAGCCCCAGGAAGCTCCAACACAGACAACCAGGAAGGCGGACCTGGGCCCTGGCAGCCACCTGGCCGGGCTTGGGTCAGGATAAGACTGGGGTAAGACCCCAGCTCTAGCCCTGGGGGCAGGGAGGCTGTGGCTCCCAGCCCTGCCCTCCCTGTGGGCTCCTTCTCTGGCCTTTGAGCCTAGAGGCCTTATCTCTACTGTGGTGGTGATGGCAGGAAGTCTGGGGGAAGGGGAAGGCAGATCTCAGGGCAGCTTTGCCTTCTGAAGGGGGAGTCCAGATGCCACCTCTTGCCCAGTCCAGCCAGCCTGACCCTGAGTGTTGTGGGTGGGGCTGGGGTGGGGAGCTGGATGCCTGAGGCCCAAGGACTCTGTCCTGCCATGTGCAGGGCGGGACGGGGCAGGGCGGGCATTGGGCCCAGTGTCCTGGGGTCAGGGTGCTTCCCCTGGCAGCCTCACCCCGCCAAGCGGCAGATCTCATGGTGCCCCTCTGGCTGGGCCACCCACCGTGGTGTCCTTCTGGGGGCCCTTAAGGGAGCCCGCTGGGGGTGCAGATGATTTCTGGGCCCCGAGACCATGATGGGGGCAGCTCTACACACAGCCCGAAGATGTTGCGGTCCCAGACTGGCCCTTTCCCTCCCACACCACCCCAGGACCTATTATGGCTGGAGGCCACCCATTCTAAACCAGGCTCAAGGGCCTATTTTAGCTTCAGGGCAAAGGTCTTGGGCTGGGCCTGACTCTGTGGCCTTCCTGAGCTGCCTCCCCAGTAGGCCTCAGTGCTGGGCTACAGGCCTCCTCCATTCCCTCCATTCATGTGACCCCATCCCTCCCTGCATAAACTCTCTTCCACAGCCCAGGAGCAGCCGCTGAGGGTTTCAGCTGCCCGTGCCCCAGCCTGAGGCCGGCTTCCCCAGAGCAGAGGGGTTGCACTCTCCTGCCCCTCAGGCCCACTCTGTCATCCAACAAGCTCATTGCAATTGGCCCATCTTAAAAACAACACTGGTCGGGCACCTTGGCTCATGCCTGTAATCCCAGCACTTTGGGAGGCTGAGGCAGGTGGATCACTTGAAGTCAGGAGTTTAAGACCAGCCTGGGCAGCACGATGAAACCCCAGCTCTACTAAAAATACAAAAACAAATTAGGGCACCCCGGCCGGGCACAGTGTCTCACGCCTGTAATCCCAGCACTTTGGGAGGCTGAGGCGGGCAGATCACGAGGTCAGGAGATGGAGACCATCCCAGCTAACACAGTGAAACCCCATCTCTACTAAAAATACGAAAACATTAGCTGGGTGTGCTGGTGGGTGCCTGTAGTCCCAGCTCCTCGGGAGGCTGAGGCAGGAGAATGGCGTGAACCTGGGAGGCGGAGCTTGCAGTGAGCTGAGATCCGGCCACTGCCCTCAAGCCTGGGCGACAGAGCGAGACTCCGTCTCAAAAAAAAAAAAAAAAAAAAAGGCACCCTGAGGGTGCCTGTAGTCCCAGTGACTCTGGAGGCTGAGGCAGAATTGCTTGAGTCCAGGAGGTGGAGGCTGCAGTGAACCATGATCGCATCATGCACTCATGCACTCCAGCCTGGGCAACTGGGCAAGACCCTGACTCTAAAGAGGAAAAAACAAAAAAAAAAAACATAAGCCCATGTTCACTAACAGCATTGTTCAAAAGGTGGAAGCAACTCAAATATCCAAACACGCGTGAGTGAACACACTGTGGCTCATCCACAGTGGAACATGATCCAGCCTGAAAAAGGAAGGAAACCGGCCTGCGCTGTGACTTGGATGCACCTTGAGGACGCTGTGATGAGCAAAAGCAGCCAGACACAAAAGGGCAAGGACGGTGTGCTCTAACTCACGTGAGGACCCCAGTCAGTCAAATTCATGGAGACAGAAATGTGGGCGGCAAGCCACCCAGGTGCGAGGCAGAGACCGAGGGCACGAGCTGTTCCAGTCTAATAAAATAGATAAAATAACAAGAGTTATACTAGATATAGATTATAGATATGACTATACATGAATGTCATTAATCATTAGTTTGTAGCAATTACTCTTTATTCCAATATTATAATACTCCTCGCTCTACAATCATGACCTAGAGAAAACCAGGCCATAAAGAGATAGGAGCTGAGGGGACATAGTGAGAAGTGACCAGAAGACCAGAGTGTGAGCCTTCTGTGATGCCCAGGCAGGGCCACCGGAGGGCTCCTTGGTCTAGCGGTAGCGCCAGTGTCTGGGAAGAGGCCCGTTGCCAAGTGGACCGTGGTCTAGCGGTAGCGTCAGTGTCCAGGAAAAACACCCTCTACTTAGCAGACTGGGAAAGGGAGTCTCCCTTTCCCTGGGGGAGTTCAGAGAAGACTGCTCCTCCACCTCTTGTGGAGGGCTTGACATCAGTCAGACCCGCCCACAGTTCTCCGGAGGCCCAACCGTCTCCCTGAGATGCTGTGCTTCAG
>NW_016807714.1:1608386-1609849 GCF_001698545.2 Rhinopithecus bieti
AAAAAAAAAAAAAAAAAAAAAAAAGAAAGAAAAAATAATTTAAAAATGAATAAAATAAATACAGGCTGGTCGCAGTGGCTCACACCTGTAATCCCAGTACTTTGCGAGACCAAGGCAGGTGGATCACCTGAGGTTGGGAATTCAAGACCAGCCTGACCAACATGGATAAACCCCATCCTTACTAAAAATGCAAAATTAGCCGGGTGTGGTGGCACGCCCGTCTAGTCCCAGCTACTCAGGAGGCAGAGGCAGGAGAATCACTTAAATCCGGGAGGTGGAGGCTGCAGTGAGCTGAGATCACACCACTGCACTCCAGCCTGGGCGACAGAGCCAAATTCTTTCTCAAAAAAAAATAAAGAAAGGAAAGGAAAGAGGCCGGGCGCAGTGGCTCAAGCCTATAATCCCAGCACTTTGGGAGGCGGGCAGATCACGAGGTCAGGAGATCGAGACCATCCTAGTTAACACGGTGAAACCCTGTCTCTACTAAAAAATACAAAAAAAAAAACTACCTGGGCGAGGTGGTGGGCGCCTGTAGTCCCAGCTACTCGGGAGGCTGAGGCAGGAGAATGGCGTAAACCCGGGAGGCGGAGCTTGCAGCGAGCCAAGATCCAGCCACTGCACTCCAGCCTGGGCGACAGAGCGAGACTCTGTCTCAAAAAAAAAAAGAAAAATAATAAAAGAAAAAGAAGGGTGACTGCCAGGGCTGGGGAGGGGAGAATGCGCGTGAGTGTTTTATGGGGATGGAGCTTTACTTTGTTTGGATAGGAAAGTTCTGGAGGTGGACGGTGGTGAGGTTGCACAATAATGTAAATACACTTAATGCCCCTGAACTGTGCACTTAAAATCAGTTAAAATGGCAAAGTTTGTTGGCCAGGTGCAGTGGTTCATGCCTGTAATCCCAGCACTTTGGGAGGCCGAGGCTGGCAACTCACCTGAGGTCAGGAGTTCGAGACCAGCATGGCTAACATGGTGGAACCCTGTCTCTAC
Source organism: Rhinopithecus bieti (assembly GCF_001698545.2). Lineage (NCBI taxonomy): Eukaryota > Metazoa > Chordata > Mammalia > Primates > Cercopithecidae > Rhinopithecus > Rhinopithecus bieti. The sequence goes on from NW_016807714.1 coordinate 1,609,374, forward strand.
TAAAAAATACAAAAATTAGCTGGACGTGGTGTCTCGTGCCTGTAGTCCCAGCTACTCGGGAGGCTGAGGCAAGAGAATTGCTTGAACCCGAGAGGTGGAGGTTGCCGTAAGCTGAGATCGCACCATTGCACTCTAGCCTGGGCGACAGAGCGAGACTCCGTCTCAAATAAAAAAATTAAAATTAGGCCGGGCGCGGTGGCTCAAGCCTGTAATCCCAGCACTTTGGGAGGCCGAGACGGGCGGATCACGAGGTCAGGAGATCGAGACCATCCTGGCTAACACGGTGAGACCCCGTCTCTACTAAAAAATACAAAAAAACTAGCCAGGCGAGGTGGCGGGCGTCTGTAGTCCCAGCTACTCGGGAGGCTGAGGCAGGAGAATGGCGTAAACCTGGGAGGCGGAGCTTGCAGTGAGCTGAGATCCGGCCACTGCACTCCAGCCTAGGCGACAGAGCGAGACTCCGTCTCAAAAAAAAA